>NC_092133.1:64483274-64783274 GCF_043159975.1 Macaca nemestrina
TTGTTACTCAGGAGTGAAGAAAATGGTGGCTAAGTCTGAAAGCCTAAACACCTAACGGTTCTCGAATTTAAACATACTCCAAAATCACCTGGATGGCTTGTTACAACATAGATCACTGGGTCTCCTCCCCGGAGCTTCTAATTCAGTTGGTCTAGGACAGGGCCTGTGAATGTGCATTTCTCTTTTCTTTTTTTCTTTTTCTTTTTTTTTTTTTTGGAGACAGAGTCTTGCTCTGTCACCTAAGCTGGAGTGCAGTGGCACGATCTCAGCCCACTGCAACCTCTGCCTCCTGGGTTCAAGTGATTCTCTTGCTTCAGCCCCCTGAGTAACTGGGATTACAGGTGAGTGTCACCATGCCCAGCTAACTTTTATATTTTTCGTAGAGATGGGGGGGGGGTCTCACCATGTTGGCCAGGCTGGTCTCGAACTCCTGATCTCAGGTGATCTGCCTGCCTCAGCCTCTCCAAGTGCTGGGATTACAGGCGTGAGCCACCACACCCAGCTGTGAATGCACATTTCTAACAAGCTCCCAGGTGGTGCTGATGCTGATCGTCGGGAGAATTACGGTTCTACAATTTACTCATATACTGGGAATGACTCACCATTGCTATGATTTCTAAGTTCTTTTTATAGATTTTAATAGTTTCCAAAAAAAAAAAAACCCAGTAAGAATAACTTTCAGTATTGTTTATCTGTCCTTGTGTTTACATGTTATCTATTCAACTGGATTGTTAGTTTAAAAATTGCTGTTTTTTTAAATTTCTCTCTGTGTGCCCCTAGAACCTAACAACTACTTTCTAGATGTAGAAACCCTAGACAAAACCCACACATGCCCTGAGCGTTCATCTCTGAATCTTTGCTCATACCCTCATCTCTCTAAGCCCTTTTCTTCAATACTCCCCTGCTTTCGCCCTTGGTGTCTGTGCCATATGTGGGCCTTAATCACAGACCCACACAAGAGCTCATTATCTTTTCATAAAAGGATGAGCCTGGTCTCCACAGTTAGCGTGAGTCCCTTGAGAGCCCAGTAAGCTCCCTCTCTAATCACGTTTGCAGCCTGCCCCACAGCTCTCTGCCCTGCCAGCTTCTAGCAGGGTGTCTTACATTGCTTTTTACCAACCATGTAAGATTGCTTTACAACACATCTGACCCCAGGCTGTGAAATCAGATCCCAGCTGGGTACCTATCTCGCAGGATACAGGGATGGACAGCAGGGGGGATTCCCCTCCTGAAAAGAACTTGGAAAGAGGAAAACAATTCACCCTCTGAGAGTTAAGCCACAAAACAAACAAAGAAATGAAAGAAAAAAAGGGAGATAAACTTAAAACAGTGGTTCTCAGCAGAATAATGAATTTTCCCCCTCACCCCCACCTCCCTGGGACATTGGGCAATGTCTAGCAACATTAAAGGAACAGAATGGCTTGACTATAATCTGATCCATGTGGAAGGACAGCACTGGTTAGCATGGAAGCTCTGGAAAATCTTGCTCAGGGAGTCAAGCTTTGGCAGGGCCCAGGCAGTTCTTATCTGAGAGAAAGGCTAAGGCATGGAAAGGAGAATCCAGACTGTGCTATGAGGCAGGTTACATACAGTGGACTCACACCTCATGCAAGTGCAGGCTAAAGTCAGCATGTCTTAGAAAAATACTGTGAAAAGGCCGGGCACAGTGGCTCATGTCTGTAATCTCAGCACTTTGGGAGGCCAAGGCAGGCGGATCACTTGAGGTCAGGAGTTTGAGACCAGCCTGGCCAACATGGTGAGACCCCATCTCTACTAAAAATACAAAAATTAGCCAGGTGTGGTGGCGCACACCTGTAGTCCCAGCTACTCAGGAGGATGAGGTAGGAGAATCACTTGAATCCGGGAGGCGGAGGCTGCAGTGAGCCAAGATCGGGCCACTGTACTCCAGCCTGGCGACAGAGTGAGACTCCATCTCAAAAAAAATAATAATAATAAATACAAAAATACAAAAACTAGCCAGGCCTGATGGTGCATGCCTGTTGTCCCAGTTACTTGGGCGGCTGAAGCAAGAGAATCATTTGAACCTGGGAGGTGGAGGTTGCAGTGAGGCAAGATTGTGCCACTGCACTTCAGCCTGGGTGACAGAGTCAGACGCTGTCTCAAAACAAAACAAAACAAAACAAAACTGCAGAAAAAAATATATAAGGCAATTGGGGAATTGGAACATTAACTGGATATTCAATAATATTAAGTAATTGCTTCCAATGTTTTGGATAGTAGTTTTCTATTACTGCACCAATATTACCACAAACTTAGTAGCTGAAAACAACACACATCTATTATTTCACAGTTTCTGTGGATCAGAAGTCCAGGCACAACTGAGTTCTCTTCAAAGCTGCAATCAAGGTATTAGTGAGGGTTGAGGTCTCAGTCTCATAAGAATGCTCAACTGGGGAAAGACCTGCTTCCAAATTCACTCAGGTTGTTGGCAAAATTCAGGTCCTTGCTTTCATAGGACTGAGAGCTTCATTTTCCTGCTGGCTATTGTCTACAGGCTGCCTTCAGCTTTGAGAGACCACCCTGAGTTCCTTTTGGGTTCCTGTAAACCAAAAATAAAATTCTAAGCCCCTCAGCCATCTGAATGGACCCCTCTTCTTGGCAAGGGCATTCCAAACTTAACCTGAAAAACTAGCTCAGGCCATGATGGGAAGGGGACATGCCTCGTTATACCCTCCTCCCTTTTGGAATTACTGATAGAACAGACTCTTTAAGTCTGATAAGAAACATTTACAATCTTTCTCTCTGAAGCCTGCTCCTGGAGGCTTCAACTGCATGATAAAACCTTGGCAAGGAGAGGGAGAGCATTAGGACAAATACCTAATGCATGCAGGGCTTAAAACCTAGATTTTTGATAGGTGCAGCAAACCACCATGGCCCATGTATACCTATGTAACAAACCTGCACATTCTGCACATGTATCCTGAAACTTAAAATAAAATTAAAAAAAAACCAAAATCAAAAACAATAAAACCTTGGTCTCCACAACCCCTTATCATAACCCAGATATTCCTTTCTATTGATTCCTATCTACCCTTTCAACCAATTGCCAATCAGAACATCTTTGAATCCACCTATGACCTGGAAGCCCCTGCTCCCAGTTGTCTCACCTTTCCAGACTGAATCAATGGACATCTTACATGTATTGATTGATTGATGCCTTGTGTCTTCTCTAAAATGTACAAAACCAACTGTAGCCGGACTACCTTAGCACATGTCATCAGGACATCCTGAGACTGTCACAGGCATGTCCTTAACTTTGGCAAAATAAGTTTCCTAAATTGATTGAGACCTGTCTCAGATAGTTTTTGGTTTATATTCCCCAACATGGTAACTTGCATCCTCATAGCCAGCAAGGGAGAAGGAGTCTCCAACACGACCATGCTACAATCTTATATAACATAACCATGCAATACATAGATGTAATCATATACATTCCGTCATCTTTGTTGTACTTATTGGTTATGAGCAAGTCACTCTCAAGGGGAGGTGATCACATAAGGGCATGAACACCACACCACCTTAATGGTCTATCACAGAAGTGATACTAGTGTTAAGGTTACTTTTTTTTTAAGAGTACTTATATTTAAAAGATAAATACTTAAATATTTGCTGATGAGAGTGTATGATTTCTTCAAAATAATCCAGGGGAGAAAAGAAGTGGGCTCTGAAGTGGGGTATAGATGACTGGCCATGCACTAAAACTGTTGAACCCAAGGGATAGGTTCATGGGGGCTCATCACACTATTCTTTACTTTTGCATATGTTTGAAATTTTCATAATAAAATTAAAAAGATAAACACAGAGCAAGACTATGTCTCTAAAAAAGAAGATAAAAGGCTGGGCGCGGTGGCTCACACCTGTAATCCCAGAACTTTGGGAGGCGGAGGGAGGTGGATCACTTGAGGTCAGGAGTTCAAGACCAGCCTGACTAACATGGAGAAACCCTCTCTCTACTAAAAAATACAAAATTAGCCAGGCGTGGTGGTACATACTTGTAATCCCAGCTACTTGGGAGGCTGAGGCAGGAGAATTGCTTGAACACAGGAGGTGGAGGTTGCAGTGAGCCAAGATCGTGCCATTGCACTCCAGCCTGGGCAAGAAGAGTGAAACTCTGTCCCAAAAAAGTAAATAAAAAATAAAAATAAAAGATAAAGACAGCATGTGCATTCGTTTTCTTTTGCTGCAAAACAAATTACGTCAAATTTAGCTACTTAAAACTACGAACATTTGTTATCTCAGTCTCTGTGGGTTAACAATCTGGAGCAGCATAGCTGGGTACCTCTGGTTCAGGGTCTCTCACAAGGCTACTGTCAAGGTGTCAGTGGGATGGCATCATCTGAGGATGACCAGAGCGGGGAAGGTCCACTTTCAAGCTCATTTATGTGGCTGTTGGTCAAAGGCTTAAGTTCGTTGCTACATGGGCTTCTTCTTAAGGCTGCTCATGATGAGGCAGCTGGCTTCCCACAGGGAAAGGCATTCAAGAGAGGGAGGTAGACGGACAGAAACTGACCAAAACAGAAGGTGCAGCCTTTTATAACCTAACTGCTTTACCTCTGGATATTCCACTGGTCTCACAGACCAATCCTGGTGCAATATGGGAGGGGACTGCCTAAGGGCCTGATAGCAGAAGATGGGGATCACTGGAAACCATTTTGGAAGCAGGCTACCATAGTGTATAACGCAAAATTTAAGTTTTCCAAGATTATCCTTGAAAATCCCACAAATAGGCCAGGTGTGGTGGCTTACACCTGTAATCCCAACACTTTGGGAGGCAAAGGCAGGCAGATCTTCTGAGGTCAAGAGTTCAACACCAGCCTGGCCAATATGGTGAAACTCTGTTTCTACTAAAAATATGAAAATCAGCCAGTTGTGGTGGTGGGCGCCTGTAGTCCCAGCAACTCGGGAGGCTGAGGCAAGGGAATCACTGGAAACCATGAAGCAGAGGTAGCAGTAAGCCAATATCATGACACTGCACTCCAGCCTGGGCCACAGAGTGAGACTTTGTCTCAAAAAGGAAGGAAGGAAGGAAGGAAGGAAGGAAGGAAGGAAGGGAGGGAGGGAGGGAGGGAGGGAGGGAGGGAGGGAGGGAGGGAAAGAAAGAAAGAAAGAAAGAAAGAAAGAAAGAAAGAAAGAAAGAAAGAAAGAAAGAAAGAAAGAAAGAAAGGAAGAAAGAGAAGAGAGAGAGAGAAAGAAAGAAAGAAAAAAGAAAGAGGGAGGGAGGGAAGGAGGGAAAGAAGGAAGGAAGGAGGGAGGGAAGGAAGGAAAGAAAGAAAGAAGGAGAAAGAGAGAGAGAGAAAGAAAGAAAGAAAAAGAAAGAAAGTCCCATGAATAACCTGTAAAGCATAGTAGACAAATACACCAGTTCACAAGCATAGCACTACCAGTTTTTTTTTCTACAGTGCTAGAACAAATCACTGTTTTGTTGAGTATCCGACAGAGATGTTTGCTTGAACTAGGGACCATAGTTGTATCAAAAATGGATATATTTAGGCCAAGTGTGGCAGCTTACACCTATAATCTCAGCATTTTGGGAGGCCAAGGCAGGAAGGTCACTTGTGCCCAGGAGTTTGAGACCAGCCTACGCAACATAGTGAGACTTTATCTCTACAAAAAAATCAAAAAATTAGCCAGGAGTGGTGGCATGTGCCTGTGGTTCCAGCTACTCAGGAGGCTGGGGTGGGAGGATGGCTTGAGCTCAAGAAGTCAAGGCTGCAATGAGCTATGATCACACCACTGCACTTCAGCCTGGGTGACAGAGAAACACCCTATCTCAATCAATTAATCAACACTAAAACCACATTTGGCCTTGACCTGAGCACACGTAGTCAAATTCGACTAAAGTAAGTACAGTATGATGGGATTCTATTGTGTTGTCAAAGTGGGGAAGCTTATCAGGTCTTGATGACATCTGCCATTTAAGTCCATTTTGCTCCTTGTTTTGGCTCCCTGGTCACCAAGCAGCTTTCTGATTACAATTTGGTTTCCCAAACAGATATGCAAATAGGGAGAAAATGCTCTGATCTAATCTATTCTGTGGTTACATTTCTCATTGTAAAATAACAAATTGGTGTTCTGGCTTTATGTCAGTCTCTATGTGCTAGGTTAATGTGAGTTTGCCGCTGAAAGATTTACTCTTGGTGCATTTACATAATAGGCTTTTGAGACTGTACCCCTAATCCCCTGGGCTATAAGTTTACCCATGTAATGTCATCCTAGAGGGAACCATCTGAGTGGCCTGAAAATCTTTCCCAGGCATAGCAATTATATTTACTGTACACAGAATACATCCACGAGCTCTCATATTTCTCAGCTTTCTGGCTGTTAGGTGGAGATATGTGACCAGTTCTGGCCAAAGGCTGTGAACAGAATTGACACCTATCACTTCTGAGCCAAAACACAGGAAGGTCTCCATACACTCTTTCCTCCTGCTGCCACAACCACAGAGACCACATATTGAGATGGCAGAATGAAAAATCAGCCTGAGCCCCTGCATGATCACAAGGAACAGCACCCCTTCTGACCTGTACTAGACAACTGAGGTCAAATAAAATGTTTGTTATTTTAAGCCACTGTGATTTTGTAGATATTTTATACTTTAGCATAACCTAGTCTAATTCAATACACCAGAGATGGGATGCCAACTTTACTGGGAGCACTTTTTTCAACCAATAGCAACATTAAACTTGAAAGCAGTATACGGTTTGGCTGTGTCCCCACCCAAATCTGATCTTGAATTGTAGCTCCCATAATTCCCACAACTTGTGTGAGGGACCTGGTGGGAGATAACTAAATCATGGGGGCGGTTTCCCCCATACTGTTCTCGTGATAGTGAATAAGTCTCACGAGATCTGCTGGTTTTATAAAGGGTTTCTCCTTTTTCTTGGCTCTCATTCTCTCTTGCATGCCACCATGTAAGACATGCTTTCACCTTCTGCCATAATTGTGAGGCCTCCCCAGCCATGTGGAACTGTAAGTCCATTAAACCTCTTTTTCTTTGTAAATTATCCAGTCTCAGGTATGCCTTTATCAGCAGCATGAAAATGGACTAATACAGTAAATTGGTACCAGGAGTGGGGCACTGCTGTAAAGATACCCAATAATGTGGAAGCAACTTTGGAACTAGGTAACAGGCAGAGGTTGGAACAGTTGGAGGGCTCAAAAGAAGACACGAAAATGTGGGAAAGTTTGGAACTTCCTAGACACTTGTTGAACAGCTTTGACCAAAATGCTGATAATGATATGGACAATGAAATCCAGGCTGAGGTGGTCTCAGGGATGAAGAACTCGTTGGGAACTGGAGTAAAGATGACTCTTGCTATGTTTTAGCAAAGAGACTAGCAACATTTTGCCCCTGCCCTAGAGATCTGTGGAACTTTTAACTTGAAGGAGATGATTTAGAGTATCTGGCCGAAAAAATTTCAAAGCAGCAAAGCATTCAAGATGTGGCTTGGGTGCTGTTAAAAGCATTCAGTTTTAAGGGAAACAAAGCATAAAAGTCCAAAAAAATTGCAGTCTGAGGATGCAATAGAAAAAGAAAAACCCATTTTCTGAGGAGAAATTCAAGCCAGCTGCAGAAATTTGCATAACAAGTAGACAAATGTTTATCACCAACACAATGGAGAAAATGTCTCCAGGGAATGTCAGAGACCTTGTGGCAGCTCCTCCCACTATAGGGCCAAAGGCCTAGGAGAGAAAAAATGGTTTTGTGGGCCAGGTCCAGGACCCTCCTGCTGTGTGCAGCCTAGGGACTTGGTGCCCTGCATCCCAGCTGTTCTAGCCATGGCTAAAAGGGGCCAAGGTATAGCTCAGGCCATTACTTCAGAGTGTGCAAGCCCCAAGCCTTGGCAGCTTCCACATGGTGTTGAGCCTGCAGGAGCACAGAAGTCAAGAATCAAGGTTTAGGAACCTCTGCCTAGATTTCAGAGGATTTATGGAAATGCCTGGTTGTCCAGGCAGAAGTGTGCTACAGGGATGGAGCCCTCGTAGAGAACCTCTAAGGCACTGTGGAAGGGAAATGTGGGGTGCAAGCCCCCACACAGAGTCCCCACTGGGGCACTGCCTAGTGGAGCTATAAGAGGAGGGCCACTGTCCTCCAGACCCCATAATGGTAGATCAACCAACAGCTTGCACCATGCACCTGGAAAATCCACAGACAATATCAGCCTGTGAAAGCAGCCATGAGGGGGGCTATACCCTGCAAAGCCACAGGGGTAGAGCTGCCTGAGGCTGTGGGAGCCCATCTGTTTCATCAGTGTGGCCTGGATTAAGACATGGAGTCAAAAGAGATCATTTTGGAGCTTTAAGATTTGACTGCCCCAGTGGATTTCAGACTTGTCTGGGACCTGTATGTAGCCACTTTGTTTTGGCCAATTTCTCCTATTTGTTACAGTTGTATTTACTCAATGCCTGTACCCCCATTGCATGTGGGAAGTAACTAACTTGCTTTTCATTTTACAGGCTCATAGGTGGAAGGGACTTGCCTTGTCTCAGATGAAGCTTGGACTGTGGACTTTTGAGTTAATGCTGAAATGAGTTAATACTTTGGGAGACTGTTGGGAAGGCATGATTGGCTTTGAAATGTGAGAACATGAGATTTGGGAGGGACCAAGAATGGAATGATAGTTTGCCTGTGTCCCCACCCAAATCTCACCTTGAATTGTAGCTCCCATAATTCCCACATGTTGTAGGAGAAACCTGGTGGTGGGAAATAATTGAATCATGGGGGCAGTTTCCCCCATACTGTTCTTGTGGTACAGAATAAGTCTCACTAGATCTGCTGGTTTTATAAGGGGTCTCCCCCTTTTGCTTGGCTCTCATTCTCTCTTGCCTGCCACCATGTAAAATATGCCTTTCACCTTTGCCATGATCATGAGGCCTCCCCAGCCATGTAAAACTGTGAGTCCACTAAACTCTTTTTCTTTATAAATTACCTAGTCTCAGGTATGTCTTTATCAACAGTGTGAAAAAGGACTAATACAAGCAGAAACAGCTCTCACAACCTCCCTCTGCATTCACCTCTGGCCATTCTCAGTAAGATCAGGTAGGCAAGAGGTGGGCAGAGGTGGAAGAGGCAGGAACAAACCTATCTGGAACTAGGGCTCTCAAACCTGCCCTGCTCATATCAGCAGATAACTCACTGTACATTGTATACCCTAGAGGCTCTTTGCTGTTGCTACCCAGAGATGTCACTTTTTATATTTGTATAAAAACATAAAAAGCTGGCCAGGCACAGTGGCTCATGACTGTAATGCCAATCATTTGGGAGGCCAAGGCAGGAGGATCACTTGAAGCCAAGAGTTCACGACCAGACTGGGCAACATAACAGGACCCCGTCTCTACAAACAATTCAAAAATTAGCTGGGCATGGAGGCACATGCCTGTAGTCCTAGCTACTCAGGAGGCTGGGGTGGGAGGATCACTTGAGCCCAGGAGTTCATGGCTGCGATGAGCTATGATCACCCCACTGCTCTCCAGCCTGGGCAACAAGCAAGGGCAAAAGAGCAAGACCTTTTCTCTTAAAAACAAAGAAACAAACAAACATTACAAAGCTGCATAGTGACTAAAAAGCCAAAATAAGAAGAGTCAGCAAAATGGCAAAATGGACTTAAATCATAGATATCATCAAGACATGATAAGCTTCCCAGCTTGATGAATTAAAATCCCATCATAATGTATTTATTTAGTAGAATTTGACTACACATGCACAGGTCAAGACCAAATGTGATTTTAGTGTTTATTTATTTATTTTTAGACAGTCTTGCTCTGTTGCCCAGGCTGGAGTGCAGGGTGTGATCTCAGCTCACTGAAACTTCTGCCTCCTGGGTTCAAGTGATTCTCCTGCCTCAGCCTCCTGAGTAGCTGGGATTACAGGCACCTGCCATCGCATCCGGCTAATTTTGTATTTTTAATAGAGACGGGGTCTCCCCATGTTAGCCAGGCTGGTCTCGAACTCCTGACCTCAAGTGATCCACCTACCTCGGCCTCCCAAAATGCTAGGATTACAGGCATGAGCCACCACGCCTGGCCTTAGTGTTTAAATATGTTTATTTTTATATACATGTAGGCATATTTATATAAAGATAAATAGATGTTTTGTTTATCTATTCAGGTGTGCTTGTCCTGCCCTGGTCCCTGCTTCCCTGGTGGCTACTTCCCACACACATGTGTGTTGCAGCCCCTGAGTCCATTTTCAGTAGGCTGAGGAAACACAGTAAACATAATCAGTGTTCTTACATAAACAGCATCTGTACAGAAAACAGCATAATCAGTATTCTGACTATTTGGACTCAACTATCCATTGGACAATTTCAAACAAAAATCACACAAGCGAAAATGTGGTTTGAAAATATAGGAGGAAAAGTCAAGTCAGGTGCTACAAATAACAACTTTCATGCGAAAAGGAATCCAGAGTTATCTCAGAGATTTCTTTCCCAAAAATATCTATTAAGCACATAGCACCACCGGGCACAGTGGCTCACGCCTGTAATCCCAGCACTTTGGGAAGCCAAGGCAGGTGGATCACTTGAGGCTAGGAGTTTGAGACCACCATGCGGGTCAACATGGCAAAATCCCATCTCTACTAAAAATACAAAAATTAGCCAGGCATGGTGGTCGGTGCCTGTAATCCCAGCTACTTTGGAGGCTGTGTCATGAGAATCATTTGAACCTGGAAGGCAGAGGTTGCAGTGAGCCAAGACGGCACCGGCCTATGCGACAGAGCAAGACTCTGTCTCAAAAAAAAAAAAAAAAAAAAGAATTTAGCACACATTTGAAAGATCACATTCAGATCTGATCAAATTCAGGCCCTCTCAACTATGCATTTATATAAACTTATTCATATAGTTCAGTCTCAGGCTGGGAAAATCCAAAATTGGGGGAAAACCCTCTGGTGATTCTCACCCTTGGTATCATGACCATGGGAGTGTTGTGATCAGTTGTGAGGTCTGGGGGGGCGGGGGCACTGGTTACTCATTAAGTTAAGGCATTAAAGCTGGTGAACGACTGACTTTATTGCAAATCAGGAGAAACACAAGATTACTGCTATAATAAATTCACTCTTACATGCCTTAGCAAAAATCAGTAAAAACAGAAAACATGGTAGCAATTAAAGTGAAAAAATTGGGGTCATTAAAGAATGTCTAACTGATTAGCTTGCACTTTTTGAGATGGCTGAGAACTACCATCAGTGAGATCACCTTAAACAAACACTCTTAATGACATGAAAAAGTCCCCATCCCTAAGTCACCTATAGGTGTTCAATATTGTAGATTTAACTGAATTTAAAGTTATGTTAAAACCCATTTTATTGAAGAGAAGAATTCCTTTTACAATATCATTCTCAAGTCATATATCAAGAAAAAGATTGAAATTACATTACTTTTTTTTTAAAATAGAAACAGGGTCTCGCTGTGTTGCCCAGGCTGGTCTTAAACTCCTAGGCTCAAACGATCCTCCTGCCTCATCCTGCCAAAGTGCTGGGATTACAGGCATGAGCCGCCACACCCAGCTGAGATTACATTACTTTTAGTGTTTAATTTCACTACAACAGGAAGTAGCCTAATAAATACTGTTTTGTTTTTATTTTCTGGATTTGTCCTGATCTTTAGTCTTTGTACATGAGTACAACAATAAAGGAAATCACTTCTTAGATACATTAAAATTACTTCCAATCTTGCCCCCCACACATGAACTGTTTCCAGTTTGCTATTTTTAATGGCCCATGCTTATCTACATAGACATAGCATAACATTGCTAACATTTTATGGCCTACTGTCCTCTTTCTTTCTTAGTATTATATTACAAAATATTTTTTCTTTATTTCCACATAGTTATTGATTCATTTTAATGGCTGCAAAATCAGGTACTCATTTAAGTTCAAATGATTTAGCTTCACTCCTCAGAAATGTATTCCTCCTTCTCTTGATTGGTAGTCATAATCAAATGAAGAGACATTATTCTTTGTAGCTGGTTACTTACATTTCAAATACACTCATGAGTGGAGCCAAAACTCCATTAGTTCATTAGTCTGGAAGCATTATTAAATCTCCATTAAAATGTCTTCATTTTTCAATTTTTATTTATTTATTTATTTATTTATTTATTTATTTATTTATTTATTTTTGTGGGGATGGAGTCTCACTCTGTCGCCCAGGCTGGAGTGCAGTGGTGCGATCTTGGCTCACTGCAACCTCTGCCTCCTGGGTTCAAGCGATTCTCCTTGCCTCAGCCTCCCGAGTAGCTGGGATTACAGGCATACGGCACCACACCCAGCTCATTTTTGTATTTTTAGTAGAGACGGGGTTTCACCATGTTGGCCAGGCTGGTATCGAACCCCTGACCTAAGGTGATCCGCCCACCTCGGCCTCCCAAAGTGTTAGGATTACAGGCGTGAGCCACTGTGCCTGGCCCATTTTTCAATTTTAAACATGAGGATTAAGTAGACTACTATGCACATTTGCTAATGGCAGTCCCTTACATTTCTTTTTACGCAGAAAATACTTGGTGATTAGAGACAGCAGCAGTCAGCGCACCTCTAGGCTGTCAGCGTGCCCTCTAAAACAACAGCTGCACCTCCTCTAATGTCAACCCTTCCAGCTGGACGAAGTGAAATTCCCAGCTCTCCTCCTCGTTGGGAACACTGAAACGCTAAAGAAAACAAACAAGTCAAATTAAGAGTATTTTCACCCTTTTAAATTAACAAAGCATAGTGAAAGACTTATTACAAATCTTAGAGTCCTCCCAGATCAGTTTCAAGAATAAACTCCTTCATCTGTTTATGGTACTGCCCACTCCCATCCCCATTCTCTTGCAGACTGAGAGAGCCACAAACTCAATTTGATCTACAAAACACACAGCTCCACATACTCCAGTCCTGAGCCTTTTCCTGGGCCACCTCCTCTACTAATTCCTGTAATGGCCCAGACACAACCCACTCATCGCTTCTTCCCCAGCTCTCTCTAGGAGTAAGCAAAGATGTTTGAAACAATAGAGGCAGGCCTATAACTCTAAGAAGATGAAGAAGGGTGGTCTCAGTCCTCCTGAGAAGGCGCCCATCTTCTCAGTGCTGAATAGGACAGAGGGAGTTCATTCACTCATAACATATTCAAGCAACCACGTGTGCCAGGCAGACAAAACAGGCACAGCCTCAATCTTCCAGGAGCTCAGTACTTAGGAGAATAATTAGACTCTCCAAGGAAAATGAATAGCCACCCTATTCTCTACAAATCAGGGTCACAGACTACTCCTTGGATGATCAGGGCAGTGCAGCCTCCATCGGCTGCCATCATTTTTCTTTGCCTCTAAGCAATACATTAATCACTAGGGGACTTGGTTCCAAAGTAATTTGTTTGATTCAATCCTGTGATGAGCAATAGCAGTAAGGAACCTTGGTGATCATCCAGTCTCAACCCATCACATTATAAATAACCTCTCTGGGCCAAAGTTATACAGCTAATTTTATTCAACAAACACTTATTGGGCAGTTACTGTGTCTGTGTCTGTACAGTCTCTGTATGTTGGGGGAGACAGAGGTGAAGGATGTTTGGGGTGGAGGATCTTTAAGAGTGAAGGAATTTTAAAACCTTTCATTTTCACATGGGTGATACGTAACATTTTATTACATTTTCAAGGGGATAGTACATATGAGAAGGAACACTAGCTTTGAATTAGGCAAATAAAAAGAAATTGGTAAAGAGCTGTCCTACCATGCATTTCTTTCTTCCCCAGCTGCTGGGACCAGTAGCTGCTGAGAACAGCATGTGCAGACCCTCAAAAGAAGTGAAAAGTTAGGAGATAATCCCAAAGAAAACGGGCGATTTTGTGGTAAATTTCTAAGCAATTACAATCAATTATCCAGTTTGACTAAACCCTAGATCACCTAAATCATTATGTTGGCCAGGCCACCGCAGGGTATAGAATTATGAATGGAGATAGAAAGGAAGACATAGAATTTATGGATAAACTCTGCCAAATTATGTATCAAATGGTCTTACAGTTTCTTTTCTTTCCTTTTGTCTTTTTCTTTTATTTAATTTTTATTTATTTTATTTATTTTTTGAGACAGAGTCATGCTCTGTTGTCCAGCCTGGAGTGCAGTGGCACAATCATGGCTCACTACAGTGTGGACATCCCATTCTCAAGGCATCCTCCTACCTTAGCCCCCCACAAGTTGCTGGAACTACAGGTGCATGTCACCATGCCTGGCTAATTTTTGTATTTTTTGTAGAGATGAGGTTTCGCCATGTTGCCCAGCCTGGTCTCGAATTCCTGATCTCAAGAGATCCACCTGCCTCAGCTTCCCAAAGTGCTGGGATTACAGGTATGAGCCACTGTAACTGGTCGTTACAGTTTCTTAAGGCTGAATTAGACTGCAGGTTTTAATTCTTGTCTTGTCTACCAGCTAATTGTTAGCCCTTGGTAGGAGAATCAAGGCCTTTGCATAATTTTTTTTTTCTTTTCTTTTCTTTTTCTTTTTTTTTTTTTTTTTTTTGAGATGGAGTCTTGCTCTGTCGCCCAGGCTGGAGTGCACTGGCACAATCTTGGCTCACTGCAACCTCTGCCTCCCAGGCTGAAGTGATTCTCCTGCCTCAGCCTCCTGAGTAGCTGGGATTACAGGCATGCGCCATCACGCCCAGCTGATTTTTGTATTTTTAGTTGGAGACAGGGTTTTACCATGTTGGCCAGGCTGTTCTTGAACTCCTGACCTCAAGTGATTCACCCATTTCAGCCTCCCAAAGGGCTGGGATTACAGGCATGAGCCACTGTGCCCAGCCTTGCATAAGTCTTTCTACATCTTTAATTTTTTTGTAGAGATGGGGTCTCCCTATGTTGCTCAGGCTGCTCTGAAACTCCTGGCCTCATGCAGTCCTCCCACCTCGGCCTCCCAAAGTGATGGGATTACAGGCATGAGCCACTGTACCTGGCCAAAAGGCTAAATTTTCCACCAAGCTAACATTCCTGAGCTTTTGGTGCCAAAAGAACTTCTTTTATAGTGAGGTATTTTTTCATGTTTGTACTCTAGATTTAGATCAGAGATTAGATTTTAAAATGAAATAACAAAATATACAGCAATAACTGACAGAAAAATATTTTGCAGAGAAAAAGATGGGGAGGAAAAGCCTCTCATTTAGGAAAACCTATTAAGTGTTATGGGGCCGGGCATGGTGACTCACGCCTGTAATCTCAGCACTTTCGGAGGCCGAGGCGGGTGGATCACCTGAGGCTAGGAGTTCGAGACCAGCCTGGCCAACATGGCAAAACCCTCTTTCTACTTAAATACAAAAAATTAGCCTGGCATGGTGGCAGGTGCCTGTAATCCCAGCTACTCGGGAGGCTGAGGCAGGAGAATCTCTTGAACCTGGGAGGCAGAGGGTGCAGAGAGTTGAGATCATGCCATTGCACTCCAGCCTGGGCAACAGAGAGAGAGTCCTTCTCAAAAAAAAAAAAAAAAAAAAAAAGGTGTTATGGGATATTCAAGTAAGGCAACCAACCATCCTGGTTTGCGCGAGACTGTTCTGGTTTTAGCACTGAAAGTTCCGTATCCTGAGAAACCCCTCAGTCCCAAGCAAACCCAGATGGTTGGTCATCAAAATCCAAGTCCAAGGGCCTTTACACTCTAGAAAAGCATTACTACAGAAAGAAAAAAAAAAAAAAACTTGCACTCTGTGCCAATTAAAATCTTTGTGAAGCAGCTGTGCATGTGCAGATCTGCTCAGAACTTTTCTTCCATGGGGAAGCTGGACTGTTTGGATATTGTTGGGCATTTTCCTGAGTCTTTAAAAGTGCTTGTTTGCTGAGTTTTGAATTTCACGTGTTTTGTTCCTCACAGAGTGACTGAGCCATCCAGGCCCTGTCATCTTACCAGAACGGAGCCTTGAAGGCTCTGCCCAGCCTCCTGTGGCCCCTTCACCATCCCACCCACATCCTCCCACATCAAGCTTTCTCGTCCTTTGCAGTGCAGCCCACTGTTCCCAAAGAGGGTGAGAGTAGGAGTCATGACATTTCTCCCCATCTTTGACTCATCCCTCTGCTCCCAGGTGGCAGACAATCTAGAAGTGTTGGCTCAAGGAGCTAGTTTTGTTGTTAATATTAAAATAGCTAGTAGTTGGCTAGGTGCAGTGGCTCATGCCTGTAATCCCAGCACTTTGGAAGGCCAAGGAGGGACCATTTGAGGTCAGGAGTTCAGGACAATCCTGGCCAACATGGTGAAACCCTATCTCTACTAAAAATACAAAAATAGCCAGGTGTGGTGGCGGACGTCTGTAGTCCCAGCTACTCGGGAGACTGAGGCAGGAGAATCACTTGAACCTGGGAGGCCGAGGTTGCAGTGAGCTGAGATCGTGCCACTCCATTCCAGCCTGGGTGATGGAATGAGACCCTATCTCAAAAAAACAGAATACAATATAACAGCTAGTAGTTATTGGGCACTTACCATGTGCCAGGCACTGTGTTAAGCCTTTAACAGGCACTGTGTTGTTATACCCCTATCAGGTATTACATACAATTTATAGAGCAGGGAACTGAGAACTTTAAAAGTCAAGTCACTTGCCCAAGGTCAAGAGCTAGGAAGCTCGGAGTGTAAACCCAGGCTGCCTGACACTCAGGTTTAACCCTGCTATCTGCCTGCTCTATTTCACGTTTTTCATGCGAGACTTCAGTGAAGGGATGGCAGGAATGGGGAAAGATAGAGGAATAAGGCAGCTCAAAACCCAAGCCACCTGAAAGGTCACATGAAGTGCATTTAATAACTATGTGTGATCCTCCTCTTCCATTGTTTAACCCTCGCCTGGGCTCAAGTAAAAAGTACCTGTCACTGGGTCTTCAGCCACACCAACCCACGGTGCAAAATATCTGGAGTAAAAGTCAAACGACTGGCTCTGCCCACCAGGCTCTCCTTTAAGGGTAAGAATAAGCCCTTTCACCTTCCCTGTGTTTTCAACTTGCAGCAGATTCTCCGTGTTCACTTTCAGGTTCTCCAGAAATGACCTGGTTCATAAATGAGACGGATTAGGACAAACCCATTTCACAGCCCACTCACCACACAGATTCTGTAAAACAGGCCAGGGTGCAGCTTGCTCAAACAGCTCAGCAGGAAAGCAGGGAAGAACAAGTGGGAATGTCTTCCTACTGGGGAAAGAAACGCTCTGGCGGCGTAAATCATGGTTTGACTAGACACAGCACAGCCAGACCAAGGCAGAGCTATAAATCTGGGCACTCAGCCCTCCCCAAAGTGCTGATACGACCAAAAATCTTACCTGTTGTAAGTGTCACTGAGGCGGAGGAGGAGCTTTCGGGTATCTGGAGAATAACAGATGTCCTGGACCAGTGTGTTGCCTATGGCAGTCTGTGGAGACAGACCAAAAACTCCTCAGGGGCATGTCCTGGGCCAAGTCCTTGATCCCCTCAAATAGGAAATGACCTCTCATTGAACATCCACTGTGAGCCAAACACACCCATCGTCTCCAGTCCCCAAGAGTGTTAGTGCAGTTTCAGAGCTTAAGGTGTTCCCCAAGGATGGTCAGTCTCTTGGCTACCAAACAGGCCTCTGTGAGCCTCAAAACAGGCATTGCAGCCGGGTGCAGTGGCTCACACCTATAATCCCAGCACTTTGGGAGGCTGAGGTAGGTGGATCACCTGAGGTCAGGAGCTCGAGACCAGGCTGGCCAGCATGGCAAAACCCCATCTCTACTAAAATGCAAAAATTAGTCGGGCATGGTGGTGCACTCCTGTAATCCCAGCTACTTGGGAGGCTGAGGCAAGAGAATCACTTGAACCTGGTGAACCAAGAATCACTTGTGAGCCAAGAATCACTTGGCTGAGATCGCACCACTGCACTCCAGCCTGAGAGACAGAGTGAGACTCCGTCTCAAAAAAAAAAAAAAAAAAAAATAGGCATTGCTCACAAGTGCCTACTATGTGCCTCAGTGCACAACTCCTTCAAGTAGGTATTCTCCCCACAGAGAAGGGGAAAGAGACTTAGAAAGGCCAAAGATCTCACACACACACACACACACACACACACACACACATCTCTTGGCCCAGGTCTGAGAAGGTCAGAGAAAAAGCTCTAAATCCCTACTGTCCACCATCTTTAGAGATGGCCTCATGTCCACCTCTTAGAGCTATGAGGTTTAAATAAAATCATATATGTGGAGTATCTGCAGCAGCAATTAGAACATTCCACGTGGCAAGGACTCAGGGCTAGCAGTTTGATTGGAAGTAGGGACTAGAGGGCTCGTCTTACGCTGCTCTGCTTGGCAAGCACAACACTTTCACTAGATTGTATGTGACAGATCAATAACATAACCTGTTCTCAAGATACCCTGGTTCACTCTACCTGACTGCACATAATCTTGCTGAAATCCAGGAACATCATTTGTTTGTATGTTTGTTTGAGGGTGGCTTGGGGCATTGAGGGGGATTATGAGGAGATAACCCCTTCCCACACCACCAAGCCATCCTTTGGCACCAGCCCTAGCTGCCAGGCCCAGCAGATGGTAATTACATGGTAGTTGTATGGTAGTCACTAGGTGGCTTCAGGTTCTCTAATCTTTGTTAGAGGCCAAGACACTCCAGTTCCCACATCCAGAATTCCTTCTGCCTTGGGTGGTACTTGGGTTTTCTGCCTCTGTGACTATGGGCTGATCAACATCACTTCCTCAAGAAATGGGAACTCCTACAGCCAGATCCCATCTGTTCTCCAGAGCCTTAGTCTCTCGAACCCTGCCCTTATCTGCATGGGTTCATATGTTGATTTGAAAGTTTAAGGGTGGGCACGGTGGCTCACGCCTATAATCCCAGCACTGTGGGAGGCCGAGGCGGGCGGATCACCTGAGCTCAGGAGTTCAAGATCAGCCTGACCAACATGGAGACACCCCATCTCTACTAAAAATACAAAATTAGCCAGGCATGGTGGTGCATGCCTGTAATCCCAGCTACTCGGGAGGCTGAGGCACGAGAACTGCTAGAACCCAGGAGGTGGAGGTTGTGGTGAGCCAAGATCACACCATTGCACTCCAACCTGGGCAACAAGAGCAAACTCCGTCTCAAAAAAAAAAAAAAGTTTAATTCTCGGCTGGGAATCTTACTGCCAGTTTCTAGGGAAGAACACAAAATGGCAATACTTACAACCCTTTGTTATCCCATTTAATAAATGCTGACTGAGGATAAGTTAAGTTCTTTCTACCATGAACAAGGTCTACCATTATAAGGTTTTTTCCACTTTCTTACCAGTATGTTTAAAGCAGTTTGTTTTTAAATTTGTCTTGTCTCCAAAACTTTCATACCTGAACTAGCATGGCCATGCTCGGGACCCATTCCTCTCCTTCTAGCTAGAAAAGTACAGAAATTCAACATCCCTTAATTTCCCTAGAGGCTGGTCTCCTCCCAGAAACTTACATTTCCTTAAGACATCCCATTCTCTCTCTTCTTCACCACCTCCATTGGTTCTTTTGTGCCTTTCAGCCTGTCACATAACAGTGTCTCTTCTCTCCATCCTACCATGGGGCCAGCACTGACAATCAGGAGCCAAGGAAAACTGGTCAACCTTCTCACCAAATAGACTGAATATTAAAATTCAAACCTGAAACACTGTAACATTTATATTGGTAGAATGCCTATCTTTAGGGATCAAATGGTACCAAATCTTTGTGTGCAAACAACAACAAATAACTAGGTTCAGGTTTGGTTCTTTTTACCAACCTTTATCAAGTCCTCTACTTCATGGAAGTCCTAGATGGGGGGGAAAAAAACAAAATTATTATAAAACAGGAGAGCTGTCAGTTGTACACGGCTTAGGGCAATAATCACAAAGAGCTGACCTGGGGGTACACTGGATAAAGAGGCAAGTCCAGGACAATGCCATCCTCTGCTTGTCTGGCCCTTAGTTCTCCACTCAGAGTGACAAACGTGAGTGTGCTATTCATGTTTTCTGGCCAAAATAGGAATCAAGAAATAGGAAATCAACTTTGTCATATATGTACATGTCCATTTCAAACACCTTTGCATTATCTTAGATTTTCTGGCAATGCCATCCTTTTCTATGATGGAGCGAGGTTTGGGTTGCTGGGGTCTAGAATGGAGAAAACTCTCACTAGATTCTAACTTGAGAACCAAGAACAAAACTGATTGGATATGGCGTCATACTTCAAGTCTTCAGATCCCAGCTCTTTACTGCTTACTGTGCCCTTACTAACTTAGCCTCCTTTTTTTATTTTCTTTTTCTTTTTTTTTTTGAGACGGAGTCTCGCTCTGTCGCCCAGGCTGGAGTGCAGTGGCTGGATCTCAGCTCACTGCAAGCTCCGCCTCCCGGGTTTACGCCATTCTCCTGCCTCAGCCTCCCGAGTAGTTGGGACTACAGGCGCCCGCCACCTCGCCCGGCTAGTTTTTGTAGTTTTTAGTAGAGACGGGGTTTCACCGTGTTAGCCAGGCTGGTCTCGATCTCCTGACCTCATGATCCGCCCGTCTCGGCCTCCCAAAGTGCTGGGATTACAGGCTTGAGCCACCGCGCCCGGCCCTTTTTTTATTTTCTTGAGACAGGGTCTCACTGTGTTGCCCAGGCTGGAGTACAGTGGCGCGATCTCAGCTCACTGTACCCTCTGCCTCCCATGTTCAAGTGATTCTCCCACCTCAGCTTCCCAAGAAGCTGGAATTACAGGTGTGCACCATCACACCCAGCTAATTTTTGTATTTTTAGTAGAGACGAGGTTTTATCATGTTGGTCAGGCTGGTCTCAAACTCCTGACCACAAGTGATCCACCCGCCTCAGCCTCCCAAAGTGCTTAGATTATAGGCGTGAGCCATCACACCTGGCCAGCCTCCTTAAATCTTGGTTTCCTCATCTATAAAATGAGGTTAATACATTAAACCTACCTTTTATAATGTTTTCTCTTTCTTTGAGGAACTGTCTCACTCTGTTGCCCAGGCTGGTGACTGGCTCACTGCAGCCTTAACCTCCTGAGCTCAAGCAATCCTCAGCTTCCCGAGTAGCTGGGACTACATGCATGAGCCATAATGCCTGGATAATTGTTAAATATTTTGTAAAGACAGGGTCTCACTATGTTGCCCAGGCTGGTCTCTAAGTTCTAGACTGAAGCGATCCTCCTGCCTTGGCTCCCAAAGTGTTGGGATTACAGGCATGAACCACTGCACCTAGTCTAAAATGTTTCTAATACAGATTTTAAAATATCCTGCAGCAACAACCATAGAGTCATAACCTGTTGTAGTCTAAGATATGCCAAGGGAATAACAAAACATTTAAGTTGTAAATATCAGTCTTATATGAAATAAATGTGGTTTATCCTAAATAAACCAAACTTTTTACACAGCAATGTGATTTAAAGAATGCACCACAAATACTGCCATCCCCTGTTACTGATGCAGCTTGGGCTACTTATCAGTGTGTGTAACATTTTTAGTGAAAACAAAGAATGGTGACCTAATTCTTTTCTCTCTCTTAATATTTCTGTAAAACTTAAATCACATGTCAAAGGTGAAGAACTTTGACTTATTAACTTTCACTGAGTATAAAATTGACATTTGGAAACACAAAGCTTAATTTTTCTCATTATGATCAATATAAGACATTACTATTTACAAAGCATTTTTTCGTATCTTATCTTATCTAACCTTAAGAATGCCCTATGGGGGGTTCCAGGGTGTTATTATTCCAAACCTCAGCATCAAACCAACCCATGTGGAGTCCAGTTTTCAAAAGACACTCAATCTTGCTTTGGGAGGTCGAGGCAGGTGGTTCACCTGAAGTCAGGAGTTTGAGACCAGCCTGGCCAACATGGTGAAACCCCATCTCTATTAAAAATACAAAAATTAGCCAGGCGTGGTGGCAGGCGCCTGTAATCCCAGCTACTTGGGAGGCTGAGGCAGGAGAATCGCTTAAACACAGGAGGCAGAGGTTGCAGTGAGTCGAGATCTTGCCATTGCACTCCAGCCTGGGTTACAAGAGCAAAACTCCATCTCAAAAAAGACAAAAACAAAAAAACAAAAGACACTCAATTTAATTTCAGTAAATCTTATTTTTCAAGACTCAATTCCTAAACATTTCAGAATGTCTGCTTGCCTTTGCACGTGTCCCCTATCCACAGATACCAAAATCATCTTTTTGAAATGTATATTGAATTATATTATATGGCCTCTCAACTTTATCCCTGCCAATCATATAGACAGGTCCCAGGGGCTTTGTACTTGCTAGCCTCTGCCTGGGATGCTCCTCCTCTCACTCTAGCTCATCCCACAGATGCTTCATCTTATCCTTTAGCCCAAAGTTCCCCTTCTCTAGTGGGTGCTGATCCAGATTCTATGTCTGACCCATGGCCTCAGGACTGGGACTCCATGAGGCAAGGAAGTACCATAGGGTACAAAATGTAAGGAGGCACCTGCTCTCAGCTGCAACCTGGGGCCTTGCTGGCTCTGCCTACACCCGGCCCTGACCCTGCTTGCCCAGAGTGCTGGTGGCCTACAGCTCTCAACTGAGTCACTCTCTTGGAGTTACCCTTGGCTGAGTAGAGCTACCTTGCCCAAAGTCATACATCTTTTCCAGGTTTTGGGGACTGGTCCATGGAGGATAAAAAGGCCTGAATCTCTGCCTCTACTTGGAACTATACTACTTGAAAAAATGTTCAGCTTTAGAGCTCCCCATGGATTTGGCCTAGGCCTTTCTTTGTTGCTACTACTCTGCAGTTCAATTTCTCCCTCTATTCAATCCTGCTTTCTTTTTTTTCTTTTCCTTGAGGCGGAGTCTTGCCCTGTGGCCCAGGCTGGAGTGCAATGGCACAATCTCAGCTCACTGCAACCGCCGCCTTCCAGATTCAAGCGATTCTCCTGCCTCAGCCTCCTGAGTAGCTGGGACTACAGGCATGCGCCACCACACTTGGCTAATTTTTGTATTTTTAGTAGAGACGAGGTTTTGCCCAACCCCCACAGTGACCTTCTGTCGTATTATCCTGTTTCTTTCCTTGTTTCCATCTCCGTTTGCTGTCTATGCTTGTTTCTGGCTGCTTCCACCTCCTGTTTTAGGGCATTTCCCAGGAATCTCTCCTCTGTCCCATCCCCACAAGGCCCTGATCTTTGTCCATTAAACTAAATGCAGCTAAGATAGAAACTGGCAGAATTAAGGTGCTGCAAATCCTCTTAAGGTGAATGTATATATACAGTTAGGGGCCCAGGAATCTTTAAAATTCAGAGCAAAGAAGCTCTTATTGGCTGGGCGTGGTGGCTCATGCCTGTAATCCCAGCACTTTGGGAGGCCAAGGTGGGTGGATCAATTGAGCTCAGGAATTTGAGGTCAGCCTGGGCAACACAGCAAAACCCCGTCTCTACCAAAAATACAAAAATTAGCCAGGTGTGGTGGTGTGCACCTGTGGTCCCAGTTACTTTGGAGGTTGAAGTGGGAGGATGGCTTGAGCCCAGGAGTCAGAGGTTGCAGTGAACTGATATCCCAACTCTGCACTCCAGCCTGGGCAACCGAGCCAGGCCCCATCTCAAAAAAAAAAAAGAAAGTTTATTGAAGAATCTCTTACTGTGAAATGAATTTCAATGTGGGAGGGGAAATAATTGGAGTGAAATGTTCCTGTTGGTCCCCAATCTCATATCGTATGAGATGACAATTCTGCCCATGCAAGCTTCACAAAGACCAGAGATCTCCAGTTTAAAAAATAGCATTCTGACTGCAGCTTTCCAGTGATGGTGGGCACATACTCAGAAAGGTAAAAGTGCTATTGAAGGTCGCTAGTTTTGTTTCTGCATTACGAATAGCATGAAGTAAACTCTGCAAAGTCTTTATACCAGTCACTTTGGACCATCAGAATAAGTCTGTGTGAGAACTTAAAAAAAAAAAAAAGCCATTTGCTAAGTGTTAGATTCATTAAAGAAAATCACATTACTTATTTTGTAAAACAGCACAGCTGCAGAAGCCAGGGTGGCGTGGCCACAGAGCGGAACCTCACTTGCCGGTGTAAACCATCTTAGTCCAAAGCAGGAACCTGAGGGTAGGAAAAGCCAAAGAGAGATGAGATCATTCCCATGTAAGCAGGTCACAGATTTCTCATTTTCTTCTTTCCTAAATATTTCTCTAGAATGATGAATAGCCAAAACATGTTGTAAAAGGAGGAATGATGGCTAGGCAAGCATCGTAGGGCTCCCCAGTGCTAGATCTGGAATGGAAACATTCAGGTTCACCAACACCCTCTCCCCCAGATGAACTGAAAACCAAATCAGAATCTCCCGCTCTATCTACTGTCTGCATGCAAATAATAAGGGGGCATTTTCCTTAAAGATCATCCCCCCACCTAAAAATAATTTCTGGTGTCATTCAAGAATGATTGTAAAGCGGTGGCTCACGCCTATAATCCCAGCACTTTGGGAGGCTGAGGCACAATTGCTTGAATCCAGGAAGTGGAGGTTGCAGTGAGCCAAGATCATGCCACTGCCCTCCAGCCTGGGCGACAGAGCAGTTTAAAAAAAAAAAAAAAAAAAAAAAAAAAAAAAGCATATTTACTTTGTGCAAAGTTGTCTGTCGGGTGCAGTTTTCGGATAAAAGCAGTTTCAGAGAGGTTCATCTCCCTTGCAATTTTCTGATGCATGTCTTCTTCCAATTCCTTAATTAGAAACATAAGATCATTGAGGTTTCAGTAACACAGATCAGACTTCCTTTGGACAACAACTACCATTAATTTAAAAGCAGTTTATTAATAATAAAAGTTATATGCTTAAAAGGAAATAATTACCAAGGAATTCAAGACACTTTTATAAAGATTGGTTCTCAGAAACCCATGTTTGCAGTACCCTGTGAAGAAGAGTTATAAATGTACAAGCTGGAATAGACTGTGAAAAACCGGCTGGCCTGGCCTGTCTTTTGTCACATTAAGATCTAGTCTAGCTGACAGAGTGTGCTCTCTTCTAAAAACAAACGCCATGCAAGGAAGTACCCCAATCTCCCTTGCTTTGTTGGTGAAAAAGAGGTTCAGCACTCACTCTGGGCAGGCTGGACCGCTCCTCCCCCGTCTTTGCATGGTTTACTCCCTTTCGTGGGAAGGGCTTCAGGCCAGGGGTCACCTCCTCCAGTAAGCCTTCCCAGACCACTGTGCTTAAGGTGTTGTCTCCTCACCAGTGCTTAGATGTCCTGAAATTGCCTGGTATGCCCTTTATCGTCTGGCCTCCCCACCTCTGATTCTAAGTTCTGTTGGAGTACGGACTGTGCTGTCTTGCTTTGTCCGGACCTGGAACAATGCCTGGTATTCACCCCAGCACAGTAGGAGGTCAACAAACATTTGTTGAAAAACTAAGTACATTATTTCACTTAATCTCATTTTTAAAACCCTCAATGTAAATATTTTTATACCCTTACAAATGAAGAAATTAAACAGAGAGATCATATAATATCCTAAGACCACAATATACCTAATAAACACTACAGTGATTAAGAATGAGAGCTTAGTTAGGCGTGGTGGCTCACGCCTGTAATCCCAGCACTTTGGGAGGCTGAGGAGGGAGGATAGCTTGAGTCCAGGAGTTCAAGACCAGCCTGGGTAATATAGTAAGACCCTGTCTCTGTAAAAAAGATAAAAAAAAAAAAAAAAAAAAAAGAGCAAGGGCTTTAGCTGGGCATGGTGGCTTATGCCTGTAATCCCAGCACTTTGGGAGGCCAAGGCAGGAAGATTGCTTGAGACTAGGAGTTCAAGACCACCCCCCAGTCTCTATAAAAAATAAAAATAAGCCGGGCGCGGTGGCTCAAGCCTGTAATCCCAGCACTTTGGGAGGCCGAGACGGGCGGATCACGAGGTCAGGAGATCGAGACCATCCTGGCGAACACGGTGAAACCCCGTCTCTACTAAAAAATACAAAAAACTAGACGGGCGCGGTGGCGGGCGCCTGTTGTCCCAGCTACTCGGGAGGCTGAGGCAGGAGAATGGCATGAACCCGGGAGGCGGAGCTTGCAGTGAGCTGAGATCCGGCCACTGCACTCCAGCCTGGGCGACAGAGCGAGACTCCGTCTCAAAAAAAAAATAAATAAATAAATAAATAAATAAAAATAAATAAAAAAATAAAAATAAAAAATTTAGCCGGGCATGGTGGTGCTTGCCTATGGTCCAGGCTACGTGGGAGGCTGAGGTGGGAGGATCACTTGAGCCCAGAAGTCAAGGCTGCAGTGAGCCATGATTGTGCCACTGCATTCCAGCCTGGGTGACAGAGCAAGATCCTGTCTCAAAAACAAAAAAGAAAAGAAAAAGAAAAAGAATGAGGGCTTTGCAAATGTGGACAATAGTAACAACTGGCCAGGCACAAGCCTATAATCGCAGCACTTTGGGAGGCCAAGGAGAGTGGATTGCTTGAGCCTAGGAGTTGAAGACCAGCCTGCGCAACATCATGAGAACCTGACTCTAAAAAAATATTTTTTACATAGTAACAACTAGTGAATCTAGGGGAAGGGAATATGCATGTTCACTGTACCATTCTTGAAACTTTTCTGTAGGTTTTTAATTTTTCAAAATAAAATGTTTTAAAAAATTATGTGGGTTTGAAAACAGAATTGAATTTCTATCCTGGGTGAGGCCCTAGTAGCAGTGTAAAAGTGGGCAAGTCATTTAATCTTATGGCCTCAGTTTCCACACCTTTAAGATGGGAATAATAGCACTTAAGTCAAGGTTTATTGTGAAGATATATACATGCATACAAACACACACACACACACACACACATTCCTCAACTCAAGAAAAAAGTGGACCCAGCTGGGCGCGTCGGCTCACGCCTGTAATCCCAGCTCCTTAGGAGGCCAAGGCAGGTAGATCACGAGGTCAGGAGTTCAAGACCAGCCTGGCCAACATGGAGAAACCCCGTCTCTACTAAAAATACAAAAAAATTGCCGAGAGTGGTAGCACGTGCCTGTAATCCCAGCTACTTGGGAGACTGAGGCAGGAGAGTTGCTTGAACCCGGGAGGCGGAGGTTGCAGTGAGCCGAGATCGCGCCACTGCACTCCAGCCTGGGTGACAAAGCGAGATTCCGTCTCAAAACAAAAACAAAAACAAAAACAAAAAACAAAAGTGGACTTGAAATATGTTTTTGTTTTGAGAAGAAAAATCCATTTTTAATCAATAAAACGCTTACTAGTTAGATTTTGAATTTTAAAGAAGTTTCAAGACAACGCATTTTTGTTTTGGTCAAATTTATTGCTCTTGATCTCCTGAAACTCTTTCTAACTGAAATCTACTAGTTAGATTTAGAATTTTAAAGAAGTTTCAAGACAAATGCATTTTTATTTTGGCCAGATTTATTGCTCTTGATCTCCTGAAACCCAGAAAAATTATAATTTTATATTAATAAATTCATAATTCACTTCTCTGAGTTATGCAAATTAAACACTCTTTGTCTTTGATTCAAAATCTTCTGAAACATGTTCCATATAATTGTATAGGGCATAAAACTGTGATTATTGTGAAAAATCAGTCATGATTTTAAAACTACCAGCTGACATAAAAATCCTAGCAGGGGCCAGGTGTGGTAGCTTATGCCTCTAATCCCAGCACTTTGGGAGGGCGAGGTGGGTGGATCACCTGGATCAGGAGTTAGAGACCAGCCTGGCCAACATGTTAAAACCCCATCACTACTAAAAATACAAAAATTAGCCAGGCGTGGTGGTGCACGCCTGTAATCCCAGCTACTCAGGAGGCTGAGGCAGTAGTCACTTGAACCCAGGAGGCAGAGAATGCAGTGAGCCGAGATCTTGCCATTGCACTCCAGCCTGGTTAACAGAGCGAGACTCTGTCTGAAAAATCAATCAATCAATCAATCAATCAATCAATCAATCATGGCAGGAAACATAATAAGCCCTCTTTTTTTTTTTTTTTTTGAGACAGAGTCTCACTCTGTTGCCCCAGCTAGAGTACAGTGGCACTGTCTCAGCTCACTGCAACCTATGCTTCCTGGGTTCAAGTGATTCTCCCACCTTAGCCTCCTGAGTAGCTGGGACCACAGGTGCAGACCACCATGCCCGGCTAATTTTTTGTATTTTAGTAGAGATGGGGTTTCACCATGTTGCCCAGGCTGGTCTTGAACTCCTGAGCTCAGGCAATACGCCCATATAGGCCTCCCAAAGTGCTAGGATTACAGGTGTGCGCCTCTACGCCCCGGCTCACCCAGAGAGAGAGTGAAAGAAACAGAGAGAGAGAGAGAGAGAGAGAGAGAGAGAGAGAGAGAGAGAGAGAAAGAGAAATAACTCATTCCAGTGCCCAACACATAGTAGGTACTTGATACATGTTAGCTTTTTATTTGAGTGGCTCAAAGTCATGCTTTAACCAGCCATACTACATGGCCTGCCCATCACAAAGACAAACGATTATTAATCCTTTAACATGCTACAGACAGGGAAAACCAATGTCTAGCAGAGAAAATGGACCCCCAAAAGGTTTCTAAGACAGAACAGCAATCAACCAATTAATGAGTGCTGTGTGGGCCAGGAGCATGGCAACACAACTAAGGGGATTTGTTAGAAATGCAGAGTCCAAGGCCCCCCATCTTGGGCCTCTGACCTTCTGAATCAGTATCTCCATTTTTACAAGCTCCCCAGGTGATCGTGTACACATTAAAGTTTGAGAAATCCTCGTGTATAAGCCATGGATCTAGCATCTAGGTGGGGAGTCAAGACAGCCACAGACAGCAACTGTGAACAATACTAGAGAATATGTAATTGAGACACATAGATTTTCACAATAAATACTCTAAAACTTTAAAGATAAGGCCTTGTGGTGAACTTAGAAAAGAGGGGAGATTTCGGTGATTTGGACAGAAAAGTGTGTGCAAAGAGCTTTGTATTAGGATAGCTTCTTAGGCAAGTTTCTTGATCTCACTTCTGTTCTCTCTCTTTTTTTTTTTTTTGAGAGGAAATCTCACTCTGTCACCCAGGCTGGAGCGCAGTGGTGCGATCCAGCTCACTGCAAGCTCCGCCTCCCAGGTTCAAGTGATTCTCCTGCCTCAGCATCCTGAGTAGCTGGGATTACAAGTGCGTGCCACCACACCCAGCTGATTTTTGTATTTTTATTAGAGATGGGATTTCACCATGTTGGCCAGGCTGGTCTCAAACTCCTGACCTCAGGTGATCCGCCCACCTCGGCCTCCCAAAGTGCTGAGATTACAGGCATGAGCCACTGCACCCGCCTGTTCTCTTGTTAAATCAGAGATTAAACTTTAACATAACGGACACTCTAGAATTCTAGAAATAGGATGATGAAAATGTGGTGGGATGAGTACCTGTCCCACCTGTGGGCACCTATGGGCCTGGATAAGTGAGAAATCCCACCTAAGTAGAGGAGTAGAGGGGGCCGCTGGAAAGTCCCAGTCAACAAGACAACAATGTTAACAACTGAACTCAAGCACTTCCCATGGCCTGTTGAATGTTTTCTGTGGAAACTGGTCCAGATGCCCATGCACACGACACCTGATAGAAACTGGGAGGTATTTTAGCCCCTTAGTGCAGAGTCTGCAATCACAGGTCTCAGTGGTAATCGAAAAGTGATCAAGAAAAGCCTTTGCTGGCCTTCCTGGACTTGCCTTCTTGCCTGCAGAAACCTAAAGTGCCTGCTAGTCCTTCCTCTATCTGATCTGGCCAAATTTCCCATCTTTGTCCTTACTTTCTTTGTCTATAGCTCCCTGTGACCTTTAGGATAAGTCTTTAAAAGTATTAAAACATCTACGTTGTAGTGAAGCTCACCATCTATTGGTAATAGATTTCTTTGCAAATGGGCCCTTTCACACATTAGCTAGGATGCAAACTCCACTGCCCACCAGCTCTTTAATCCTCTACCTTGGTATACTGCGTTTCTTGCAATTTGAATTTATGTAACTGTAACTTCTATTTCAGGACAATGAAAAATGCACCTGCTATTTGCCTGAGGGACCACAGACATGTGGAAAGTTTAACAGTAGCGGCCCACAACATGTACCACTGGCAGCTGGACTTTCACTGAATTCCTACACTGCAACCAAAGGTCAAGACAATGGTGAATCATGGAAAGACTTCAACTTTGAAAGCCTTACAAACAAAAGAGAGAGGATGCGTTCGTTCAAAATATTGGCTTTTCTTTCCAACAATTTTTCCATTTTACACTAGAAGCTTCTTTTCAAACACTGCACAAAACAGTCGCAAACCAACAGTTATGAATTCCCTTGCTTTAATATCCATTTCCCTTTGGCCGTCTCATGTGAATCAAATTTCCAACAGCAAAAACAGAGTGATGTTTGCCTTTCTGAGTTCCAGTGCACTGCTTTGGGATACTGAGGCTCCATCACCCTATGACCCACAAAGATGAATGATCAGAAAATCAGAGTAAAGGTTTAAAATACTCCCATCTTGTGGCAGTTTTGAAATATGGCAGCCTGAATATGACAGCCCTGACTTATCAGTCCTTATTGTTCATTTGTCCCTCTGCTGTAGACAAGATTCCAGTAAAGTCAACACACCTGGATGGAGAAAGTTCTAAAACCATCAAGGAAGTGGAAAACTTGTAAACTAAAATCTACAAAACACTAAGCTGGGTGCAGTGGCTCTTGACCAAGCACTTTGGGAGGCTGAGGTAAGAGGATCCCCTGAGGCCAGAAGTTAGAGACCAGCCTGGGCAACAGAGCAAGACCCTGTCTCTACAAAAAATAAAAATTAGCTGAGCGTGGTGATGCACACCTGTTGTCTCAGCTACTCAGGAGGCTGAGGCAGGAGGATAGCTTGAGCCCAGGAGTTCAAGGCTGCCGTGAGCTATAATCGTGCCACTGTACTCCAGTCTAGGGGAGAGAGCAAGGTCCTGTCTCTGAAAAAAAAAAAAAAAAAACAATTAAAAAGAAAAGCACCACTGGTTATTGCCACCACAACCAGCAGCTAGTCATGGGTCCCTCTAGTTTTTTACCAGCTGTCATCATAATGTGTCTGTTTTCGTTTTTACATTGCTTCTACACATTTTCCATGCTTCTACAAGGTCTCTATTGTCAAACGGATTGTCAGGCATCTGAGGACACCATCAATTTTTTAAATTATTTATTTATTTATGTATTTATGTTTGAGACAGAGTCTCACTCTGTCACCCAGGCTGGAGTGCAGTGGTGCTTTCTCAGCTCACTGCAACCTCCGCCTCCCAGGTTCAAGTAATTCTACTGCCTCAGCCTCTGGAGTAGCTGGGACTTCAGGCATACATCACCACACCTGGCTAATTTTTGGCTGGTCTTTAACCTTGGCTAATTTGACGGGGTTTCACCATGTTGGCCAGGGTGGTCTCAAACTCCTGACCTCAGGTGATCTGCTTGCCTCAGCCTCCCAAAGTGCTGGGATTACAGGTGTGAGCCACAGCACCCAGACAATTTTTATTAAATTTTTTTCAAATATTTGTTTTATGTTTCACTTAGACCTTAATCTGTTTTTGTTTTCACCTAATATATAGTGTTATATGCTTCTCATGTGAAAAATTTAAAAATTTAAAAATGTCAGCTGGGCATGGTGACTCACACCTGTAATCCCAGCACTTTGGGAGGCTGAGGTGGGAAGATTGCTTATCTCAAAAAAAAAATAAATAAAAAAAGTTGAAAAACGGACTTGTCTTGAAAACAAACAAAAAATCCTTTAGAATATTATAGAAGCTCTTGAACTTTATTACTCAGAAGTTTTTACTTTACTTTTAGTAGTCTTTTATCAAATGTTCAAAAAGCTCAAAGCACCATGACCTACCTAGTCTTTAGTCTATCCAGCAGGTTTTCCTGTGGTTAGTCTCATCCTGGTCAAATTTTGAATAATTTAAAACAAAGCTACAAAAAAAAAAAAAAATTCCTCTGAAGCCCTGCACTTAAAATCTGAAGTGTTTTTACCTCATAAAACCTAACATTATTCCATTCTCTGAGTCCTGGTACCTTTGTACCTGGTACCTTCAGGTCTTTTAGCCTCTGTGGTGACTACTGAATAATGATCAGTTTACATGCTCATTTTCCGCACTAGACTCTGAGCACCTCAAGGGCGGGTGCACTTGTTAACCTTTGTACCTCTGGCTCCTAGCCCAGAGCCTGGCTGAATGAATTGTGGTCAATATTATAAGGTTTAGCGTTTATTTATCTCTGACATTTTCCTGTGGCCACCTGTATTCTCTCCACCATCTCAGGACAACGAACCCAAGGGCAGACACCACCATTTATACTTCTATTATAATTTTTATTGATTATGAATTAGGAAAAGTGCTACCTTCGCCTCCAGGAGGACAAGATTCTCACATCCAAAGAGCGGAAAAGCATGACTAAGAGGCCTAGCAAACTAATCTTTAGATACCTATTCAGGTGTCCCTGACAGGCCATGAAATTATCCTGGTCTCACAGGCCCAAAAGCCTCAAAAGAAGTGAATTGGAAAACTTTTTAGAGAGCGTCCCCAAATCATGGACTTCCTTATCTTCTTTTTCCTTCTTCCATTCATACTAAAGCATGTTGTTTTAAACTACAAGTTCTTTGCTTAAATTTTTATTTCCTAGTTTTTCCAAATATATAATTAACATACAAAATATGTTTTAATGGAGACATAGGTAGAAAGAGAGAGGAAAAAAGAAAGAGAGAGAGAGAGAGATCAATCCTATAAATCTGATGTTTGGTGAATTTACTGGAAATAAAAGGAGTAAGTTGGAGAATAATCCAATTCTTGTTATCTGATAAAAATGGAATATATTCTATTCAATATAAACTACTGTCAAAACTCTTCAAGGATATTACATGGGGACATGGGGCAAGTGTATTAAGACTTTTGACAAGCAGTTATAGTCAATTCCACAATTCCTTGACAGGAAGTTGTGTCTGCCAGATTGTTTCTGAAGAAAAGTCATGATTTGGAATGTGGTTAATTGTTTTCATATTAATCTTCCCAAGCTCTTGTAATAATGGACAAAGTTTATTAACTTTATTACCTTCTGCATTTTGTGGAGAGAAAACACCAGCTCAAGTCTGCATAATGAATGTAGAGTTAAGGTAAGACAAGGACTCTTGGATGGCCATCTTACTGCTCCACTTGAGGGAGAAGTGTGAAAAGGAGTCAATTAATAATATTCCACCAGGTGCAGTGGCTCAGGCCTGTAATATGAGCACTTAGGAAGGCCAAGATGGGAGAATCACTTGAATCCAGGAGTTTGAGACCAGCCTGGTCAACATACCGAGACCCCATTTCTGTTTTATAAAAAAAATTTTTAAAAAATTAAAAAACACAACAACAGCAATAAGAAAACAATGTTCACCTCAGCAGTCCTCCTTTTTTTTTTTTTTCTTTTTTCTCAGAGACAGGGTCTCACTATGTTGGCCAGGTTGGTCTCAAACTCCTGGCCCCAAGCAATCCTCCTGCCTCAGCCTCCCAAAGTACTAGGATTATAGGCAAGAGCCACCGTACCCAGCCCAGTTCTCCATCATGATTGCACACTGGAATCACTTGGGAAACTTTAAAAAAACACTGCTGGCTGGGCACAGTGCTCATGCCTGTAATCCCAGCACTTTGGGAGGCTGAGGTGGGTGGATCATCTGAGGTCAGGAGTTCAAGACCAGCCTGGCCAACATAATGAAACCCCATCTCTATTAAAAATACAAAAACTTAGCTGTGCATGGTGGCGGGCACCTATAATCTCAGCTACTCGGGAGGCTAAGGCAAGAGAATCATTTGAACCTGGGAGGCAGATGTTGCAGTAAGCTCAGATCACGCCATTGCACTCCAGCCTGGGCAACAAGAGCAGAACTCCATCTCAAAAACAAAACAAAACAAAACAAAACAAAACACTGCTGCCCCCCACTCCCAGAGTCTGCTGTAATTGGTCTAGAAGACAGCATTTTCAAAGTTCCTTGGGTGATTTTCATGTATAGCCAGGTTGAGATTCACTGTCCTTGAAGGCCCCAACACACACTTTGCCCAACTTAATATGACTTATTTAAGATCATCAATTGCTAACTGTCCTCTTGAAGTAATTTTCAGATAATCTACTTCTGTGCTAACTGCTCTGAGTGAAAGGACACCTTACCTTGTTTCTTACTACTTAGGGACCAACACAAGGTCAATATTCCTTGACCTTGAGGGTCAATATTTAAATATTAACTATTAACAATATTTAACTATTTATTCCATTAATATTTATCTTTTTAACTATTCCATTAATATTTAACTATTCCATTAATATTTATCCTAATCAAAAAGCCACTTTAAAAATGAGTCTTTCAATAAGTTATTTATATATTATAGCTTAATTCCTTCTACCTCTCTACTTAACTACTTAATTCCTTGCAAAATGTCTCGTTTTCTTGATCCTGAAAAGAATTTCTAATTGCCTGAGCTATAGGTAAGGTTAAAGATACTCAGCTAGGATCTGTTATGCTAAATGTGAAATTGGCTATGTCTAGTCACACAGAACTCATCTAATTTCATTCTCCTCAACACTTGGTGCTAACTAAATGAAAACCTGATGGCTAAAAGGTAGCTGTAGCTCTCCTTTTTTAAAATCGGCTCTAGTTCCTCTTTATCTGAATCTTCATTTCACTGGACGTACCTGAGGCATAGGCATTTTTATCAAATACTTTGGTCAAAATCAACCTGCATACATGAACATTACTGATATGATGGCAAAGCACACAAACCAAACTGGTAAACGAACAGGTGAAACCAGTCTTTTAAAATAAGTAATTGTTTCTACAGGAATCTAGAATTGCAGGTACTGTAATTCAAAACCAAGCACTTACATTTTCTAGGAGGCAAACAGCAGCAGGATTCCCACGAAATGCTCTTGCTGTGAATGCATCTGCTATGAAAATAGGAAGCTTCATTTTCCTTGCAAGCTGTTTTTGCAAGTTCTCAAAATTGCTGGTAGCCTGCTTTATGTCTTCTTCTTGGGAAAAAAAAAAATCAAAAAGTTAATGTTTTACTTGGTGTCCAGACGCAAAGAACAGTTCCCAGACACAAAGTCAAGCAATTATTCAAACATACTATATTTAAAGTCGTATAATCCCCTAACTTCTTTTTTTTTTTTTGAGACAAAGTCTTTCTCTGTTGCCCAGGCAGGAGTGCCGTAGCACTATCTCGGCTCACTGAAACCTCTGCCTCCCCGGTTCAAGCGATTTTCCTACCTCAGCCTCTCGAGTAGCTGGAATTACAGGCACCCGCCACCACATCTGGCTAATTTCTGTGTTTTTAGTAGCATCAAGGTTTCACAGTGTAGGCCAGGCTGGTCTCAAACTCCTGACCTCAGGTGATCTGCCTTCCTCGGCCTCCAAAAGTGCTGAGATTACAGGCGTGAGTCACTGTGCCCAGCCAATCCCCTAACTTTTTAAAACCTCTAAAATGAAATTCATTTTAAAATACTGGCTAAATTGATTTTTTTCCCATATTTTGTACTGACTTTTCGTATTATACATAGAACTTAGCCGCACAATCATAGTCTTTCTTAGAGTAGCCAGAACTAGCTTAGGCTCTGTTTTTAATGAAGTCCATGAAACGTCCAAGAGGCATGTATGTTGCTTACAGTCTCCCAATGAATATTATTACCCTTTTTTAAAATAATGCATTTTTTAATTTTAAAATATGCTGATTATAATACACTTGGAAAATAAAGACCCATAAGTGCACAAATTAGCAATAACATTATGAATGTTCTGGATGTATAGCTTTTATCAGAATTTTTACCCACTTAACAGTAAATTGCCCCTCTGTATTCACAGGGGATAGATCCCAGGACCCCCTGAGGATACCATAGTCCCACAGATGCTCAAGTCCCTTATATAAAATAGCATAATTGGAGGGCCATTCCAATACAATTGGAAAATACTGTATAGCATGAGTATTTTCCAAAGACACCAAATGCTTCAAAAACATCATTTTAATGATTTACAATATGTTTATGGATATGCTCTAAGTTGTCTACCCATATCCCTTTGGGTGAATATTTAAGTTGTTTCTAATTTTTCACTTATAAAGATAATGCAGTGATCAAACCTGCTGAATGTAAATTTTGTTCTGTGTTCCTGATTATTTTATATATATTCCTAAAAGTGAAATCCCTGGGTCAAAGTGTACAGATGTTTTAACTTAAACAGTTAAATTTATCTGCAGAAAAAGTATACCAATTTAGACAGTATATGAGAGTGTCTGACTAATTGCTAATCTGATAGTTTTTTGTTTTGTTTTGTTTTTTTGAGATGGAGTCTCGCTCTGTCGCCCAGGCTAGAGTGCAATGGCGCGATCTCCACTCACTGCAAGCTCCGCCTCCTCCCGGGTTAACGCCATTCTCCTGCCTCAGCCTCCCTAGAAGCTGGGAGTACAGGCGCCTGCCACCACGCCCAGCTAAATTTTTTTGTATTTTCAGTAGAGATGGGGTTTCACCGTGTTCGTCAGGATGGTCTCGATCTCCTGACCTCATGATCCGCCCGCCTTGGCCTCCCAAAGTGCTGGGATCACAGGCGTGAGCCATGGCACCTGGCCAATCTGATAGATTTTAAAATATCTTGTTTTCATTTGCATTTCTTATTCTTTTTTTTGTTTTGTTTTGAGACAGAGTCTTACTCTGTCACCCAGGCTGGATTGCAGTGGCACAATCTCCATTCACTGCAACCTCTGCCTCCTGGGTTCAAGCGATTCTCCTGCTTCAGCCTTCCAAGTACCTGGGATTACAGGCATGTGCCACCATGCCTGGCTAATCTTTTGGTATTTTTTGTAGAGACGAGGTTTTGCCATGTTGGCCAGGCTGGTCTAGAACTCCTGACTTAAGTGATCCTCCCACCTAGGCCTCCCAAAGTGCTGGTATTACAGGTGTGCCCCACTGCACCTGGCCTGCATGGGGCGTGTGTGTGTGTGTGTGTGTGTGTGTGTTTTGAGACCATTCTCTTGAATTTTAATCTTGGTTCCATGTGCCATGTAAATGTAGGAAAATCTCTTGTCCAAATAGCTTAGTCATTAAACCTGCCTATGGATGTTCCTGCGGAGAGTGAGACATATTTGTCCCTCTGTAATAGTCTTAGTTTGTTTACAGTTTTCCTGTCACCGCAAATTCCTGTTATTCTGTAGTTGTTAGCACAAAAGAGCCCACTTCACAGCCCGGAGCGGTGGCTCACGCCTGTAATCCCAGCACTTTGGGAGGCCGAGGCAGGCAGATCACTTGAGGTCAGGAGTTCGAGACCAGCCTGGCCAATGTGGTGAAACCCATCTCTACCAAAAATATTAAAAAATTAGCCAGGTGTGGTGGCTCATGCCTATAACCCCAGCTACTTGGGAGGCCAAGGCAGGAGAATTGCTTGAACTTGGGAGGCGGAAGTTGCAGTGAGCTGAGATCATGCCACTATACTCCAACCTGGACAATAGAGTGAGATTCTGTCTCAAAAAAAAAAAAAAAAAGAACCCACTTCACTATTGCTTATGACTTCCGCCTCAAAACTAGGCTACTCATTAATAAATATCAGTTGAGTTATTTGAAAAAAATAAATATTGGCCAGGCATGGTGGCTTATGCCTGTAATCCCAGCACTTTGGGAGGCCGAGGCAGGCGGATCATGAGGTCAGGAGATCAAGACCATCCTGGCCAACATGATGAAACCCCGTCTCTACTAAAAATACAAAAATTAGCTGGGCGTGGTGGTGCATGCCTGTAATCCCAGCTACTAGGGAGGCTGAGGCAGGAGAATCACTTGAACAGGGAGTTGGAGGTTGCGGTGAGCCGAGATCACGCCACTGCACTCCAGCCTGGTGACAGAACGAGACTCTGTCTCAAGAAAAAGGAAAGAAAAAGAAAATATAAACATGTAGGCCAGGCAAGGTGGCTCACACCTGTCATCCCAACACTTTGGGAGACTGAGGTGGGTGGATCACTTGAGGTCAGGAGTTCCAGACCAGCCTGGCCAACATGGTGAAACCCCGTCTCTATTAAAAATACAAAAATTAGCCAGGCATGATAGCAGGCACCTGTAATCCCACCTACACAGGAGGCTGAGGCAAGAGAATCGCTTGAACCCAGGAGGCTGAGGTTGCAGTGAGCTGAGATTGTACCACTGCACTCCAGCCTAGGTGACAGAGAGAGACTCTGTCTCAAAAAAAAAAAAAAAAAAAAAGAGAAAAAAAGAAAGAAAATACACTTAATAATAGAGTACTGGCATTCAAAGTGTATCCAAACACCATCTATTTTTTTTCAGTTGGTGAAAAGAAAATAAGTATCAAAAAGCATTACAAAGTGTAAGTAAGTTTTAAATCAAAATCTGAAAGAAAAATTTTCTTTTTACTTTATGGTTTCTTTTAATTGACAGATAAAATAATATTTATCATGTACAATATAATGTTTTTAAGTGTATATATATATACACACACATTGTGAAATCGTTAAATCTAGCTAATTAAGAAATGCATCACCTCACATAATTATTATTTTTGTGATTAAAACACTTAACATCCACTCTCTGCAATTTTCAAGAATACAGTATATTGTCTTATTAACTATAGTCATGGTGCTATACGATAGATCTCTTGAACTTATTCCTCCTATCTACTGTAATTATGTATCCTTTGGCCAGATTTCCCCACCCACTCCCCTCCTCCAACCACCCCTGCCTCTGACAACCACCATTCTACTCTCTACTTCTATGATGTCAACTTTCTTAGATTCCTCAATGAGTGAGATTATGCAGTATTTGTCTTTCTGCATTTGGCTTACTTCACTTAGCATAATGCCTTCCAGGTTCACCCATGTTGATGCAAATGATGGGATTTTCTTCTTTTTATGGCTGAATAATATTCTATTGCATAAATATAGACACTCCTCTACTTTTGATGGGGTTACATCTCAACAAATCCATTGTAAGTTAAAAATATCATAAATTGAAAATGCATTTAATATACCCAACCTACCAAACAATATAGCTTAGCCTAGCCCACCTTAAACATGCTTAGAACACTTAAATTGGTTTTCAGTTGGGCAATCATCTAACACAAAGCCTATTTTATAATAAAGTGCTGAATATCTCATGTAATTTATTGAATACTGAAAATAAAAAGCAAAATGGTTGTATGGGTACACACCATTAACGTATACCGCTGAAAGCACACTGGGCTTTCAGTGTGTTTTCAGTTTGAAGCACTGAACTAAAATTGGCCAGGCGCGGTGGCTCACACCTATAATACCAGCACTTTGGGAGACCAAGGCAGATGGATCACCTGAGGTCAGGAGTTCCAGATTAGCCTGGCCAACATGGTGAAACCCCGTCCTTCTAAACAGTAGTTACTGAGTTTCTTTCTGTTATTGAGTTTCTTTATTTTCTCTCTCTTCCTTTTTTCTTTATCTTTTTTTTTGTTTTTTTTGAGATGGAGTCTCGCTCTGTCCCCCAGGCTGGAGTGCGGTGGCCCAATCTCGGTTCACTGCAAGCTCCACCTCCCGGGCTCACGCCAGTCTCCTGCCTCAGCCTCCCGAGTAGCTGGGACTACAGGCGCCCGCCACCACGCCTGGCTATTTTTTTTTTTGTATTTTTAGTAGAGACGGGGTTTCACCATGTTAGCCAGGATGGTCTCGATCTCCTGACCTCATGATCTGCCCACCTCGGCCCCCCAAAGTGCTGGATTACAGGCGTGAGCCACCAGGCCAGCCGTTTTTTTTAGACAGGGTCTCACTCTGTCACCCAGGCTGGAGTGCAGTGGTGCAATCAATCAGAGTTCACTGCAGCCTTGACCTCCCCAGGCTCAGGTGATTCTCCCACCTCAGCCTCCTGAGTAGCTGGACTACAGGCATGCACCATCACGCCTGACTGATTTTTATATTTATTGTAGAGAGGGGGTCTCGCCATGTTGCCCAGGCTGGTCTCAAACTCCTGGGCTCAAGCGATCTGCCTGCTTTGGCCTGCCAAAGTGCTAGGATTACAGGCATGAGCCAACATGCCTGGCTGAGTTTCTTATATTTTTTGAATATTAATCCCTTATCAGATGTATAATTTGCAAATATTTTCTCCCATTCCATACTTTGTCTCTTCATTCTGTTGATTGTTTCCTTTGCTGTACAGAAGCTTTTTAGTTTAATGTAATCCCATTTGTCTACTTTTTGTTTTGTTGCCTGAAGAAAATTAACTTCTAAATTAGTTTCACCTAGCTACTAATATAGATCTATTCAAATACTATATATGTAGTGTTCAACTACTTTGTGTTTACTTTTATGCATACTTCCTGGACGTCACAGAAGCTCCGAACACCACCTTTGTTAAAATGTTCATAGGTTAGTTCTGAATTCCTCAACCGGATTTATGTTCAAACACCTGATGTTTGGGAATTTTTTCACTTTTCTGCTAAAATTTAGGATTCTCATATTATCATCATGATTTACCATTTACCAAACAAATTTTATGAAAACACTTTGGTGTTAAGACCCACATTCTTGCTCCTCAAAAGCTCAAGGGCCTGGAAGGGACTTCAGAAAATAGTTATAAATTGATATTAAGATGCTTTCTAAATAAGAAAACATGGTTCAGTACTTTGTTTGTAGTGGTAAAACCTTTACCACATGCCAAAAAAAGACAACAACAACAACAAAAAAGCCCTTTTCCATATGCCACAAATTGTTTAGGTTCTTTCTGCTGCTCTATTAAGGAAGCTGTACTTAACAATCAAATTGAACTGGAGGTTTATATTTTAAACTTAATTTGTATTTTTATTTTTACTTATTTATTTATTTGTGGAGACAAAGTCTCACCCTGTCACCCAGGCTGGAGTGCAGGGGCACCATCTTGGCTCACTGCAACCTCTGCCTCCCAGGTTCAAGCGATTCTCCTGCCTCAGCCTCCCAAGTAGCTGGGATTACAGGCGTGCACCACTGCGCCCAGCTAATTTTTGCATTTTTAGTAGAGATGGGGTTTCACTATGTTGGCCAGGCTGGTCTCAAACTCCTTACCTCAGGTGATCCACCCACCTCAGCCTCCCAAAGTGCTGGGATTACAGGCGTGAGCCACCATACCCAGCCTAAACTTAGAATTTGCAGTTTCACAGTTAAAGACTTATGAATCTTTTTATAAAGCACTGGTGGAGTTTTGCTCTATCTTGAAATTAATGAGGAAAACTGGGTCCACATATTCTTTAGGAAAAGACATTATCTGTCACTCTTCCCCTAGTCGATCCTCTCCCCACAACTACACGATAGCCTTGAGAACCACCATCCTGCAATCACCTGATAGCTACTAGAAGGGACAGGATGTGGTTGAAGTCTCTTCAAAGCTGCATTCATAGAGAATTGTCATTTGACTCATCTGGTAGTTTCCTGGAAGACCCTTACTAACAAGGTTTGCCTTTTTTTTTTTTTTTTTTTGAGACAGAATCTCACTCTGTCACCCGGGCTGGAGTGCAGTGGCGCGATCTCGGCTCACTGCAACCTCCGCCTGCCAGGTTCAAGCGATTCTTCTGCCTCAGCCTCCTAAGTAGCTGGGATTACAGGAGCACGACACCACACCAGGTTGATTTTTGTATTATTTTTAATTTAAATTAATTTATTTCTTTGAGACAGAGTCTCACTCTGTTGCCCAGGATGGAATGCAATGGTACGGTCTTGGTTCACTGCAACCTCCACCTCCCGGGTTCAAGCGATTTTCCTGCCTCAACCTCCCAAGTAGTTGGGATTACAGGCACCTGCCACCATGCCCAGCTAGTTTTTGTATTTTTAGTCGAGACGGGGTTTTGCCATGTTGGTCAGGCTGGTCTCGAACTCCTGACCTCAGGTGATCCACCTGCCTCGGCCTCCCAAAGTGCTGGGATCACAGGCGTGAGCCACTACGCCCAGTTGTGGCTTATCTTTATTGACCTGAGTCAAAGCTCACCCAACACAAACAGCCTCTCCTCCAGGGTTGTTTGTCAAAAACAAACAGCAACTGTTTAATAGCACCATGGCTGCCTAAGTCAGTGGATAATAGCTAAGGCAAATGATAGGCTAATCAAAAGTTGATAAGAAATAGCAAGGGAATGAGATGTCCAGAAGGGGTTTTGAAAAGCTCTGATGGCCAGGCATGGTGGCTTGCACCTGTAATCCTACACTTTGGGAGACCTAGAAGGGTGCATGACTTGAGGTCAGGAGTTCAAGACCAGCCTGGCCAACATGGTGAAACCCCGTCTCTACTAAAAATACAAAAATCAGCTGAGCATGGTGGTGTGTGCCTGTTATTCCAGCTACTCGGGAGGTTGAGGCATGAGAACTGGTTGAGCCCAGGAGGCGGGGGTTGCAGTGACCTGAGATCACACCACTGCACTCCATCCTGGGCAGTGACAGAGTAAGACCCTGTCCCATGAAAAACAAAAAAACAAAAAGTTTAGAGATTCGTTGCACAATGATATGAATATACTTATTACTATTGAGTTTAACTTCAAAATGGTTAAGAGGGTAAATATAATGTTAGGTAGTTTTTACCACAATAAAAAAATAAAGTAAATAAAGAGCACCAGTAGACCAGACAAGGTGGCTAGTGCCCATAATCCCAGCCCTTTGGGAGAAAGGTGAGAGAACTGCTTGAGGCCAGAAGTTCAAAACCAGTCTAGGAAACACAGCAAGACCCTGCCTTTATTTAAAAAAAAAAAAAAAAAAAAAAAAAAGCCAGGGAGGGTGGCATGAAAGGTTGAGGCTGGAGGTTCCCTTGAGCTCAGGAGTTGGAGGCTGCAGTGAGATATGATCATGCCACTGCATTGTAGCCTTGGTAACAGAGTGAAATCCTGTCTCAAAAAAAAAAAAAAAAAAAAAAAAAAAGACAACTACATAAAGCAATAGTCATAAATCTGTATTGATGCCCATAAAATGTAAAAAGATATATTTGAATGGCAAGAAAATCACAAACAGGTGAGGTGGGAATGGAGCTATATAAGTGCAGTTTTTTATACTATTAAGTTTCTGTTAATCTAAACTAGATTATTATAAACTTAAATGTTAAATATAATTCTCCAGGCAACCGTTAGAAAATGACTCAAAATATATAGAAAATGAAGTGAGTTGGGTACAGTGGCTCACATCTATAACCCCAACACTGTGGGAGGATGAGGCAAGAGGACTGCTTGAGTCCAGAAGTTCACAGCTGCAGTGAGGTATGATCATATCACTGTACTCCAGCCTAAGCAACAGAGTGAGACTTTGTCTCAAAGAAGAAGAAAGAAAGAGGAAAGAAGAAATGGAGGAAGGAAGGAAGGAAGGAAGGAAGGAAGGAAGGAAGGAAGGAAGGAAGGAAGGAAGGAAGGAAGGAAGGAAGGGATGGAGGGAGGGAAGGAAGGGATGGAGGGAGGGAGGGAGGGAGGGAGGGAGGGAGGGAGGGAGGAGAAGGAAAGAGAAATAACAATGGTACACAAGAAAATATCTAGTTGGGACTAAACTGATGGAGAGTGGAAAAAAATAGGATGAAAATATCAAGTTACCTTAAAAAAGGCAGTAATGCAGGATTAAAAGGAACAACAAAGACATGAGACATATAGAAAACAAACATCAAAATAGCAGTCAGGAACTCTACCTTATCAGTAATTATGTTTAAGTGCTTAAACTCTCCAAACAAAGGGCAAAGATCAGTACAATGCATTTTAAAAAGTAATCTAATTTGCTGGGCATAGTGACTCAGGCCTGTAATCTCAGCACTTTGGGAGGCCAAGGCAGGTAGACTGCTTGAGGCCAGGAGTTCGAGACCAGTCTGGCCAACATGGTGAAACCCCGTCTCTATTAAAAATACAAAAATTGGCCAGGCGCGGTGGCTCATGCCTGTAATCCCAGCACTCTGGGAGGCCGAGGCGGGTGGATCACGAGGTCAGGAAATCGAGACCATCCTGGCTAACACAGTGAAACCCCGTCTCTACTAAAAATACAAACAAATTAGCCGGGCGTTCCGGCGGGCGCCTGTAGTCCCAGTTACTCAGGAGGCTGAGGCAGGAGAATGGCGTAAACCCGGGAGGCGGAGCTTGCAGTGAGCCGAGATGGCGCCACTGCACTCAGGCCTGGGAGACAACTAGACTCCGTCTCAAAAAAAAAAAAAAAAAAAAAAAAAAAAAAAAAAAAAAAAATTAGCCAGGTGTGGTGGTGTGTGCCAGTAAACCCAGCTACTCAGGAGGCTGAGGCAGGAGAATCACTTGAACCTGGAAGGCGGAGCTTGCAGTGAGTTGAGATCACAACGCTTCACTATGGCCTGGGTGACAGAGGAAGACTCCGTCTCAAAAAAAGAAAAAGACAAAACGAAACAAAAAACTAACTAAATGCTTTCCACAAGACACAAACTTTTTTATTTTATTTATTTATTTATTTATTTATTTATTTATTTATTTATTTATTTATTTTGAGATGGAGTCTCGCTCTGTCGCCCAGGCTGGAGTGCAGTGGCCAGATCTCGGCTCACTGCAAGCTCCGCCTCCCAGGTTTATGCCATTCCCCTGCCTCAGTCTCTCAAGTAGCTGGGACTACAGGCACCCGCCACCTCGCCCGGCTAGTTTTTTGGATTTTTTAGTAGAGATGGGGTTTCACTGTGTTAGCTGGGATGGTCTCAACCTCCTGACCTCGTGATCCGCCCGTCTTGGCCTCCCAAAGTGCTGGGATTACAGGCTTGAGCCACCGCGCCCAGCTATTTATTTATTTTTATGTATTTATTTATTTTGAGATGGAGTTTCGCTCTAGCTGCCCCGGCTGGAATGCAGTGGCTGGAATGCAGTGGCACAATCTCGGCTCACAGCAACCTCCGCCTCCAGGGTTCAAGCAATTCTCCTGCCTCAGCCTCTCAAGTAGCTGGGATTACAGGCATGTGGCATCATGCCTGGCTAATTTTGTACTTTTAGTAGCGACCAGGTTTCTCCATGTTGGTCAGGCCGGTCTCAAACTCCTGACCTCAGGTGATCTGCCCGCCTCAGCCCCAAAGTGCTGGGATTACAGGCATGAGCCATTGTGCTCTATCTACCCCCCCTTTTTTTTTTTGAGACAGAGTCTTACTCTGTTGCCCAGGCTGGAGTGCAATGGCACGATCTCAGCTCACTGCAACCTCTGCCTCCGGTGTTTGAGCAATTCTCCTGCCTCAGCCTCCCGAGTAGCTGGGACTACAGGCACGCACCACTACGCCCAGCTAACTTTTGTACTTTTAGCAGAAATGGAGTTTCACCACGTTGGCCAGGCTGGTCTGGAACTCCTGACCTCAGGTGATCCACCCACCTCGGCCTCCCAAAGTGCTGGGATTACAGGCATGAGACACCGACCCCAGCCCCAACCCCTTTTAATATTTTTAGGGTTTTTTTCTTTTCTTTCTTCTTTTTCTTTTCCTTCTTTCTTCTTTCAGTATTTTTGATCAATGGTTGATTAACTCCACAGATACGGGATCCACAGGTACAGAGAACCGACGGTAGCTGGAGATTTCAATGCCTACTTTCAACAGTGGATGAAACAGCTAGACAGAAGATCATCAAGGAAACAGAAGACTTGAGTAACACTATAAACCAACTAGACCCAACAGACGCCTACAGAACACTCCACAACAACAGCAGACAACACTTCTCCTCAAGAGCACATGAAACATTCTCCAGAGTAGGCCATTTGTTAGCCCATAAAAGAAGTCTCAATAAATGTAAAGGGCTGAAATAATAAAAAGCATGTCCCTCAACCACAATAGAATGAAATTACATAACAGATGGGAAAGGAAATTTGGGAAATTCAAAAAAATGTGGAAATTAAACAACATTCTCCAATAGTAAAAAGACCTGGAGCTTCTTGGAGACATGACTGATTGTAGCATAAGTGCAGGGAAAAGAGCTGGTGAGGCTGGAATCTCTTCTAGTACTAGAAAGCAAGCCAGTACTCAAAAAAATAAATAAAAAGGAATACAGGAGTCAACCTGGAAGAGCTCCCAATGGCCTAAGCAAGAACAATTTGAATAACAAAATAAGCAACATAGTATTGGACTATAACCCAAAGATAAAATTAATATCCATAACCCATACTCACATAAATGAAAGACTACATAAATAAATGGAGGAGAAGAGACAAACTTCCTTACAGAATTCCAAATAGCTTATCTAGCTAACTACCTAATCTCCTTTCCAGGAGATGGAGCTTAACTTCCCCTGGACCCTGAGTATGGGCTGCACTCAGTAAGTTGCTTCCAAATAACACAGTATGGAAAGACAGTAAAGAGTAACTTTACAGTGGAGAAACCTAGCAAACACTACCTCAGCCAGGTGATCAAGGTAAAGAGTCATGTTATTACCATGTGAAGAGGATGGCACTTTACCTCTGTGGTTTTCCTCCCAAGAATCTATAACCCCTGTCTAATTCTGAGAAAAACATCAGAAAAACCCCAAATTGAAGGATATTCCACAAAATACCTGACCAACAGATGCTAAGGAGACATGATGATAATGTAATGTGGTATCCTGGATGGGATCCTGGAACAGAAAAAGGACATTAGGGGAAAACTACTGAGCTCTACCTAAAATTTGGAGTTTAGTTAATAGCAATGGATCAGAGCTGGGCATGGTGGCTCACAACTGTAATCCTAGCACTTCGGGAGGCTTAGGTAGAAGGATCACTGGAGTCCAGGAGTTCGAGACCAGGCTGGGCAACATACAGAGATCTCGTCTTGACAAAAAATTAAAAAAAAAAAAAAAACAGGCTTGGTGGCACACACCTGCAGTCCCAGCTACTTGGGAGGCTAAGGCAGGAGGACTGCTTGAGCCTGGGAGGTCGAGGCTGCAATGAACCATGATTGTACCACTGCACTCCAGACTGGGTGACACAGTGAGACCCTGTCTCAAAAAAAAAAAAAAAGGTAATGGACCAGTGTAATTTCATAACTTGTGACAAATGTAGCATAGCTACTACCATCAATGTAAGACTTGTTTTGTTTTGTTTTTTTTGAGACAGGGCCTCACTCTGTTGCCCAGGCTGGAGTGCAGCGGTAGAATCATAGCTCACTGCAACCTTGGACAGGCTCAAGTGAGCCTCTCCGTTAACTGGGACTAGAGGCACACACCACCACATCTGGCTAATTAAAAAAAAAAAACAAAAAAAAAACAATTGTTAGCAGAAATGAGATCTCACTATGTTGCTCAGTCTGGTCTCAAACTCCTGGTCTCAAGCAATCCTCCCTCCTTGGCCTCCCAAAGTGCTGGGATTACAGGTGTGAGCCACTGTGCCAGCCAAATATAAGATGCTAACAGAGGAAACTGAGTGAGCCACATATAGGAACTCTATGTAATATCTTTGCAATTTTTCTGTAAATCTACAACTATTCCAAAATCTAAATTTTTTTTTTTTTTTTTTAAATGATCTGAGGCCTGCCAATAGCCATGGGAGTGAGTTTTTAAGCAGATCCTACCCTAGTTAACCCTTGAGATAACTGTAGGTCCAGCTGACGCTTTAATTATACCTTTATAAGAGACCCTAGGCTGGGCATGGGATGGCTCACACATGTAATCCTAGCACTTTGGGACACCAAAGTGGGTGGATCACATGAGGTCAGGGGTTCAAGACCAGCTGGGCCAACATGGGGAAAACCCATCTCTACTAAAAATACAAAAATTAGCCAGGCTTCATGGAGCACGCCTGTAATCCCAGCTACTCAGGAGGCTGAGGCAGGAGAACAGCTTGAACCCAGGAGGCAGAGGTTGCAGTGAGCTGAGATGGCACCACTGCACCCCAGCCTGAAGGACAGAGGGAGACTCCATCTCAAAAAAGAAGAAAAAGAGATCCTGGGCTAGAAGCATTCAGCTAAGCTGCCCCAAGATTTCTGACCCACAGAAATTGTGAAATAATAAAAGTTTGTTGTTTTAAGCTGTTAAGTTTTGGAGCAATCTGTTACACGGCAATAATAACTAATAGAGTATACTTCCTTTCACGTAGAATATTCAGAAGTATCCCCCACAAAAACAGTGGGACAATTTGCATTCCATTTGTTTGACAGTTATATTTTTCATTGTAAATAATAAATTCTCATTCTGGTTTTTACAACAGATTCCACAGCAAATTTACTTAGCCTAAGGCCATCCCAAAAAACTTATTTTGAAGTATAAAAGCAAAATATATGTCAATGAATGCCAAATCTACATTCCTATCCCAGATTAATTTCCTACTAGACACATTCACTCAGACAGTACATGGCATCTCAAAATCAACACACCCAATATTCCTGTATTTCCTATGTCAGTTACAATTCTCAGCATCCAACCCTAAGCCAAAAATAATTCATCCTTGACCTCTTTTTACTCACCCATGCACAGGCTCTCTACTCAAGCACTAAACCCTGCTGATAAATAGCTCCTAAATTTTTCTTTTTTCTTTCTTTTTTTTTTTTTGAGATGGAGCTGGGACTACAGGTATGCGCCACCATGCCTTGCTCTGTTGCCAGGCTAGAGTGCAGTGGTGCAATCTCAGCTCACTGCAACCTCTGCCTCCCGGGTTCAAGCGATTCTCCTGCCTCAGCCTCCCAAGTAGCTGGGATAACAGGTGCCTGTGTAACAGGTGCGTGCCACCATGCCCAGCTAATTTTTGTATTTTTTGTAGAGATGGGGTTTCACCATGTTGGCCAGGATGGTCTCGATCTCTTGACCTCGTGATCCACCCGCCTTGGCCTCCCAAAGTGCTGGGATTACAGGTGTGAGCCACTGTGCCCAGCCAAATATTTCTTAAAGAGAGCCTCCTGTATCTATCCCTAATACCATTGCTCTAGTTTAAGTGCTTATCATCTCTACTGGTCCTTCTCCTAGTCTTCTCTCTTCTTACCCTCCCAGTATCTACCCTCCACACTTATTTATTTATTTATTTATTTAGAGACAGGGTCTCACTTGCCCAGACTGGAGTGCAGTGGCACAATCTTGGCTCACTGCAGCCTCCGCTTATCATCTCTACTGGTCCTTCTCCTAGCCTTCTCTCTTCTTACCCTCCCAATATCTACCCTCCACACTTTATTTATTTATTTATTTATTTATTTATTTATTTGGAGACAAGGGTCTCACCTGCTCAGACTGGAGTGCAGTGGCACAATCTCGGCTCACCGCAGCCTCCACCTCACAGGCTCAAGCAATTCTCCTGCCTCAGCCTCCCAAGCAGCTAGGATTACAGGCATGCGCCACTACTGCCCGGCTAATTTTTGTATTTTTAGTACAGACAGGGTTTCACCATGTTGGCCAGGCTGGTCTTGAACTCCTGACCTCAAATGATCCACCTGCCTTGGCCTCCCAAAGTGCTAGGATTACAGGTGTGAGCCATCACACCCGGCCAACTCTCCACACTTTAATCAGAACTATCTAATTAAAACACTACATTGGGTTAGGCACAGTTGCTCACGCCTGTAATCCCAGCACTTTGGGAGGCCGAGACAGGCAGATCACGAGGTCAGGAGTTCAAGACCAGCCTAGCCAACATGGTGAAACGCTGTTTCTACTGAAAATACAAAAATTAGCTGGGTGTGGTGGCAGGCACCTGTAATCCCAGCTACTCAGGAGGCTGAGGCAGGAGAATTGCTTGAACCTGGGAGGCGGAAGCTGCAGTGAGCCGAGATTGTGCCACTGCACTCCAGCCTGGATGACAAAGCAAGACTCCATCTCGGGGGAAAAAACAAAACAAAACAAAACAAAAACCCACTACATTGGCCAGGCGTGGTGGCTCATGCCCATAATCCCAGCACTCTGTGTGGCCAAGGCAGGTGGATCACTTGAGGTGAGGAGTTTGAGACCAGCCTGGCCAACATGGTGAAACCCCGTGTCTACCTAAAGATACAAAAATTAGCCAGGCATGGTGGTGTATGCCTGTAATCCCTGCTACTCAGGAGGCTAAGGCAGGAGAATTACTTGAACCTGGGAGGCAAAGGTTGCAATGAGCTGAGATCATGCCACTGCACTCAAGCCTGGGAAACACAGTGAGACTCCATCTCAAAAACAATACAAAAAAAACCCAAAAAAACACTACATTGATCATCAATCTTAAAATTCAAGCTCCATAGGGTAGCACACAAACTTCTCCAAGATCTGGTTCATATCTACTTCCTTATTTTACAATGTTTCGCCTGCTTAGAGTTTCCACTTCTGCCAAGTTATTTTGTACATCCATGCCTTGGATCTTACTGCGTCCTCAACTGTAAATGCTTTTCCTATTTTTCATTGCCCAGCTAAATATTACTTATCCTCCAACACTTAGCTCAGGAGTTGTCTCCTTCAGAAAGCTTTCTCTGAAGCCCTAGACTGTGTGAATGGCCAGATTCTATGCTCCCCAAATACTCTGTGCTTACCCTATTTTATCACTTGCTATAGTTTAATGTAATGGAATGTATCTGTATGCTCTCTTGAAAGTCAGGGACAGGTTCGCATTATGTACTTGCATTTTTTCTTTTTCTTTTTTTTTTAGCTCATCCAACATTATAGAATGTACTTGGTTTTTTATTTTGTTTTTGTTTTCTGAGACAGAGTCTTGTTGTTGCAGAGGTTGGAGTGCAGTGGCACGATCTCAGCTCACTACAACCTCTGCCTCCCAAGTAGCTGGGCCTACAGGTGTGCAGCATCATGCCCAGTTAATTATTTTTGTATTTTTAGTAGAGACGTGGTCTCACCATGTTGCCCAGGCTGAGCTTGAACTCCTGACCTCAAGTGATCCGCCAGCTTCGGCCTCCTAGAGTGCTGGGATTACAGGCATGAGCCGCTGTGCCAAGCTGTACTTGTAGTTTTTATGGATGGATGGAAACATATGCTGACCTACTAGGAATTCAGTAATGCTCTCAAATCAATTTCCATTTATTAATAACAGCTGCATCTGCCTATATTGGAAAATCAGCAGTACATTACATGTGAAATATTATTTATTCTGCCCACAGAATAGTTCATATGAGTTACAGATTTCACTGAAATAATTTCCTAGCTCCCAATATAGTTCTTAGGATACTGTACTTACTTTAAAAATTCTATTAAATTCACTGTTATTAAATGAGTTTAGCAGGAATGAACCAGATTCATTAACAATGCTCTGACAAACACAAATAAATAAAACAGCATGGAACTAGAATTAACATTATTTCAATTACTAATCTCCAATAACCTAACAACCCATTTTAGAGATTAAGAAACTGAGGTGGCCAGGCATGGTGGCTCATGCCTGTAATCCCAGCACTTTGGGAAGCTGAGGTGGGCAGATCACGAGGTCAAGAGATCGAGACCATCCCCGCCACATGGTGAAACCCAGTCTCTACCAAAACTATAAAAATTAGCTGGGTGTGGTGGCACATGCCTGTAATCCCAGCTACTCGGGAGGCTGAGGCAAGAGAATCGCTTGAACCAGGGAGTCGAGAGTTGCAGTAAGCCGAGATCGCGCCACTGGCAACAGAGCAAGACTCCACCTCAAAAAACAAAAAAAAAAAACTGGGGTTCAGAAAAGTTAACTGGTTCAGAATCAATTCACTGGTAGCTAGTGTCAGAACTGGGACTCCCTGATTACGAAGTCAAGTCTAAGTTTTGCCATTTACTTTTTTGGTAAACTTTGAAACATTACTTTATCTCCTGGTTTTTTCATTTCTTGGTCCATGAAACAATAACTTTGCAAGACTGCAGTGAAAATGAATTACTTACTGCCCCCAGTGTGACCATCGTTATTGTCTGTAGACTGAAAAACATAGGTATATGAATAACAAGAGCTATATTTTTATCTACCACCAAGAAGCTTAAAATCTGGTTGGGGCCGGGCGCTCTGGCTCACGCCTGTAATCCCAGCATTTTGGGGAGGCTGAGGCAGGTGGATCACGAGGTCAAGAGTTCAAGACCAGCCTGACCAACATGGTGAAACCCCATCTCTACTAAACATACAAATATTAGCTGGGCGTGGTCACGCATGCTTGTAATCCCAGCTACTCAGGAGGCTGAGGCAGAAGAATTGCTTGAACCCAGGAGGCGGAGGTTGCAGGGAGCCGAGATCATGCCACTGTACTCCAGCCTGGGCGACAGAGCAAGATTCCACCTCAAAAAAAAAAAAAAAATCATGTTGGGGGAAATGGTCTATTACCGTATTATCAATGCTGTATTTTCGAAGTTATTAATGTGCTTATGACATATGAAAAGCAGTATAATAATTTGATTTCAATTATTTAAGTAGCTATCTTTTTAAGCCGCTTCCCCTAGCCTTCACAGCAATTCACTGGAACAAAAAGAATGTTTATTTTCAAAAATTAGAGAAAAAATGTGTTTAGGTGCTTTCTTCCTTTTGAGTTTTCATTTGTTTACTTAGTATAATTATTAAGATTGAATAGGTCTTTTGGTTGCCAGATTCACAAAGAACACTTAGGTGACTCAGAGAAACAAAAAAATATCAAGAATATAAACTGTGTAATTCAGCCTTGTCTTGAGAAACAATGTTGAACCATAGTAAAGGAGATCAGTGTTTTCTAAAGACAATAGATATAGGATGTAAACCAAAGAATAAGCATTTCACAGTCTTACACAAACTTAGTGTTTAAAAGGTATTAACTACCTTAATTAGATGAGATTTAGTGGATTTTGTTACATTTTTTAGCTTATTTGCTTTTCATATAGGCAAAAGATTATGATAATCCAGTTTTTATGGTACTTTACAATGCCATTGGGGATATGTGAACAAATATCTTAACCAAATTTTCGTTTATGTGCCTTCCCTCCCCCCCAAGGGTGTAATCTCTTTCCATTTCTCTTTCTTTTTTTCTCTCAGGCTCTGCACAGAATTTTCCTCTCCTCTTCAACCTGATAGTGTAACACATGATCACGTGTTCGTTGTCTTGTTTTCCTCTGGGTCGCATGGGTACTTCTATTTCCTTTTCCTTTTTCATCTTTTCTCTCATTATGGTCTCTAACAAGATCCTCTCCAGGGTCCCTCTGATCTCTATGCTAACAGGAAAGCACTGGAATGATGGAAAGGAAGACAAAGAAAGTCCCAAAAGCAGCTGGGAGTCCTTGGTTCTAACCATCTCTATGGAAACAATCCCACAGAGATAGGTCTGGAAACAATTCTGTAGGGATCACTGGAGCAGTGGTGAGCCAGTCTCACCAAGCCTTATTTACAGGATACAACTTGCAAATGGGAATAGTTGACAAGATTTTGTTGTTGTTGTTGTTGTTTTAAGAGAAGTAGTAAAGTAGGAAGCCAAATAAAATGTACATTTATGCCTATATAGCATTTTGTTTTTTGTTTTGAGACGGAGACTCGTTCTGTCACCCAGGCTGGAGTGCAGTGGCACGATCTCGGCTCACTGCAACCTCTGCCCCACCAGGTTCAAGCAATTCTTGTGCCTCAGTCTCCCAAGTAGCTGAGATTATAGGCATGTGCCACCATGCCCAGCTAATTTTTGTAGTTTTAGTAGAGACAGAGTTTCACTATGTTGGTCAGGTTGGTCTCAAACTCCTGACCTCACGTGATCCACCTGCCTCAGCCTCCCAAAGTGCTGGGATTACAGGCATGAGCCACCACACCCAGCCTATATAGTGTATTTTTTAACTCAAAACTTCCTACTGTAACAATAAAAAGGCAAAGGGAATGTGTAAACCAATTTCAAGTCCTTCCTGAGCATGCACATTGGCAAAGAGTGCGTAATCCAAAGAAACTATGGCAAGCAAGCAAGCAAGCAGCAGTTTGGTAGTGAAAAATCATTCATGTCATTAGAATGATTTTCAGATTGTGACCCATAACCACACAAAATATGCGGCAGGAATGCCAAATTCAGTCAGGCAGTAAAACAAATAGAATTCAAGCAAGGAGTGAAGGAGATTACAGAATTCCATCTACCAAATCAGTTTGAAAGACCGAAAGGATAAAAATAGCCATGTAACTTGAACCCAGGAGGACCAAGGGAAGAACTCCATCAGAATTGTGGGAGCTTAGAGTCTTATTAATACAGCAATTATTTTTTTAAAAGGAGGGAGAGGGGTTGGGACTCACAGTGTCAGTGATAATGGGACTATAAAGTTTCAGGCCTGTTCAAAAAGTCTCCAGCCAATAAGCTAGTAACCACAGGTCTCCTGAAATGGTAACTCCAGTGTTAATTAGGTGACATAACCTCAATTTTCCAAAAACGATGTCTGTTTCCTTAAGTTATAGATATTTGTAACCTCACGAAGGTTCATAGTGTTTTAAGACCCTGGCCCTTGGGTAAAACCATATGGGCTCCAATTCTAGCTCTACCACTCAACTGTGTGACCTTGGGCAACTATTTTCACTTCTCTAGGACTTAGGCACTTCATCTATAAAATGAAGATACTTATTTTTCAGGGTTGTAAGAGTACAGTGTGTAGGTTATGCTACACACTATACTCAATTTGCTGACTCTTTACAACCCTGAAAAATAAATATGAGCCATTGTTATCACAGCATCCTTGTTTGGTTTTCCATCTCTTTTGTGATAACACTGTCCTTTCTGCCTTCCACTCAGTACTTTTAGGGAGTGGGCCATTGTGGGTATGTGAGCACCATGTTCTTACTGCCCCACACTCGTCTTAGGCAGGTTTGAGGATGAATTAAAGCCTTAAAATGTCTTACATCCTACACACCGCAGATCTCATGGGAGAAAAAATTATACATCCTCCTACGTTGCTAACACCTCTCACCCTACCTCCAACAGACTTCCCAATGTCTGTACCACAAAGTTCAAAGTCTTTTGGCCAGACATTGAAGACTATCTACAATCTAGCCTCACCCACATTTCTAACATTATGCCATCTTCCTGACGCTTTGCACTGGAACTTGCACTGATTTTTTTTGTGTGTGGGAGGGTGTGGGACGGAGTCTCGCTCGGTCACCAAGGCTGGAGTGCAGTGGTGCGATCTCGGCTCACTACAAGCTCCACCTCCTGGGTCCACTCCATTCTCCTGCCTCAGCCTCCTGAGTAGCTGAGACTACAGGGGCAAGCCACCTACGCTCGGCTAATTTTTTTTTTTTTTTTTTTTTTAGTAGAGACAGGATTTCACCGTGTTAGCCAGGATGAACTTGCACTGATCTCTTTCCCAGGCTTCCCCTTAACTCTTCGCGCAGAAATTCGGGGTTTTTTTGTTGTTGTTGTTTTTGAGACAAGGTCGCCCAGGCTGGAGCGCACTGGTGCAATCACGACTCACTGCAGCCTCAACCTCCAGGGCACAAACCATCCTCTTGCCCAGCCTCCCGAGTAGCTGGGACTACTCGGGAGTCCCATCTACTCCCGTGCGCTGCCATCACGCCCAGCTAATCTTTGTATTTTTTGTAGAGACAGCGCCTCACTATGTTGCCCAGGCTGGTCTCCAACCCTTAGGCTCAAGCGATCCTCCCGCCTCGGCCTCTCAAAGGCGTGAGCCACGGCGGCCGGCCTTTTTTGGAACTTAAAAAAAAGGCCATAATGTGTCATTAAGAACCTTAGTGGCATGACTGCAAAACCAAAATGTACTTATTAGGTGTCACCTGGAAGCGCAATTTTCAACAACGCAAAACTATAGAAAACAACCCAACGTCGGCCTCCACAGGCTAATCAGTCCCCGAGGCACTGACGGCGGGAGAGATGAAAATGCGAAGGCCAGAGGAGAAAGAGAGGAAGGATTTGCAGAGAGAACGGAAACGTGTACAGGAATTCACCCAAGAAACCCGGGTCCCGCGTGGCGCACCGGGACGAAGCGCGCTGGGGGACGGCCAGCAGCTCCGGGCCAGAAGGAGGCGGACACCCAGCCCGAGAGCCGAAATCGGCCTCGGTGGACGTTTTCATCTTCGCGGCCCAGAAACACTTCTATTTTTCACTGCACAATGCAAACATGGTGGACCAGAAAATCCGCCCCGCGTCTGCCGGCCGAACCACGTGGCGCCCTTTCCGCGCCGTCGATGCCGAGCAAGGGCAAGGCCCTCACGGAATTTGTTCACGGTGGGGGCAGATCACTGGAGAACTTCTCCAGACCGCGACAGCACAGTTCCTTCTACACACTGGCAGAACTTTCATTGCCATCGCCCCGAGGCGGCAGAATGGTATGCCCTGAAAACTGGATGGTTCTACCGTAAGCAAGAAAGACTGCACACACGACAGCTCTTTACCTGGACCAGCCTCTGCTCTGTCTACCTCGCCCCCAACAGCTGGGCAGCCCACCACCGCGCAGGCGCGTTTCGTGCTGCCAGCGCAAGGCGAACCTGACTTTCCCGTCTCGCGAGAGTGGGGCCGGCCGCCTTCGCAGTTCTCGCTCCGCCCCCCACTTCTTGCTCGCTCCCTCCCATCCCCCCAAGCCAGTTGCTGTGCTGCGCAGCTCCCTAAGCGGTTGTCACCGCTGGAGACGGTTGGGAGAACCGTTGTGGTGAGCGCTACACGAGGCAAACGATTTCTCCCTTCTCTCGACTGGACCCCGCGAGCGCAGAGTCGGCGTAACTATCGCCTGACAGGGTATCTGAAGTAAAAGGGGGTAGGTTGGGCTGGTGGTTTCGAGAGCGGAGTCGGGAGAAGGACGAAAGAGGCCGGGAGGGGCTGGGTTGGGGGGTAGTGCGGTGGTCGCCGCTCGGAGGCCGCCGCTTGGAAGCGGCGGGGTTGCGCCTCCCGGACCATCTCCCACTTCAAGGAGGGCAGCCTGCCGATGGGAGGACTTGCTCAGGTGGAACTCAGTGGACGACGCCGAGGCCCGAAGTAGGGGACATCCAGCATTTCCCCCTTTCCCTGCTGGCTTGGCCTCCGCCATTTTGGGTACAGTGGCGCGGCCACCTGGGCTTCCCGCCCTTCCCCGCTCTTTTTACTTTTTGTCTCCCAGCTTCCGAAAACTGATTCAGAAGGCCAGGGGAGGGGGTGGTCAAAGCTCCCTGGAAGGGATGAGGGTGGGTAGTGAAGCGAGCAGGGAAAGACCGGGCAGTTGGGTGGAGGGAGGATCGGGGTTGCCGGGCGCGCTCCCGATGGAAATGGCGCCGGATGGGCCTGGCCTCCCACCGTGGCCTCCCTTCCTCCGCAGTCTCGGCAGGGCTACCTGGGCTGACGGGACTGCGAGTGACTTCTGACGCAGATTCCTAAGATGAGAGAGGCTGGAGCTGGGGGAGGAAAGCCAATGGCGACGAAGGTGCTCAACTCTCAAATCCAGGACAAAGGAGGCAGACGGCCTCCTTTGTAATTCCGCCGCCCGGTGGCGAAGGGTTTTAAGCCAGGCTTGGCTGCTGGGGGGTGGGGGAAGGGGCGTACTCTCCCTAGCTCTCTGGTCTCTAGGGCAGCTAGATAAACGGAAAGTCTCCTGGGAGGAATAAAGGACGCTTAGCCGGCCCTTATATTCCAGATTTGGAACTTCGAAAAGAGTACGTACTGATTTTCCAAAGGGTTTTTTTTTTTTTTTCATGTTTAAACGTTAATAAGGACTTCGGGGGTGATTTTGTAAGCAGAAAAGTGGGTGATTTATCAAATAGGAATGTGAAATGGGCATGTTTCAAGTAGGTCGTCTGAGCCCAGTGAACTGTGATTGTTGCTTTTTGAACTTTGGGGGTGGGGGTGGGTGATGTAGCAATTGTTTTGCGTAGTTTGGCATCTATATTAGACTTTGTTTTTAAGTTTCACTTTTGGGAAACAGTTAAAACAACCCAGTGATGGTAGATGTGTATGTATGGGAATTGAGTTCCTTTCGATATTAAATCTTCCAAGAGTTGTATTTTGTGCAGTTTTTTTTTTCTTGGCATTAAGGCTCTAGAAGTAAAATACTTCAAAATACGGTTATGGCTTATTTTCTTTTGGTGTCTAGGCCTTTTTTTTTTTTTTAATGTAGGAGTATAATACACTGTAATCGTATTTTAAACAAGGGAATAAGCCTATTAAACAGAAAAACAAATTGTAAACCCAGTCACGTGGTGGTGGTGTGATTCGGATGAGGGTCCTGAGAACAGGATCCGTAATTTTCATTGAAGACACAGTGCAAAAGGGACGGGAAAGGCCGGAGAGGAAGAATTTCTGATAATTCGTGTAAAACTTTTTAAGAATATTGTTACCTACTTTTCCAGCTCTAAAAACAAAAACTTACTATTGTTGAAGATGTTCAGTGATGCTTTGTCAAGATTGCCAAGGAAAAGTTTACGAAAATCTTACCTTGAAACAGTAGCTTTGAGTGGCCCTTTGAAAAGATAGTCCAGACTGTCCTATAAAGTTATATATGCTGTAACAAATAGCTTTACTAATTGGATTGGACTACACACACACACCTTTTTTCTGTCCTCTTTTTCAGTTGTGCCATTATCTGGAAGTCCATCTTACTGTCTTTTTAAAATAATGTTATCTTTGATTTCGTTGTATTGGTAAACAACTGACTAAATTGCAGTAGATAAAAACATGGTTCATAGTAAACTAACATTTTAGAGACCGTACCTCCTTAAGCTGTTAGGGGCGTGTCTAGTGTTTTTGTTTTTTTAAAGAGCAAGCCCATTGGGAAGGAATGATGTACATTTTCTGTTAAACTTAGATCATCAGCACTTTTTCCAAAAAATAAAATTCATTCTCATTTCTTGACCACTGGGCTGCCATTTAGAAAGTTATTTATTGATGCATAAAGTCGTTTATGCATTACTTCAGAAGATAGGCTGTGCCTCCGTGTTAAGAGGATTCTCTATTTCATTTGTTCTCTAGTGGATGTTTTTTCTTTAATGACTTCGGTATATAATTCACATACCATAAACTTCACCAATTTTAAATGTACATTTTAGTGGATTTTAGTACATTGACAGCGTTGTGTGACCGTCACTACAATTTAATTTTATAACATTTTTGTCACTCCAAAAAGATACCAATACCCTTTACTGGTCATTCCCCTTGCTGGCATTCTCCCTCCCGTCAAGCCTCAGACAATCATGAATACAAATGGAGTTACACAATATGTAGTCTTTTGTGACTGGCTTGTTTCACTTGGTGTAATGTTTAAAAAATTATATTTAAAGTCTCATAAAACTGACCAAAGCCATCCTCATATTTTAACTGTGGTATATTTTATTGTTACTAGCACCTAGAATTCTTAAAGCAGAGTAGTGATTAGCCATGACATTGTTGCAAAGAAAGGTTGAGGTGGATTATCCTGAATAATTAGTAAAGTGTTTTAAGTAGTTTCTGACAGCTTTATTAGAGCAGATTGCTTCTTCCTGTGCCCTTAGAGTTTTTCTTGTTTTTGTTTTGTAGGTAGGATTTTTAGTTTTGCAGGGGTTGGTAGAGTGAGGCTCTCATTATTGTATGTGCTTTGCATACAGGGTCACCCTGTAAAATAGATTAAGTGTTCCGAATTTGAATTTGGTTGGGTTTTACGCAATTAAAAGTTGTGTTAACAGTTTAGTGTTTATTATAGATAACATCGATAACACTTTTTTGTTTTCATTGGGTCTTATAATTGGTACAGACCGATCCAAAAATCCAATTGGCTTGCTGGTATTTTTTTCTTGTGAATTGGTAAGATTTATGAGTAAAGTAATTTTTTCTTTTTTTCTTTTTTTTTTTTTTTAAGCATTTGCTCCTTAAATGCAAACTACTAAGATCCTTTCACAACAGATTAAGGTTGAATTTGCAGAGTTCTTAAATTTTTCATGAACCAGTGAGGGTAGATCTGTACCACTTTTTCCGTTATGTGTAAATCACCCTTTATGGGAAACACTTATTTTTTAAGTTTGTGCTATTTAAAAAAAATAAAACGCTAGGCGTTTTCAAAACATCTCTGAACTTTTTTTTTTCAAACTGGGTTGGGGCCTCCTCCTCTCAGAGCTACTCTTCAGTATTAAACTTTTAAAAGCCTTCGCTGGCTTTGGGAAATAAAATTTTTAACAATTCTCAGTTCTCTTCGAGGTTTGAATTGTTTTCTGTCCTTTAAGGTTCACATATTTTGTGTATGGTATATCTTGTTGGCTTTTGCAGGGCCCCTTAAAATCCAGTAACAGTTGCCATCAGTAAATGCTTAACATGAGGCAGACCAAGCACTTGAAGAGTGCAGTGAGGTATAGATACCACTGCTATAGTTTACAATTGAAGAGGCTCAGAGGTTAAGTGGTTTAGGTAACCAGTGAACGGCAGAATAGGGATTCATACTATTTATTTGTGTGCATATTTTAAATGCATGAATTCTAGGAAAAAAAAACTTTACCCTTTGCAGATGCCACCCCTAAGAGTTGCACCAACAAATAGATGACATGAAATTAAGCATTAGTGAATGCTGTTGATACGAAATATGATCTTCAAACATAAAGGAATCAAATGAACAAATTGTTTTGTTTACAGGGGAGGAGGTGGTGAGGGAAAGGTTTGAAATACTCAGGTGAGTAGGATTCCTACAGCTGCATAGTGAAATTTGTAAGGTTCTGGTAAGTTTCTGCAGCTGAAGGACTTCTGCATTCGCCTCTTTTGTAAATACTATGTAATTTTAAACGGAAGGATGGTTGCCTCTGGGGAAGGGAACTGGGAACTGAAGTCATTTAGGAGGGGAAGGGGGGCTTCTAGATGTACCTTTTATGCTTTATTAAAAAGTATATTATGTATTTTTTAAAGTTTGTGTTTAAATCTATTTGATTAAAAAGCTGAGTAAACTGGTTTCTATACACTGTCCAGTGGCTTCAAAAACACAGGTACTGTTGGAAGGCATTCACTTTTGAGCAGCCTTTGACCTCAGTTTTAATCTAATTCAGTCATTTTATAATCTTACTCTTGGTGAGTTTAAACTAGATTTGGCTAAAATAGAGGTGAGAGTGTTGGCCCTTCAAAGACAGTTTGATGTGTTCAAAATTGTAGTGCATTTAAAAGGGTTAGACTTATGTGATGTTTTTCCAACATGAGTCAGTACTCATTGCATTTTTTACTTAGGTTTTTGATGTTAGTGGATACTGGTATTATATGCAACTTCTGAATAAGTTTTAAAGAATTTGAATAATCAGGTGAATAAAAACCTGAAAAGTGGTGAATCAAAAGTTGAGAGATAAGGAAAGGCTAGAGTTGGCATTCAGGAGACACAGTCAAATAGTTTGAAGACTCTGGTAGTAGAATTATGCAAGTTTTCTTAAAATTAGGCAATACATAATATTGATACTAAGAAATTCAGTACTTTTCCGTAGGAGGGCTCAGGTCTCATTGCTTTTTCCCTACCCCAAAATATGAAAGGTGGTCTACAGTTTTGTCATGGCATTGTCACGGGAGTTGGCGCCATGTTACATTTCCTCTTGTGGCACCTCTGAGAGGTGTTTCTTCATTACCTCTTGACAAGAGTATGTTTTGATTGACTGCTCTATGTGCTTGTTTATTTTTTATAGCATTTAAATCAAACGGTATTGAGATGGATTGGGTTATGAAACATAATGGTCCAAATGACGCTAGTGATGGGACAGTACGACTTCGTGGACTACCATTTGGTTGCAGCAAAGAGGAAATAGTTCAGTTCTTTCAAGGTACCTCTAGTATTAGTCAAAGTTTAGTAATATTGTAATTTTATATTTGTATTGTTTCACTGTTTTTAATTTGTAAAACCCATTTTGATTTTGGAACTTTGAAGTTTAACTATGATAGTCTTGGTTAATGTATTAAAATAATATGCTCCAATTAATATTCAATACAGAATGTGTAGAATATGTAAAACCTAATTAATGTGCAGTAACATATTTGAGAATTGTGATGAAATGAACCGTGAATTAGTATATGGAGCATATATTCGATTTGTAGCCTTTTTTCATGTAATATAGGTGGGCTTTTAGAGTATGTGTAATTACACAGTGTTTTTACACTGGTCGCAAAAAAGATTTATTTAATCCAGTATTATTTGAAAAAAATCTTTCATTTGTATTTATGGGGTGATGGGAAACTAAGCTTTTTTGTTTTGTTTTGTTTAGACTTGTTTTAAATATTTGATTCAGATGGGAATGTTTCAGCCTTTAACACTGTTCCCCTTGATGGGGTTATTTGTCCTTGGGTTAAAGGGTTGGAAATCGTGCCAAATGGGATAACATTGACGATGGACTACCAGGGGAGAAGCACAGGGGAGGCCTTCGTGCAGTTTGCTTCAAAGGAGATAGCAGAAAATGCTCTGGGGAAACACAAGGAAAGAATAGGGCACAGGTGGGGATGGAGAGTTTGGGATGGTGTTAAATTTTTATTTTTGGGGGTTGTGGGTCACTATTGCTTAAATGGGGGGGTAGCCATAACATTTTTCTGGGGTAGTTTAAAAGAATTGATAATTAATCTAAATTTAACTTGGAAACTACAGATTTGGGTGGGGAATTAATGCTAATAGTTAAATTAAAAGTAGATTGTTTCCATTTCTCTGTAGGATGTTGTTGATAAATGCTTTTGTATAATCACCTATTTCCTTTAAAACACCTATTTACTAAAAGAGACAAAGTAAAAATATATTTATACTTTATGAATTGTTTTCAGTGACTAATTTCTTTGTAAAACTTAAATATTTAACTAAGTTTGTAGGTTTAAACTGTTAACTTACGGTGTATTTAGGCAATTTAAATTGGGTTATGTATCTAGATGTAGAAAAACTTACTGCATTTTGCCCAGTATCTAATTTACACTAATACATTTATGCTGAAACCTGTACCTTAAAACATTTTTAAATAGGTATATTGAGATCTTCAGAAGTAGCAGGAGTGAAATCAAAGGATTTTATGATCCACCAAGAAGATTGCTGGGACAGCGACCGGGACCATATGATAGACCAATAGGAGGAAGAGGGGGTTATTATGGAGCTGGGCGTGGAAGTATGTATGACAGAATGCGACGAGGAGGTGATGGATATGATGGTGGTATGTGTATCTAATGAACAAAGGTTCTGTTGTCATTTTCTTAATGTTCCTGACACTTTGTCAAGAAATACAGAAATGGCAGTAATTTCAGTACCTGTTAGGTTTTAAAACCTGTTCATGAAAATATGGATTCCCATGGCTAGCTGTGGGACTTGATTGATGCACATATTGGCACCTAGAAAACTTACACAGAAATTAAAATTTAGATGTTGGCGTATTTTGACCTTTTTTTGCTTAAGGATGAAATTTAATTTACATGTCTGAACTTAACCTTTTGAGAGTTTAAATTTCCATCACATGTTGACTGCTTTTTTCATAGACTTTAAGTTGGAAATTGCAAACTTGCAATCAAGTTACACATACTGTTTACCACAAAATGTTTTTGTAAACTGGATTATAAAATTTATCTCTGGAAAGTGTGTAGTCATGTATTTCTCCTTAAATTACACAGGTTATGGAGGTTTTGATGACTATGGTGGCTATAATAATTACGGCTATGGGAATGATGGCTTTGATGACAGAATGAGAGATGGAAGAGGTAAAATAAATATTAAAGACATTTTTATTCATAGGTAAATTTTAGTATTTGCTTTGCAAGCTCAGTGGTAATATAGGAAACTTGTATAAGAAAGGTAATTCAGATAAATTTCAGTGCATTCCTATACAGAGCTTTATACCTTGTATAGTATGTATGTATACTTCCCTACCTAGATCTGTAAGAGTTTATAATCTTGGCAAATTGTGTTTTCTAGGTATGGGAGGACATGGCTATGGTGGAGCTGGTGATGCAAGTTCAGGTTTTCATGGTGGTCATTTCGTACATATGAGAGGGTTGCCTTTTCGTGCAACTGAAAATGACATTGCTAATGTGAGTAATTTTTAATAACTATTAGTGGTTTTATACTTATCCTGGTATCTACATTTTTAAGCATTCTTAATGGTCTCGTGTTTATAGCTTAATACCAAAATCACTTGAATATAAAAATAGATTTACCTTTAACTCTAATCACTGATGGATATTTTTGTATCCATTGTGTGTTAACCTACAATAGGATTCAAGCAAGTAAAAAGCTACATTCATGAAGTCCAGTTAAGAATATAATGAAAGACTGATCCGCATAGAATGGTGATGACTGTATACCATGTTGTGCTGGTGTCTTTTGTTGTACTGTTTTTTTGTTTTATTTTTTGTTTTCATTTCTTTTCTTTTTTGAGACGGAGTCTTGCTCTGTCGCCCAGGCTAGAGTGCAGTGGCGTGATCTCGGCTCACTACAACCTCTGCCTCCCGGGTTCAAGTTATTCTCCTGCCTCAGCCTCCTGAGTAGCTGGGATTACAGGCACACTCCACCGTGCCTGGTTGATTTTTTGTACTTTTAGTAGAGACGGGGTTTTGCCATGTTGATCAGGCTGTTCCTGACCTTGTGATCTGCCTGCCCCAGCCTCCCAAAGTGCTGGGATTATAGGCGTGAGCCACCACGCCTGGTCTGTATTAGATTTTGAAAGAGTGAATATATAAGTATTAATGATTTGGTTTGGCTTTCTAGGCTAGATAGTGATTAGAAACTGAGGAGTTGAAAATAACAAATAGATACTGCTGTTGTCATTGATGTGAAACTGGTTGGTTTCAGATTTGTTAGGAGGTCAGCAAACTTCAGTTGACGGGCTGAATCCGGTCACACCATTCCTTTACCTGTTGAGTAGTTACATTAGAGACCCAATGGCCATTCAAGCCAAAAGTACTATCTGGCTTTAAATGCAATAGTTTGCTCTAGATCTTACTGGGAATCAATTGGCCTGAGTTCCAAGTGCTTTTAATGATAGTTTAAAACCTGGCTACCTTGTGATTAGAACCAAATGATACCTTTTGGGGAACAATTTCATATAGTTTTAAATAGTAGGTTTGTTCAAACCCCATGGTTCCAAATCATGATATCCCCATTTCTCTCTCTCTCTCTCTCTCTGTATTTTTTTGAGACGGAGTCTCCCACTCTGTCTCCCCAAGGCTGGAATGCAGTGGCGTGATCTTGGCTTACTGCAGGCTCCTCCTCCCGGGTTCAAGCGATTCTCTGTCTCAGCCTTCTGAGTAGCTGGGATTACAGGCATGAGCCACTGTATCCCGCCTATCTCCTTATTTTAAAAGCAGTAAATTCTTTACATTATCCCTAAGTGTATACTCTGTATATTCACAGAACCTTTGTAGTTGACTTAAGTTATTAGTCTGGCAGGGCAATTTCCTAATTGATGAGGAAAAATCAAAGTATGTGGTAATTTACTTTCAATATTCTCAATAGAAAAGTAACAGGTGTTTTCTTTTATTTAGTTCTTCTCACCACTAAATCCAATACGAGTTCATATTGATATTGGAGCTGATGGCAGAGCCACAGGAGAAGCAGATGTAGAGTTTGTGACACATGAAGATGCAGTAGCTGCCATGTCTAAAGATAAAAATAACATGCGTAAGTGATGTCTTTGGCACGCTTATTTCCTAGACGTGAATTTACAAAGTAAGAGGCTCTAAGATGTGTAGGCAATGCTTGGCAATTGTTGGGATCTAAAACCATTTGACCTCTATAATGGCTTTTTGTGGGCTTTATATATCGCTGTACTAGTAATTGATAAGCATACTTTGTTTAATATTACTTAACTGATGTTTTTTAGAAAGCTTGTATTGATGAATTTGATCCATCATTCCTTTCTCCCCTGTTACTCTTTTTTTCTTAAAGAACATCGATATATTGAACTCTTCTTGAATTCTACTCCTGGAGGCGGCTCTGGCATGGGAGGTTCTGGAATGGGAGGCTACGGAAGAGATGGAATGGGTATGTAAAGTTTTTAAAATATGCAGGGTTAGCTACTTATCAATGAGTCTCAATTTTTTTTCTTTTCTTTTTTTTTTTTAAAGATAATCAGGGAGGCTATGGATCAGTTGGAAGAATGGGAATGGGAAACAATTACAGTGGAGGATATGGTACTCCTGATGGCTTGGGTGGTTATGGTGAGTATCTCTAGTTCAGTTTGTGTTAGTCCCCATATGTAGTGCAAACTTTAAAGTGCAGGTATTACTTTTATTACTTTATGCACAGATACCTCCTGCTGAGTGATTCTTAATATCTTTTTCTTAAGGCCGTGGTGGTGGAGGCAGTGGAGGTTACTACGGGCAAGGTGGCATGAGTGGAGGTGGATGGCGTGGGATGTACTGAAAGCAAAAACACCAACATACAAGTCTTGACAACAGCATCTGGTCTACTAGACTTTCTTACAGATTTAATTTCTTTTGTATTTTAAGAACTTTATAATGACTGAAGGAATGTGTTTTCAAAATATTATTTGGTAAAGCAACAGATTGTGATGGGAAAATCTGTTTTCTGTAGGTTTATTTGTTGCATACTTTGACTTAAAAATAAATTTTTATATTCAAACCACTGATGTTGATACTTTTTATATACTAGTTACTCCTAAAGATGTGCTGCCTTCATAAGATTTGGGTTGATGTATTTTACTATTAGTTCTACAAGACGTAGTGTGGTGTAATTTTAGAAGATAATGGTTCACCTTCGCATAAACTGCAAGTCTTAAGCAGACATCTGGAATAGAGCTTGACAAATAATTAGTGTAACTTTTTTCTTTAATTCCTCCTGGACAACACTGTAAATATAAAGCCTCAAGATGAAGTGGCTTCAGGAGTATAAATTCAGCTAATTATTTCTATATTATTATTTTTCAAATGTCATTTATCAGGCATAGCTCTGAAACGATCTAAGAGGTATTGATTTCTGAATATTCATAATTATGTTACCTGGGTATGGGAGTGTTGGAAGTTTGTTCTAGCCCTAGATTTTGGAGTAAAATCCCTTCAGCACTTGACCGAAATACCAAAAATGTCTCCAAAAAATTGATAGTTGCAGGTTATTGCAAGATGTCTTAAGAGTAGGGTTAAGGTTCTCAGTGACACAAGAATTCAGTATAAGTACATAGGTATTTACTATGGAGTATAATTCTCACAAATGTATTTTAAGTTTTCTGCCCAATAGAGCATATGGTTTTTAAATAACTGTATAAATGATGACTTTTAAAAAATGTAAGCAACAAGTCCATGTCATAGTCAATTAAAACAATCCTGCAGTTGGGTTTTGTATCTGATATCTGCTTGGAGTTTTAGTTTAAAGAATCTATATGTAGCAAGGAAAAGGTGCTTTTTAATTTTAATCCCTTTGATCAATATGGCTTTTTTCCAAATTGGCTAATGGATCAAAATGAAACCTGTTGATGTGAAATCAGTTCTTGAACTTGTTACTTGTTTTTGCCAGAAATGTTATTAATAAATGTCAATGTGGGAGATAATAATAGTATGGCGTCTGTCCTAGAATGCTTTGTGTCAGTTACTAATTCAAAAATCAGATTGGTAGAAGGTACTACATACGATGTCTACGATTTAGGAGAGGGAGCCCCGGGGCAGCCTATATATGTGGAGCCTCTTGATGGAAGCTATGATTCATCTTAATGCTTGTACCCACTTCCTTTAATGAGCAATTTAAATAATAGGGCATACACCACTTGTCTTTTTTGAAAGTTACATGTGTTTTATTTTCCCAGGATTACCCTCTTAACATAAGCAGTAAAAGTATATACAGTATTAATGACACCAAAGTTGCCCTTTTAAAGCAGGCTAATTTTCCAAATCTTTATTTAATTCATAAAATTCACATTTTATTTTTTAAACATAGGTTAGAAGAATTACAATTGTAATTCCTTGGCACCATGATTGATAGCAATATTGTGGTAGTACTGCTAGGTGAGGGAATGGTATGTTAAGTCTGTTTTGAAATGTAAAACGAATACGAGTTCACAAACACAAAATACAGATTGTTAAAAGTTCTGTAACAAAAAAATCCAAAGTTAGCATAGTTTTTAAATAAGCCAAAACTACATGGAGCAAGTTGCTGTCATAAAAGCTGCCTAAAAAAAAAAGTCAGTGGTGATACATGAGTTTTGAAAAGTGAGAAACTTAAAGGGTGACTAAAAATCTTGGTTTGGTGAATGAAATCAGCCTTGGAATTTAAGCAACTTAAGTCACATTTAAAAATTTGTTCTAAGCACAGTAATAAAAAAGCCTATTTGAAAATTTTCATTTATGCTTATTCAATAATCATAAAAATGTTAGCCCATCCCACCTATCAATATAAAATGGTTCAAGAATATAATTTCTATCTTGAGGACATTTCTATCAGTATTCGAGAAAGACCATCTAAAAATCTGTGTGACATCTGACACCTTAAAAGCTGACTGGAAATTTACGGGTTTTGGAGAAAATAGATCTTCAAGTATACTTAGGCTATTCAGAAAATTTTAAATTTGATAGAAGTATATATTCATGGCCGGGCGCAGTGGCTCAAGCCTGTAATCCCAGCACTTTGGGAGGCCGAGACGGGCGGATCACGAGGTCAGGAGATCGAGACCATCCTGGCTAACACAATGAAACCCCGTCTCTACTAAAAACACAAAAAAATTAGCCGGGCGAGGTGGCGGGCGCCTGTAGTCCCAGCTACTCGGGAGGCTGAGGCAGGAGAATGGCGTAAACCCGGGAGGCGGAGCTTGCAGTGAGCCGAGATAGCGCCACTGCACTCCAGCCTGGGCGACAGAGCGAGACTCCGTCTCAAAAAAAAAAAAAAAAAAAAAAGAAGAAGTATATATTCATGAGGAAGAGATCCTGCAGTATTAATAAGCAACTCCTTTGTGGGCAGGGAGGTACCTAGGATTAACCACTAAATACAATGCTCTTAATCCATAAATTTGCTATGTATTTTTTATAGGCTCACAAACTTAAAGTGCACAGTTAAAAATTAATGTAAAAAATAGGATACTGAATGGTGATAGTGTTTATGTGACTATTCAAAGGTAATTTATACAAGTTAAATTCTTGGTATGCCATAAGCAATATAACTTGGATTAGTGTTCACTGAGTCAGCTTGAAATAGGTCAAGTGTACTGGCCAGGTGTGGTGGCTCATTCCTGTAATCCCAGTATTTTGGGAGGCCGAGGCAGGTGGATCACCTGAGGTCAGGAGTTCGAGACCAGCCTGGCCAACATGGTGAAACCCTTTTTCTACCAAAAATACAAAATTAGCTGGGTATGGTGGCACATGTCTAATCCCAGCTACTTGGGAGGCTGAGGCAGGAGAACTGCTTGAATCCGGGAGGTGGAGATCGTGCCATCGCACTCCAACCTACACAACAAGAGTGAAACTCCATCTCGAAAAAAAAAGAAATAGCTCAAGTACATATATTTCATCATCTCAATGCCCTTGGCATAGAGGTGCTCAATGGACATGGTGAAATTTTACTGTGGATGTATACAGGTAGGCCACTACAATGTGATGCTTCCTAAAATTTACTCCAATGAAAATGTTAATACAAAATTTTTTGAACCGAACTCTAATACATTACCAAAGCAAAGTTCTGATTTTTTTCCTCACTTTTAATGCTTAGAGGAGAGGATCTTTATAAGGAGCCTGTAATATCTCCTATTATTACATACTTTTTTTTCTGAGGAGGGATTTGTGTTTTCATCTTTGAATTGGGGTCTGAGTCACCCCTTAAAAAATAGCAATTTAGTGAAACAGCATATGGGAAGATCTATAAATCAGGGAAAGAAAGATGGTTATATGTGGGAGGCTGAGGCGGGCGGATCACTTGAGGTCAAGAGTTCAACATCAGCCTGGCCAACATGGTGAAACCCCATCTCTACTAAAAATAAATCAGCCGGGTGTGGTGGTGTGTGCCTGTAATCCCAGCTACTCAGGAGGCTGAGGCAGGAGAATCACTTGAACCCAGGAGGTAGAGGTTGCAGTGAGCCAAGATCTCGCCACTTCACTCTAGCCTGGGCAACAGAGACTCCGTCTAAAAAAAAAAAATAAAAAACAAGAAAGATGGTTATATGTAACTTCCTTTCAAGATTAGAAGGAAAAAAGTTGAGGCCGAGGCCAAATAATGCCTCTTTTAATTTAATCCACTGTAGCTGAAAATCAGCAGCAAGCACAATAACTGATTTTTAAAAGGACCAAGAGGAAATTCTGTAGGACAAAATATTGGCCCTGTCTAATGCAAAAGAAGCAATGGGAGAGGGGGAGAAGAATGGGCAAATAAATATAGTTGAAATCTTACAATGAAAATCTATTGAATTAGAATATTAATACTTCTAAAAAGTTTTATGCATTTCCAGTCTCAGGACTGTGAAGCTTTAAAGTGCATTAAGAGAATTGCAGGCACCACCAAATTGACAGAATTCAGAAGAAAAAAACAATCTGAAGCCTTATTTTTAAAAAGGCCTTTACAAGATAAGGCAAGTTGTGTTAACTCTGCTATCTGGCCTTTTAATGAGTTACATGATTTTTAAGCATGCTGTGTTGAAAATTCATTTTGAATAACAATGGGGAAGGAAATAATCATATAACTTGTAATTTCCATGATCTGAATATGTAGAAGATAAACTGGTACCAAATACTGACCGAAAGCCGCTTAAGAAGAGCTGTCTGGTTACCTCTGTATACAACATCATAACATTCATTGTAGGTAATTTCATACATAAGGATTTAGTTCTGGAGTCTCAGGGCAAGTTAGATGAACATCTCTGAATCAGCAATGCATGACAGGAATCACAAACCCGTACTGGTTTTGGTGAAGAAGGCAAAGGTAGTTCGTTGTCAGAGCAGGCATTACAGAAAATTTCCCCACAGTTTCTACAGTGGTGCTATTAAATAAATCAGAGGGGAAAAAAAAAAACTTTAATAAGAAGCATTTTTGCACCCCAAATTTTGGGACTCACTTCCTACCTCCCTTACCTTTCTCTTAGAGAGTGAGAATTCCTTTTCACAAAGTTTACAATGTGTTGCTTCTTTGTCTTTCAGCCAAACCAGTCCCTAGTAGGAAGAAAATATTAATGCTCAAATTGGTAACGCTAAAAATTATATGTGAAAACTTTTCCCCCAAGAACATTATTTATAGGATAGATATATGAAGAATGGAAAATAAGTTATTTTCTTTGAGAGATGTATATATTTGTAGATAAAATATGTATGGTATTAGCCTCAAAATATTCTGGGTGGGGGACAGGGATGTGGATTAAGTATAAAAACAAGATTGCAGCCAGGCGACAATGGCTCACACCAGTAATTCCAGCTACTCGGGAGGCTGAGGTGAGAGGATCGCTTGCGGTCTAGAGTTCGAGACCAAGCTGGGCGACATAGAGTCTGTCTCTTAAAAAATAAAAATTGAAAAAATGAAAAATCAGGACTGCACATGATAAATATTGAATATAGGCAATGGGTCATTTTACTCTTTCTATACAATTGTGTATGTTAGAATATACACATGTAAAAATGCTTTAAAGAGGTAAAAATCTGTTACTGATGGGAATTCTCTTCAGGAAAGAAACTTAAAGATTAAAAGAACCTTAAAAATACTCCAACAGCATTTTATTTTTTAAATGTTTGTGGGTACATAGTAGTTACATATTTATGGGGTACATGGGATGTTTTGATACAGGCATGCGATGTGAAATAAGCGCATCATGGAGAATGGGGTATCCTAGTCCAACAATGTTTAAAGATAAATTCTCACTGTGTGAAATGCAATAGGTTGGCATTATGTATAACTTATACCTTAAGACCCTAAAATTTGAAGGAAATTAGGGAAATCAGATATTGGAGTTCATTATTTATAAGACCTCTTCAGGAGGCCTAGGCAGGAGGATTGCTTGAGGCCGGGAAGACTGCCCTGAGGAACACAGACTCCATCTTTACAAAAACATTAACCAGGCTGCGTGGCATAAGCCTATAGTTGCAGCTACTCTGGAAGCTGAGAAGGGAGAATCGCCTAAGGCCAGGAGTTTGAGGCTGCAGTGAACTATGATTGTGCCACTGCACTCGAGCCTGAGCAACAGAGTCAGACCCTGTCTCCAGAAAAAAGGTGGGGGAAAAAAAGGACCTCACCTTAAGTTTTACATGGCTATTTCCCTCAACTTTTATAACATATTTAATAGCTGCTATGTAAACGTTAGTAAAAAATGGATGTAAGTAGTCTTAGGCAGTATTTATAACAACTTGACCTTTTTTTTTTTTTGAAAAGAGACAGAGTCTCACTCTGTTGCCCAGGCTGTAGTGCGGTGGTGCAATCTCGGCTCACCGCAACCTCTGTCTCCCGAGTTCAAGTGATTCTCCTGCCTCCGCCTCCCTGTAGCTGGGATTACAGGCACACGCCACCATTCCCAGCTAATTTTTATATTTTTAGTAGAGATGGGGTTTCAAAATGTTGGCCAGGATAGTCTCAAACTCCTGATCTCAGGTGATCCGCCCACCTTGGCCTCCCAAAGTGCTGGGATTACAGGCATAAGCCACCACGCCCAGCCTACTTGACCCATTGTTAACCAGCTTGCTTAACCAATCTTGGCTAGAAAGACCTTTTTTTCCCCTATGAAGGCAACTTTGTTAGATGATTATCAGCTTTACAATGAGAAGACCCAGATGAAGGAGGAGACTCAATACTGATTGATTTCCTAGAACATGTTCCTAAAACAGCCCAGACCAAAGAACCCAAGTATAACAGAAGATTCCAACTTGGACATGAAGCAACTGCAACCTATAAATTACTACTGAAGCACAGGAACCTTTATTACCTATCACAGGAACCCTATTACCTTAGAGAGAAAAATTCTCTAAGAAATAAAGGCCCATAGACACATTTCTAAAAACATGAGTTTTCTTAAAAGACTTTTCCAAAAGCAGAATTCTTTGAAGAAAAAAAAAGACTAAGCATTCACAGATCAAGATCACAAGGTTAATTTCAGGTCTTTTTGTTTCATTCACAGTCTTAATAACTAGCACTTATTGTACAGCAGAGATAATACAGTGTTGGCTACTGCATGTGAGGAAGCCTAAGTCTCCTTAGAACACAGGATTATAAGGGCTTTTTTTTTTTTTTTAACTAGATAGTTCATATCAGACAAACACCAGCAAAGAGTCAGATGGCTTGAATCATAGAATATATATATATATATATTTTTTTTTTTTTAATGCAGGATGGGGGCCAGGTGCAGTGGCTCACACCTGTAATCCCAGCACTTTGGAGACTTTGAAAGGCCAAGGTGAGAGGCTCTCTTTAGACCAGGAGTTCAAGACCAACCTGGGCAACATAGCAAGACCCCATCTCTTAAAAAAAAAAAAAAATTAGCCAAGTGTGGTGGCATGCACCTGTAGTCCCAGCTACTTGGGAGGCTGAGGTGGGAGGATTGCTTCAACCCAGATGTTCAAGGTTACAGTGAGCTATGATTATGCCACTGCACTCCAGCTTGGGAAAGAGAGGAAACTCTGTCTCTGAGGGTAAAAAAAAAAAAAAGGCAGCAGCAGGAAGGGACCTAAAAGATAATCTAACTTGATGAAAACCATACAAAGGAAAGTGATTTGCCAAATGTCCCAAAGCCACCTAGTGGAAGCAGCTTGTAAGAGCGTTAGGTTCTGAAACAACCTTGCTGACTTTGAGACTAGGACTTTGGAGACTAGACCTTGAGACTAGGCCTTTGGAGACTTCTTTTCATTGAACTTACCTGCCGCCCTCCCAGGGAGAGAAGCTCACTTTAAGCTAAGCCTAGTGTGTCCCTCTGAAGGGATCTCAGACATGAGCACCTGTAGCCCTCTCATTTTACACATGAGAAAATTTAAAGCCTAGAGAACTGAAGCTGCCTGCTCAAGGAAACAGCCGTTTACCAGAAGAGCTAAGACTAGAACGGAACAACCTCTTGCTCTGCAAATAAACAGCAATTTTTCTCTGCCCAATTCCAGGATGTTAGCTGCTAGACTTACACCCCCTAGATAGGATACTATGGGATTCTTCTCTGGAGAAACTCACTGCTACAGAGAAAAGTACTGTAAATACTAAACATAAGCAGAGGGTACCCAATAGTTCACTAATCACAGCAGATTTCTCTATGGTGAGGCCTACTAGTCTACAACAACCCACCCAACCAACATACACACAAGGTTTCCAATAACCCTTATTTGTGCCTTTTATTGAAAATTGGGGGATATCACAACATTTGAGAAAACTTCAGAGAATCAATAATGAGGCCGGGTACAGTGGCTTACACCTGTAATCCCACTACTTTGGGAGACTGAGGTGGGAGGATCACTTGAGCCCAGGAGTTTGAGACCAGCCTGGGCAACACAGTGAGACCCCCACCATCTCTAAAAAATAAAAATTAGTGGGGTATGGTGATGTATACCTGTGGTCCTAGCAACTCAGGAGGCTGAGAGGGAGGATTGCTTGAATCCAGAAGTTCAAGCTTACAGTGAACTATGATGGATGGAGTCACTGTACTCCAGCCTGGGCAACAGAGGCACTTTCTCTAAAAAAAAATTTTTTTAATTAAAAAAAAACATTTTTTAATGATAATATCAAACACAAAATATGACAGGATGCTATTTTTTAAAGGAAAAATTAGCAAATAATAGTCCATTGCATGTTAAAAATATGCCTGCAGAAAAAATATCCCACAGAAGGTTACACCTGAATCCAACCAAGGCTTTATTTTATTATTTAGATGGAGTCTCGCCCAGGCTGGAATGCAGTAGTAGGATCTCGGCTCACTACAACCTCCGCCTCCCGGGTTCAAATGATCCTCTTACCTCAGCCTCCCAAGTAGGTGGGACTACAGGCGCACACCACCATGCCTGGCTAATTTTTATTTATTTTTATTTTTTTATTTTTTTGAGACGGAGTCTTTGCTTTGTCACCCAGGCTGGAGTGCAGTGGCACGATCTGGTCTCACTGCAAGCTCCGCCTCCCGGGTTTACGCCATTCTCCTGCCTCGGCCTCCCGAGTAGCTGGGATTACAGGCGCCCACTACCACACCCGGCTAATTTTTTGTATTTTCAGTAGAGACGGGGTTTAACCATGTTAGCCAGGATGGTCTCGATCTCCTGACCTTGTGATCCGCCTGTCTCGGCCTCCCAAAGTGCTGGGATTACACGCGTGAGCCACCGTGCCCGGCCGCCTGGCTAATTTTTAAATTTTTAGTAGAGATGGGGTTTCACCATGTTGGCCAGGTTGGTCTCGAACTCCTGACCTCAGGTCGATCCACCTGGCTCGGCCTCCCAAAGTGCTGGGATTACAGCCGTGAGCCACCGTGCTTGGCCTAATCAAGGCTTTAGATTTAACTTCCAGTTCACAGGCAACAAGTAGACAGAAACAAGTAAACACTACAAACATTCAGAGAAAATCCAGAATGTGAAAAACTGTTTAGGATGGCTGTTCCAGACTCTTCAGCTGGTCAATAGCATGGAAAAGAAAAAAATCAACTCACATATGAATCCAGTTTCCACATAAAAAAACTGGGAAAAGCAGATAATATTCTGTTAAAGATAGATGTGAGTAATAAGTATAAGGCAAAACAAAGTAATAACACAAAATACAGGAGAGATACTATAAAGAGGAGAGTGCAATTGAGAAGCAGATGGGGCTTCTAAGGTACTGGTCATGTTCTATTATCGCTAACCTAAGCAGAGAATACACAAGTTTTTGTTTTGTTTTGTTTTGTTTTTTTAGAGATAGAGTTTTGTTCTTGTTGCCCAGGCTGGAGTGCAATGGCATGATCTCAGCTCACCACAACCTCCGCCTCCCGGGTTCAAGCAATTCTCCTGCCTCAGGCTCCTGAGTAGCTGGGGTTATAGGCATGTGCCACTATGCCTGGCTAATTTTGTATTTTTAGTAGAAACAGGTTTCTCCATGTTGGTCAGGCTGGTCTCGAACTACTGACCTCAGGTGATCTGCCTGTCTCGGCCTCCTAAAGTGCTGGGATTACAGGCGTGAGCCACCGTGCCTGACCCCACAAGTGTTTTTAAGTTGTACTATATATGCACTCTCATATGCATATTTCACAAAACTTTTTTTTAGAGTTTACATAATGATGGTTTCGGCAAATATCCATGTATCCACACATCTTTTTTGTTTGTTTGTTTGTTTTTTGAGACGGAGTCTCACCCTGTTGCCCAGACTGGAGCGCAATGGTGCGATCTTGGCTCACTGTAACCTCCGCCTCCCGGGTTCAAGCAATTCTTCTGCCTCAGCCTCCCAAGTAGCTGGAATTACAGGCATGTCCCACCACGCCCGGCTAATTTTTTCTTTTGTATCTTTAGTAGAGATAAGGTTTCACCATGTTGGCCAAGCTAGTCTCTAACTACTGACCTTGTGGTCCACCTGCCTTGGCCTCCCAAAGTGCTGGGATTACAGGCATAAGCCACTGCGCCCAGCCTCCACCCATCTTTTTTTTTTTTTTTTTTGAGACGGAATCTTACTCTGTCACCCAGGCTGAAATGCAGTGGCATGATCTCAGCTCACTGCAACCTCCACCTCCCAGGTTCAAGTGATTCTCCTGCCTCAGCCTCCCAAGTAACTGGGACTACAGGTGCGTGCCACCACGCTCAGCTAATTTTTGTATTTTTAATAGAGGCGGCGTTTCACCATGTTGCCCAGGATGGTCTCAATCTCTTGACCTTGTGATCCACCCACCTTGGCCTCCCAAAGTGCTGGGATTACAGGTGTGAACCACTGCGTCCGGCCCCATCTTCTTAAAAAGTGTGAGGATACGGCCTGGCGAGGTGGCTCACACCTGTAATCCCAGCACTTTTGGAGGCTGAGACAGGCAGATCACCTGAGGTCAGGAGTTAGAGACCAGCTTTGCTAACATGGTGAAACCCTATCTCTACTAAATATATAAAAATTAGCTGGGCATGGTGGTGGGTGCCTGTAATCCCAGCTACTTGGGAGGCTGAGGCAGGAGAATCGCCTGAACCCAGGAGGGGGAGGTTGCAGTGAGCCGAGATCACGCCATTGTACTCCAGCCTTGGTGGCAGAGGAAGACTGTCTCTAAAAAAAAAAAAAAAAAAAAAAGTGAGGATAAAATAAAGGTATATTCAGATACACAAATTACTATTTTTTTCTTTTTTTAAATTTTGGTAGAGACAAGGGCTTGCTATACTACCCAGGCTGGTCTCAAACTCCTGGCCTCAAGCAATTCTCCCACTACAGGCTCTTAAAGCACTGGGGTTACAGGTATGAGCTACCATGCCCAGTTTCCAGATGTGTAAATTCTTACAATCTCTATCTTCATTCACCATTTTCAGGAAGCTACTGAAAGATGTGTTGCCCAAAATAAGGGAGTATACCAAGAGAGAAGTTATAGAATTCAGGCAAGAGGAGCTCCCACTAAGAGAGAAGGTAAAGGAAATTCTGAGAATACCAGCAAAGGGAAACATGAGCAGTAAAGTGGAGAACTCTTGAAGTTGGAGGCAAGGCATCAAGAAAAAATAATGACCTAACCAATTACCTGATATATTTTACCACGTGGAAAACTTTATCAAGAAGCTTTTTTTAATAGAGGTGTTTCAAGGTATGAGAAAACTCAAATGTTATACAACTAATTTGTTTTTAAAAAGAGAGGGGCGGCTGGGTGCGGTGGCTCACATCTGTAATCCCAGCACTTCGGGAGGCTGAGGTGGGCGGATCACGAAGTCAGGAGTTCTAGACAAGCCTAGTCAATATGGTGAAACCCCACCTCTACTAAAAATACAAAAATCAGGTGGCATGTGCCTGTAATCTCAGCTACTCAGGAGGCTGAGGCAGAAGAATCACTTGAACCTGGGAGGTGGAGGCTGCAGTGAGTTGAGATCATGCCACTGCACTTCAGCCTGGGCAACAGAGGCAGACTCCATCTCAAAAAAAAAAAAAAAAAGAGGGCAATTATTAACTCCACAGGAAGAATAAAGTAGTTCAAGTAAGAAAACATAATCACAGTACCTGGCTCAGCAAGGAACAACATTTAAATAGACATAATAAAAAATTCAGGCCGGGCGCGGTGGCTCAAGCCTGTAATCCCAGCACTTTGGGAGGCCGAGACGGGCGGATCACGAGGTCAGGAGATCGAGACCATCCTGGCTAACACGGTGAAACCCCGTCTCTACTAAAAAAAAAATACAAAAAACTAGCCGGGCGAGGTGGCGGGCGCCTGTAGTCCCAGCTACTCGGGAGGCTGAGGCAGGAGAATGGCGTGAACCCAGGAGGCGGAGCTTGCAGTGAGCTGAGATCCGGCCACTGCACTCCAGCCTGGGCGACAGAGCGAGACTCCGTCTCAAAAAAAAAAAACAAAAAAAAACCAAAAAATTCAGAGTAGGGGCTAGACGCGGTGGCTCACACCTGTAATCCCAGCACTCTGGGAGGCCGAGGCAGGTGAATCACCTGAGGTCAGGAGTTTGCGACCAGCCTCGCCAACATGGCGAAACTGTCTCTACTAAAAATACAAAAATTAGCCGGGTGTGGTAGGACACACCTGTAGTCCCAGCTACTCGGGAGGCTGAAGCAGGAGAATCGCTTGAACCCGGGAGGCAGAGGTTGCAGTGAGCTGAGATCGTGCCACTGCACTCCAGCCTGGGTAACAGAGCAAGACCCCGTCTCAAAAAAAAAAAAAAAAAAGAAAAGAAAAGAAAAAAAATAGCTGGCCTTGGTGGCAGGTGCCTGTAATTCCAACTACTGGGGAGGCTGAGGCAGGAGAATCACCGAACCCTGGAGGCAGAGGTTGCAGTGAGCTGAGATCATGCCATTGCACTCCAGCCTGGGTGAAGACGCAAGACTCCATCTCAAAAAAATATATAGAATAAGACAGGTGTGGTGGATCATGCTTGTAATCCCAGCACTTCAGGAGGCCAAGACCGGAGGACTGCCTGAGGACAGGAGTTCAAGACCACTCTAGACAACACAGCAGATACTGTCTCTACAAAAAATGTAAAAATTAGCCAGGCGAGGTGGCACGCACCTGTGATTCCAGCTACTCAGGAGGCTGAGGCAAGAGGACAGCTTAAGCCCAAGAGTGTGAGACTGCAGTGAACTATGATTGTGCCAGTGTACTCCAGCCTGGGCAACACAGCAAGACCCCATCTCAAACAAAATAATAAATAAAATAACATAAATAAAATATATATATAAAGTAAATGAATGCCACAAAAAACTTTACTTAATTATACTGGGAGACCAGAAAGACCAAAATGAGAGTGAGCAAAACTCTACATCCACCATATGAAGAAGTTAATATATAAGTCTAAAACTGCTGAATCAACAGCAAATAGTACATACTGAATATTAGTTAGAAATACAGGGATAAATGCCAGAAGAAACAGCTAAAAAACTGAAAGTAGCTCCCTTTGGGTGGCAGGAGCTAGGGCAGATAAAAGACAAGGGAGTGAAGAACAAGAGACTGCTACCATCATCATTATTATTATTATTTATATTATTTGGTGTTAAATCTTCTTAGTATTATTTTTTTTTAATGATTTTCATGTAACATTTTTTTGTCACCCAGGCTGGCGTGCAGTAGCGTGATCAAGGCTCCCTGTAGCTTCAACCTCCCAGGTTCAAGTAATCCTCCCACCTCAGCCTCCCAAGTAGCTGAGACTACAGACCTGCACCACCATACCTGGCTAATTTTTTCTTATTATTTAGTAGAAACAAGGTCTATGTTGCCCAGGCTAGTTTTGAACTCCTGGCCACAACCAATCCTCCTGCCTCGGCCCCTCCAAGTGCTGGGATTACTGGTGTGAACCACCACACCCAGTATCATGTAACACTTCTTGATTTTAAAAAATGAAGCTGTTGGGTAGGAAGCCACCTGTCACTGAAGTGATCACACAGACACTGTCCTTTCTTCTATGTTGTAGCAAGGATTCAGACACATTCACAACCATACTGGTAAGCTGTACCAACCACTTTCACTCACATGTATTAACCTACTCAATATTCAGAGCAACCCTATGCAGAATCATCAGCCTATTTCAGAAGAGGAGGCTGAGGCTCAATGAGGATACATGACTTGCTGAAAGTAAGTAATAGACTGGCGTAGGAACTCAAGATTCTCAAGTTCATAGGCAATTTCACTCTATCATGCCATACTTTGTAGGAAAGTAAAATTATTTCTAAGGTCAGTTTCTTTCTTTCTTTTTTTCTTTTTTTTTTTTTTTTTGAGATAGAGTCTTGTTCTGTTGCTCAGGCTGGAGTGCAATGGCGTGATCTCTGCTCATTGCAACCTCCACCATCTGGGCTCAAGCAATTCTCCTGCCTCAGCCTCCTGAGTAGCTGGGATTACAGGCGCCCACTACCACACCTGGCTAATTTTTGTATTTTTAGTAGAGATGGGGTTTCACCACGTTAGCCAGGCTGATATCAAACTCCTGACCTCAAATGATCCACCTGCCTCGGCCTCCCAAAGAGCTGAGATTACAGGCGTGAGCCACTGCACCCGGCCTCTAAGGTCAGTTTCTAAAGGAATGTTATTAATAATGTGACTCTAGGGGTACAGGGAAGAGATGAACTCCCAGCATCCAAGCTCCTCATTCAGTGCTTTGGCCTCTATATATCCTGGGATTCATCAATAATACATTAGATTCACACAGGGCTTTACCTTCCATTGGAGACTTTCACATACCTTCCCAGTTTAGGAAAACGTTCTACTCACCTGCAATGCTTTGTTGGCTTCTTTTATGTCTTCAATTTTAAGTTTTGATCTAAAAAGATTACAAATAGGTCCAAATTTCAGTACACATATTTAAATATAGAACATTCAGTATTTCAGTAGGTATTGGTATTTCATAGGATACAAAATTATGTATAGTATATGATCTTTATGGTCTTCTCTGGCTAGTGGAATATTTCATATTCTCCTATATTTTCTAAATGTCCTAAAGCAAAAATATTTTAGGTTTAAAACTTGCTTTTTAAGAAATACTGGCATTTTCATGTGATCATGACAATATTAATAGCTATCATTTATTGTAGGTTTACTCTGTGCCTTTGCATGCATATCTCATGTAATCTATACAAAAACCTATTTTAAAGATGAAGAAATGTCTGATGAAGTTTAGTCACTTGTAAGAGGTCACAGAGCTGGCAACTGGGGGAGCCAGGATTCAAACCCTTGTCTGTGACCCCAAAGGGCACATGCTAACCATTATGCATACTATTTCTCTAGCAAATACAGAAGTGCTAAGGAAGAAAATACTGTGAGCCAGGTGTGGTGGCTCAGCACTTTGTGGGGCCAAGGCGGGTGAATCATCTGAGTTCAGGAGTTCGAGACCAGCCTGGTCAATATACAGTGAAACTCCATCTCTACTAAAAATACAAAAATTAGGCCGGGCGCGGTGGCTCACGCTTGTAATCCCAGCACTTTGGGAGGCCGAGGCAGGTGGATCACCTGAGGTTGGGAGTTCAAGACCAGCCTGACCAACATGGAGAAACCCCGTCTCTACTAAAAATACAAAATTAGCCGGGGTGGTGGCACATGCCTGTAATCCCAGCTACTCGGGAGGCTGAGGCAGGAGAATCGCTTGAACCCAGGAGGCGGAGGTTGTGGTGAGCCGAGATCGCGCCATTGTACTCCAGCTTGGGCAAAAAGAGTGAAACTCTGTCTCAAAAAAAAAAAAAAAAATACAAAAATTAGCTGGAAATAGTGGTACACACCTGTAGTCCCAGCTACTTGGGAAGGTGAGGCAGGAGAATCGCTTGAACCCAGGAGGCAGAGGTTTCAGTGAACCAAGATCACACCACTGCACCCCAGCCAGGGTGACAGAGCGAGACGCCATCTCTCAAAAAAAGCAACAAAAAAGAAAATACTGTGAAAGACACAGCTGCAAATACTTTTCCACTTTTTTGATGAAGTCTCATTCTGTTACCCAGGCTGCAGTACAGTGGCACGATCTCAACTCACTGCAACCTCCACCTCGTAGGTTCAAGTGATTCTCCTGCCTCAGTTTCTTGAGTAGCTGGGATCAGAGGCACCCGCCACCACTCCCAGGCTAATTTTTGTATTTTTAGTAGAGACAGGGCTTCACCATGTTGGCCAGGCTGGTCTTGAACTCCTGACTTCAAGTGATCCGCCCATCTTGGCCTCCCAAAGTGCTGGGACTACAGGTGTGAGCCACCAAGCCTGGCACTTTTCCAGCTTTTGAAAATATGTATGTTGGGCCAGGTGCAGTCGCTCATGCCTGTAATCCCAGCACTTTGGGAGACGGAGGTGAGCAGACCGCCTAAGGTCAGGAAGGAGTTCAAGACCAGCCTGGCCAACATGGGTGAAACCCCATCTCTACTAAAAATACCAAAAAAATTAGCTGGGCGTGGTGAGGGGCGTCTGTAATCCCAGCTACTCGGGAGGCTGAGGCAGGGAGAATCACTTGGACCGGGGAAGCAGAGGTTGCATTGAGCCAAGATTGTGCCAGTGAGCTCCAGCCTGGGCAACAGAGTAAGACACCACCTCAAAAAACAAGAAAAAGAAAAAAGAAAATACATGTATTGGAATCAACTTACTACCAAGTGGTATAACTTTTTTTTTTTTAGACGGAGTTTTGCTCTTTTACTCAGGCTGGAGTGAAATAGCATGATCTCGACTCACTGCAACCTCTGCCCCCAAGATTCAAGCGATTCTCCTGCCTCAACCTCCCGACCAGCTGGGATTGTAGGCACCCGCCACCACACCCAGCTAATTTTTGTATTTTTAGTAGAGATGGGGTTTTGCCACGTTGGCCAAGCTGGTCTCAAACTCCTGACCTCAGGTGATCCACCCGCCTCGGCCTCCCAAAGTGCTAGGATTACACGTGAGCCACCGTGCCCAGCCCCAATTGGTATAATTTAATTTTGTTTCTTCTTTAAAAAAGAAAATACATATGTTAATGAAAATGCAAATTATAAAAAACAATATTTAATTACCTGTGATCCCATTACCCAGAGGTAATCTTCTCTATACATCTGTGTATATATTTTAAATGGAATAATTATCTACATAGTTTTCCATAACCAGCTATTTTCACAATATATCCTGAACAGCTTGCAGCTACTGACTTGTTACTGAGTATCTGCCACATCACTATAGTAAATGGTTACTTGGTATATACAATGAAAAAGAATATAAAATAGTTTATATAATTATTATCTACTGTTAATCTTTCAACGTGTTTCAAATTTTTCACCACAAAAGTTGTTTATTAAAATTACAATGACTAGTTCAGGCATGGTGGCTCCTACCTGTAATCCCAGCACTTCGGGATGCCGAGGTGGGCAGATCACTTGAGGTCAGGAGTTCCAGACCAGCCTGGCCAACATAGTGAAACCTCATCTCTACCAAAAATACAAAAATTAGCCAGGCATGGTGGTATGCACCTGTACTCCCAGCTACTCAGGTGGCTGAGGCAGGAAAATTGCTTGAACCTGGAAGCTGTAGGTTGCAATGAGCCAAGATCACACCACTGCCTTCCAGCTTGGGCAACAGAGCGAGACTCTTGTCTCCAAAAAAAAAAAAAAAACCAAACAACAACAACAAAATTGGAATGACTAAAACATCAGTATTAATTCTCTTATAAATGAAATTTCTGAATCAAATGATACATCAGATACTAAAGCCTCTACTACTGAAGCAGAACATTAAAAATCTGCTTTGCCCTATAAAATGCTCTTCATTCCAAGACATAAAAATGAAGTGTGAGTCTTTCACCTATCTCATATTGACTCTTATGGTGGAAATAATCAATGTAAAACTACACACTGTAAAAATACTGACATAATAATCACATTTTCTTGGCTAAATTCACATCTACAAAATGTGCCTCAGGAAAACTGACTCTGTTGGGAATAGTGGCCACAACAGTGATGATTTAATTGTGCTGTACAGAAAAATTGAATATGGAATTAAAATGGCTTAATGGTATTCACCACAGAAAATGTTTGCTTGGCTGGGCACAGTGGCTCATGCCTGTAATTCCAGCACTTTGGGAGGCCAAGGCAGGCGGATAACCTGAGGTCAGGAGTTCGAGATCAGCCTAGCCAACATGGTAAAACCTGTCTCTACTAAAAATACAAAAATTAGCCGGGAGTGATGGCACACACCTGTAATCCCAGCTACTCTGGAGGCTGAGGCAGGAGAAACACTTGAATCCAGGAGGCAGAGGTTGCAGTGAGCCAAGATCATGCCACTGCATGCCAGCCTGGATGACAGAGCGACACTTGGTCTCATGCCCGGCCTGGGAAATACTTTTTTATGAAAATTTACTGATATTGATAGATTTCTGATTTAAATGCCCTTATTCGTAAATATGGACTCAAAAAAGCCTCTCTATGATACATATTGCCTAAGTGTCCTAAAGAAAGGAGCATCAGCTACAATTCCAATAACCATAATGTACAAGAATACCTTTCTCAGCCAGGCACGGTGGCTCACGCCTGTAATCCCAGCACTTTGGGAGGCCAAGGTGGGTAGATCACTTGAGGTCAGGAGTTCGAGACTAGCCTGATCAACATCGTGAAATCCCACCTCTACTAAAAATACAAAATCAGCCAGATGTGGTGGCACATATCTGTAATCCCAGCTACTTGGGAGGCTGAGGTAGGAGATTTTGTATATATACATATATATTTACATATATAGCTGGTACTACTACTATATATATTTATATATACGTGTGTGTATATATATACGTATAAATATATATAAATATATATTTATACCAGCAAACAGGAGAATTGCTTGAACCCAGGAGGCGGAGGTTGCAGAGAGCCGAGATTGCGCCACTGCACTCCAGCCTAGGTGACAGAGCAACTCTGTCTCCAAAAAAAAGATAGATTTGGAATGCTTTAAACATTGACTCTTCTTCTGAGTAATTACTATTCTTCTGTATAATTACAGTAGATGTCTAATTTAATAATTAAGAAAATGAAAATAAGCCTGAAAGGAAATATATACATATATGTGTATATATACACACACACATATATAAATACATGTTTATACATATATATGTATATACATATATGTATATATGTACGCATGTGTATACATATATACATATATACATATTCTCCTGTCTCAGCCTCCGAAGTAGCTGGGACTATAGGCACATGCCACCATGCCCGTCTAATTTTTGTATTTTTAGTAGAGATGAGGTTTTGCCATGTTGGCCAGGCTGCCCTCGAACTCCTGACCTCAAGTGATCTGCCCACCTCAGCCTCCCAAAGTGCTGGGATTACGGGCGTGAGCCACAGCACCTGGCCCAAATCTATCTTTTTATAAGAATTCTTCAGACCAGGTGTACTGGCTCACACCTGTAATCCCAACACTTTGTGAGGCTGAGGAGGCGGGAGGCTCATTTGAGCCCAGGAGTTTGAGATCAGCCTGGGCAAAGAGTGAGACTCCACCTCCATATAAAATATATAAATAAAAATGTAAAAAAGAATCCTTCAAGTTGGATGTAGTGGCTGACACCTGTAATATCAATGCTTTTGGAAGCCAAAGCGAGAGGACTGCTTGAGGCCAGAGTTTGAGACCAGCCTTAGGCAACATAGTGAGACTCTGTCTCTATTTAATTTTTTTTAAAAAATAATCTTTCAGGCCAGGCGTGGTGGCTCATGCCTGTAATCCCAGCAGTTTGGGAGGCCAAGGCAGAAGGATCATGAAGTCAGGAGATCAAGACCATCCTGGCTAAAACGATGAAATCCCATCTCTACTACCAAAATACAAAAAAAATTAGCCGGGTGTGGTGGCAGGCGCCTGTGGAGGCTGAGGCAGGAGAATGGTGTGAACCCAGGAGGCGGAGCTTGCAGTGAGCCGAGACAGCACCACTGCACTCCAGCCTGGGCAACAGAGGAAGACTCCATCTCGGAAAAAATAATAATAATAATAACAATAATAATCTTTCAATAATAAGCTGATAAGAGTAAATATTTCAATTTTCAAACCCAGTAAGTAGAGGTTGCAGTGAGCCCAGATCACACCACTGCACTCCAGCCTGGGTGACAGAGTGAGACCCTGCCTCAAATAAATAAATAAAGGCAACATCTAGACATTTATATGATCATGCCTGTAATACAACTATAAAGTCTCTATTAAGTATGAAGTGAGGGGCCGGGCGTGGTGGCTCATGCCTGTAATCCCAGCACTTTGGGAGGCCAAGGTGGGCAGATCACCTGAGGTCAGGAGTTCAAGACTAGCCTGGCCAACATGGTAAAATGCTGTCTCTACTAAAAATTAGCCAGGTGTGGTGGCGGGCACCTGTAATCCCAGCTACTCAGGAGGCTGGGGCAGAAGAATCACTTGAACCCAGGAGGCAGAGGTTGCAGTGAGCTGAGACAGCACCACTGCATTCCAGCCTGGGTGACAAGAGCAAAACTCCCTCTCACACACACACAAAAAAGTATTAGTTGGGGAATGGGTGAAAAGTAACACATATTCCTAGGTTTACTATTCCATGGTTTTAATATTAAACTGTTATGATCTTAGTAAATGCAAAGATGCTTATTTTTTTATTGTGAGGATTGTTCACTGTTGAGTGTCTAGCACTTAGTATAGTGCCTGGCACATAGTAGAAGCTCAGTGTCTGTCAATAAATAAATGGAAAATAAGGTAATAAGCACTTTGCACAGGGTCTGCCTCAAAGTGCTCAATAAATAGACGCTAGATTGGAATTGAAATCTTGCTTATCAGAACCACAATGCGAATTGTTCTCTGAAAAGCTGTAAAGACAAAAACAGCTTTATCTTTTTGAGATCTAATATTTCCTTTTGTGGTTCTAGTGAATTACTCCTTCTTATGTCCTTGGAAATTGGTTGCATTATCTTTTAATGGAATCCCACCTTTAGCAACTAAGTCTCCATTCTAGTATGATTTCTACTTAATTGAATATATACAAATGACATATATGTCCATCTAACTAATTTTATCTAAATCAATGACAAGATGTTTACATATAGAATTGTTTGAGGTTAGCTAAACTTTGGGGATTAACACTCAGGAGAAGGGAAGTACCTGCTTTTTTATCTTAAACCTTTATGTACTATTTGAATGTTCTAATCATATAAAACATCAAAGAGATTTGTATCGGTAATGAGATTATGAGACACTGTAGCTTTCTTATTTTTACTTTTCCGTATTTAAAAAAGTGGGCTGGGCGCAGTAGCTCACACCTGTAATCTCAGCACTCTGAGAGGTTGAGGCAGGACGATGTCTTGAGCCCAGGAGTTCAGCCTGAGCAACACAGCAAGATCCTAACTCTACAAAAAATTTAAAAAAAATTAGCCAGGCAAGGTGGTGTGCGTCTGTGGTCCCAGCTACTCCGGAGGCTTGAGATAAGAGAACAGCGTGAGCCTGAGAGATCAAGGATGCAGTGAGCTGTGACTGCGTCACTGCACTCCAGCCTGGGCAACTTGAAAGACTTGTTTCAAATCAAATAAAAATAAATTTTAAAAATTTAAAGTGACTATATTTTTTAAATGTGGCAGTGGTACATTCAATACTAAATTAAACCTCCTTGAGCTTATTCCAAATATCTGGTAGTATGTTCAATCAGGCACAAAGCTGCTAACCCAAAACACAGACCATGGGGAACAAAAGGAAAATGTGGCTGGGAACAGTGACTCACACCTGTGATCCCAGCATTTTGGGAGGCTGAGGTGGGACGACTGCTTGAGGTCAGGAGTTTGAGACCAGCCTGGGCAACATGCAAGACCCCATCCATCTCTATAAAAAATAAAAATTAGGCCGGGCGCGGTGGCTCAAGCCTGTAATCCCAGCACTTTGGAAGGCCGAGACGGGTGGATCATGAGGTCAGGAGATCGAGACCATCCTGGCTAACACGGTGAAACCCCGTCTCTACTAAAAAATACAAAAAAAACTAGCCGGGTGAGGTGGCGGGCGCCTGTAGTCCCAGCTACTCGGGAGGCTAAGGCAGGAGAATGGCGTGGACCCGGGAGGCGGAGCTTGCAGTGAGCTGAGATCCAGCCACTGCACTCCAGCCTGGGAGACAGAGCCAGACTCCGTCTCAAAAAATAAAAATAAAAATAAAAATAAAAATAAAAATTAGTAGGGCATGATGGTGCATGCCTGTAGTCTCAGCTACTTGGTAAGCTGAAAGGTGAAAGGGTTGCTTGAGCCCAGGAGGTCAAGGCTGCAGTGAGTTAGATTATACCACTACACTCCAGCCTAGGCGAGACCCTGTCTTTGAAAAAAAAAGGAAATGTGAGAAAGGCAGAACACCATTTCTCCATCTTGTCTTTACAGGATCCCAATGACATTTTACTTCAACAAAGCCAAACTGTATGAAGTTAAGCCCTGTCTCCGGGAGGCATGAAACAACCTCCACTTCTCATGATGCCGGCTTCTTCTCAAAACAATCTGAAAGACAGCTCCCTGGATATTTTGAAACCTCAGCTTCTGTTTTTCTAAGAAAAATATATTAATAACTTCTGAATTCTCTGATATTGAAGAAATTGAACAAGAGTGTTAGTTTTCATCTATTGGGAAATATTCAAAGCTAAGTCTACTAAAATGAGTAAAACTTTAAATAAAATCTCTCTAGTCTCATTTTTTAATCTTTATAGTTTTTGTTTTGTTTAATAGTTCATATCTTTCTCTTTTTTTTTTTTTTCTTTTGAGACAGAGTCTTGCTCTGTTGCCAGGCTGGAGTCACCTCACTGCAACCTCCACCTCCTGGGTTCAAGCGATTCTTGTGCCTCAGCCTCCCAAGTAGCTGGGATTACAGGCACACGCCACCACAAGCAGCTAATTTTTGTATTTTTAGTAAAGACAGGGTTTCACCATATTGGCGAGTCTGGTCTTGAACTCCTGACCTCATGATCCGCCCGCCTTGGCCCAGAATTACATAGTGCTGGGATTACAGGCGTGAGCCACCGCGCCCTGCCTAGTTCATATCTTTCCTGTATCTAAACTTTTCTCCCTAATAGATCTGGCACACTTACATCTTTCATAAAAGTCAATAATGACTACTTAGTTGAAGGAAAAAAAGAAATTACTCGCTAAGTTTGTTGCCGAGTTCTTGAAGAGCTTGCTCTTGTTCATGATATATTTTTTTCAACTGCTGATTTTCATCCTGGAGGTTAAGGAACTCCTTCAGAACAATAAAAGACAGAAAATGCAATTTAAAAGAAAGAAACAAGAAACTCCAGAATGTATATATACCATTAATCAGAAACAAACATCCTTTAGCTTTTTAAAAGAAACAAATTGTGTCCAAAGCTCTTTCCTAGCTGCTATATGTATCAACTATTTTCCATTTACTTAATCTCTTCACTGATACTTTTTAAGATGACTAGTACATCCATTTCCTTGGTATAATGTAAATTATAATTTATCTTTTTAAATAAGTTAACATTTGTCAAGATAGAATTTTTAAAGTTTTACCACTATTTACTTTTTTAAGACTAATGATTTGTTGAGTCTCATTTCTAAGATGAGATAAGGCATCTTTCTCCTTTTGAAGATCTTCCTGCAAAGTCTGCCTCCATTCCTTCTCAATCTTCAAGTCAGTTTCCAGTTGCACCCTTGAATGACAAATAATACACAGAAGCTCAGTGCTATTTCTCACATGACAGTTGTTATGTATTCTTTACTAAAATCACCCTTTTGGTTTACTACTTTGGCCTTTGTAATGCATTTTTCAGACATTTTCTTTCACAAATATTTTTTGGTAAACAAGTTCAGCAGCACAGGATTTTCCAACCACAAAATATTGACTCATTTGCCAGCCATGAAACAATCCTTGCTAAACCATTTACATCATTAATTAATTCCATAGACATAAATATTGCATAAGCATAGAAAATGCCTTGGAAAGGCAAACACCATAATATTAAAACTGGTTACATCTTGGGAATGGAACTAAGAGGAGGAACATAAGATTCTAATTGTCTTACACTTCTATGCCATGTGAAAAATTTTACAAAAAAACTTTATTCCAATATAAGAATTATAGCAATTGCTAAATCAGTTTAACTTCAGTAACGGCAAAATCAGCCCTATTGCAGAGTGCTAGTTTGCAAATTACTGTTGGAAGCTGACCAATTACATGAAAGACCTAAAACCAAGCAGACATTGGGAGAAAGTCCACACTGCCTGGAAATGCCAATTCTGAAAGCATTCCTGCAATCTTCTTTTTCTTTTTTTTTTTTTTTTTTTGGAGACAGGGTCTTGCTATGTTGCCAGGCTGGACTCAACTCCTGGGCTCAAGTGATCCTCCCACCTCAGCCTCTCAGCATCTGAGACTATAGGCCTGCCACCAAAACTCCTGAATTATTCTAAAGGTGCTAGCTGGCAAAGCAAACATAGTTGAATTTCCACATTTTAAGCTGACTAAAAAAAAGAACACAAATCACTTCCATGATTATTTCTCATAAACAGTTATAACAAGTGAGGCATTTATCTACTAACAATACTACAGTTACTAATACTTTATATTTTAATTGCAACATTATAATGTTGAGTACATTATTTTAATATTTTTGTGTTAATATTTAGATTAGTTTTTATTTCCTCATAGTTAGCATTTCCATATACAGCCATATATTTTCCAGTGGAATAAATTTTAGATTTTGTAATTCAGGTTGAAGAGAAGAGTACCTGAAAATGGAATTTACAAATTATTGATAAATACTATTTTACTACAAATTTAAAATTTGAACAGCATCTCTTCAACTGTTACTTCCTTATAACATTGACAAGAAAAAAAAACTGATTCCCACTGGGGCCACTGTCTGTGTGAAGTCTGCACGTTCTCTCCATGTCTGTGTAAGTCTTCTCCAGGTACTCCAGTTTCCTCCCAGATCCCAAAGATGTGCACATTAGATGAACTGGCATTATCTACATTGTCCCAGCCTGAGTGTGGGTGTGTTTGGGTACATCCTGTGATGGAATAGTGTCCTGTGGAAGACTAGCTCCCACTGGGTGCCCAACTTGCCAGGATAGGCTCCGGCCACCAGTGAGCCCGAACTGTAATAATTGGGCAAAGAATGAGCTTACTCGTTTTTATTCATCTTTCCTTAAATGTATGTATAACTCACATTTACTTCAATATTTAATACTAGAAGACCAGAAGGTCTTTAGTTAGCAGTTTAGTGATTTTTTGTGAAAATAATTATGCAGTAGAAACTTAACTCTTCTTCACATCAAGTAGCCTATGATAAAACTGGTTTCATTTAGCATCATTTCACTCAGTCAGAGTTTCCAAGAACCTGTCAATGACATTAAGTGAGAATTTACTGTGTATGTTACATAATGTGAGGACTTACTGTGTATGTTACAAACACTGAAGTAACCAAAGCACACAGTACCCTGTTGAATGGCCTCATCATCCAGAATCAAAAAAAAAGTGAATGAAAAAGCAAAGGAAAATTTTGTTTTTAAGTTATATAAATATATTGTCAGAATACATGTTGAATACTGAAAGCAAAAACCATAAAAGGAAAAAAGGAAGATGTACCAGGCATGGTGGCTCATGCCTGTAATCCCAAAATTTTGGGAGGCCAAAGCGGGCAGATCTCTTGAGGCCAGGAGTTCAAGACCAGCCTGCCCAACATGGTGAAACCCCATCTCTACTAAAAATACAAAATTTAGCCGGGTGTGCTACTACTTGGGAGGCTGAGGTAGGAGAATCGCTTGGACCCAGGAGGCGGAGGTTGTAGTAAGCCAAGATCTCACCACTGCACTCCAGCCTGGGTGACAGAGCAAGATTCCATCTCAAAAAAAAAAGAAAAAGAAAAAGGAAGATGTAAGTACATAAAGAATTAAAATGTCTAAATAAAAACCACTATAATCAAAATTTTAAACTAAACAATAAACTTAGAAAACATTTTCAGGCTGGGCACAGTGACTCATGCCTGTAACTCCAGCACTTTGGGAGGCCGAGGCAGGTGGATCACCTGAGGTCAGGAGTTCGAGAACAGCCTGGCCAACATGGCGAAACCCTGTCTGTACTAAAAATACAAAAATTAGCCAGGCGTGGTGGCACACACATTTAATCCCAGCTATTCAGGAGGCTGAAGCACGAGAATCGCTTGAACCTTGGAGGCAGGGGTTGCAGTGAGGTAAAATCGCACCACTGCACTCCAGCCTAGGCAACAGAGTGAGACTCTAAAATATATATATTTATGGTTCATGCCTGTAATCCCAGCACTTTGGGAGGCCGAGGTGGGTGGATCACCTGGGGTCAGGAATTTGAGACCAGCCTGGCCAACATGGTGAAACCTGTCTCTACTAAAAACAAAAAACTATCTGGGCATGGTGGCGGGTGCCTGTAATCTCATCTACTCGGGAGGCTGAAGCATGAGAATTGCTTGCACCCAGGAGGTGGAGGTTGCAGTGAGCTGATATCGCGCCACTGTGACCAAAAAAAAAAAAAAAAAAAAAATGGGTTATCACTACAGAATAAGTTGCATTACTGCAGAATATCAGATTGTCTTACCCATGCTTTTGTCAAACACTAGAAAGGTAATTCAGTAACAGAGTACCAGAGTTTCAAGACTATTCTACTGATGGGCCAAGTATCCCAGTCGTGTTCTTCATGTGCTTCATTTGACAAGGCACAGAGACTTACACAACAAACCCAGAGCACCATTAATAAATCTGATGACTTAAATGCTCCTTGTAACTTAAAATTAAGAGGAATTGTTTTTTCTGAATGTTTTGGGGTTTTTGTTTTGTTCTGTTTTTAGAGACAAGAACTCACTCTGCCACCCAGCAGGCTGAAGTTTAGTGGCACAATCAGCTCACAGCAACCTTGAACTCCTGGGCTCAAGCAATCCTTTTGCCTCAGCCTGCTGAGCAGCTGGGGCTACAGGTGTGTGCCACAACACCCAGCTAATTTTTTCTTTCTTTCTTTCTTTTTGTAGAGACAGGGTCTCATTATGTTGCTCAGGCTGGTCTTAAACTCCTGGCGTCAAGCAATCCTCTCGCCTCAGCCTCCTAAAGCACTGGGATTACAACCATGTGCCACCACGCCCGGCCCTGCTTTTGGCTTTGGGAGTGGATTTCAGTTTCACAGTTTTCACAGTGTAGAAATAATATGGATTTTCTTTTCTTTTCTTTTCTTTTCTTTTTGAGATGGAGTCGTGCTCTGTCACCTAGGCTGGAGTGCAGTGGCGCGACCTCGACACACTGCAACCTCCGCCTCCTGGGTTCAAGCGCTTCTCCTGCCTCAGCCTTCTGAGTAGCTGGGATTACAGGCGCCCACCACCACGACTGTCTAATTTTTTTAAAATGTTTAGTAGAGACGGGGTTTTACCATGTTAGTCAGGCTGGTCTCGAACTCCTGACCTCGTGATCCACCTGCCTCAGCCTCTCAAAAGTTCTAGGATTACAGGCGTGAGCCACCAGGCTCGGTCTGTAGGTTTTTAACCACAGTAATATACCCTGGACTAAAGCCAGGGAATTCTACATATTAATTCCTCAAATTCCTCAAATTATTATATTTGTGGTAGATTTAAATGGAGTACAGAATTCTGGTTCTGGAAAAGATGAAGTAAGCACCCCTATCCCTCCAACTAAGTACAGTTAAAAACTCTGGACATTATATGTAAAACATACATAAGAAGACTCCAAGGCCAAGCACAGTGGCTCACGCCTGTAATCCCAGCACTCTGGGAGGCCCAGATAGGCGGATCACCTGAGGTCGGGAGTTCAAGACCTGCCTGGCCAACATGGAGAAACCCCGTCTCTACTAAAAATACAAAATTAGCCGAGCATGGTGGCACATGCCTGTAATCCCAGCTACTTGGGAGGCTGAGGCAGGAGAATCGCTTGAACCCGGGAGGCGGAGGTTGCAGTGAGCCGAGATCGCGCCATTGCACTCCAGCCTGGGCAACAAGAGTGAAACTCCACCTCAAAACAACAACAACAAAAGAAGACTTCAGAAAGTAAAGAGAAGATGTTTGATCAGCTAGGAACTCCAGGAATCAAAGAACAACATGGTGATGAGTTACCTCAGGTTTCTTTTTGTCTCACATATAGGTCAGATTAGGTGTTGATGAAGCCCTCAACCCATTAAATACTAATGGGCATAGACAAAAAAAAAAGCCCCAAGAAGAGCTGTTCCCATGCCAAAGGGCCAGGAAATAGCCTAGCAAGACAGAAAACTTTGGACAATAAATGTCCTACTCTAGCAAAACACCTGAGAAAAAACCCATGCCCCCGCAACAAACCTCAGTCAGCAAAAGCTGAGTGAGGGGCCTGGATTTCTACTCTTGCCTGGCAATGATAAGGTAACCTTCTTGCACCCTGCTGTGGTAGTATCAGAAAATGTCAAGTGGGAGCCTGAACCCTCCTAACCCCCAGCAGTAATAAGGCATCTGTTATGGTTTGAATGTTTGTCCTCTTCAAAACTTACATTGAAACTTAATGCCCAGTTTAACAGCATAAGAGGTAAGGCCTTGCCGGCACAGTGGCTCACGCCTGTAATCCCAGCACTCTCGGAGGCCAAGGCAAGCGGATCACTTGAGGTCAGGAGTTTGAGACCAGCCTGGTCAACATGGTGAAACCTCATCTCTACAAAAAACACAATTAGCCAGGTGTGGTGGTGTGTGCCTATAGTCCCAGCTACTAGGGGTGCTGAGGCAGGAGGATTGCCTGAACTGGGGAGGTCAAGGCTGCAGTAAGCTGAGATCGTATCACTGCACTCCAGCCTGGGCAACAGAGCCAGACCTTGTCTCAAAAAAAACAAAAACAAACAAACAGGTGAGGCCTTTAAGAGGTAATTGGCTCATGAGGTCTCTGCCTTCATGAATGAATTAACAGGGTAGTGGACTAATGGCTTATCACAAGAATGGGTCTGTTATAAAAGTCAGTTTGGTAGGCCAGGAATGGTGGCTCACACCTGTAATCCAAGCACTTTGGGAGGCCAAGGTAGGAGGATCACTTTAGGAGTTCAAGACCAGCCTGGGCAATATAGTGAGACCATATCTCTATAAGAAAAATAATAAATAAAAATAATAAACAAAAGCCAGTTTGACTCTCAGTACACTCCTCTTGCCCTGTGATGTCTTCTGCCATGTTAGGATGCAGCACAAAGCCCTCACCAGAAGATGACCAAATGTGGCTGCCCAATCTTAGACTTCCCAGATTCCAGAACTGTAAGAAATAAGCCTGTTTTCTTTTTAAATTACCCAGTCTCAGGTACCCAGTTATATCAACAGAAAGTAAACTAATCTGGGCCAGGCACAGTGGCTCATGCCTGTAAACCCATCACTTTGGGAGGACAAGGTAGGTGGGTCACCTGAGGTCAGGAGCTCGAGACCAGCCTGACCAACATGGCAAAACCTCATCTCTACAAAAAATTAGCCAGGCATGGCGGTACGCGCCTGTAATCCCAGCTGCTAAAGAGGCTGAGGCACAAGAATCGCTTGAACCTGGGAGGCAGAGGTTGCAGTGAGTCGAGATTGCGCCACTGCACTCCAGCCTGGGCAACAGAGCGAAAACTCTGTCTCAGAAAAACAGAAAGTAAACTAATGCAGTCTATCCCTGGATCTAAGGGAAAAAACAAAGAAAAAATAAAACAAAGTGTCTCTCAAGCAACCTCACTGGTAACAATGGAAGAGTAACCTGGGACTTGAATCTGCATGCAGCAGTAAAAAGGCATTTCTTTTTTCTTTTCCTTTTTTTTTTTTTTTTTTTTGAGACAGAGTCTTGCTCTGTCACCCAGGCAGGAGTGCAGTGGCACAATCTTGGCTCACTGCAACCTCTGCCTCCCAGGTTCAAGTGATTCTCTCACCTCAGCCTCCCGAGTAATTGGGATTACAGGCACCAGCCACTATGCCTCACTAATTTTTCTATTTTTAGTAGAGACGGGGTTTCGCCATGTTGGCCAGGCTGGCCTCGAACTCCTGACCTCAGGTGATCCATCCGTCTCCGCCTCCCAAAGTGCTGGGATTACAGGCGTGAGCCACCATGCCTGGCCTAACAAGGCATTTCTTACCCACCCCCACAGTATCAGTGAAAGCCAATTGAGAGCCTGGATTACCTCCACCCAGTGGTAATGAGGCTTCTCGTCCTCTCTCTTCCAAGATGGTTTCAGCAGAAACCAAGAGGAGAGCCTGGACTTCCACTACCCGCCAACAGTAACATGGCACCACTCCCCTTCTCCACAGTATCAGTGGAAGCTGACTGGAAGATTCAGATTTCAATCCCTGCAGTTATTAGGCACCCTATTCCATCCCACCTGGAATGGTCTTGGGCTTCCAACTCCATTTGACGTAATGGGTTACTGTCCACATCCCCCTACTAGTGTGGTTTCAGTGGAGGCCTGCCAAAACAATATATAAAATCCAGAGTCTTATTCTACCCAAAGTATCCTGGATGCGACTGAAAAACATCTGTTATACTAAGGCCCAGGAAGGTCTCAAGTTAGGTGAGAAACATCAATCAACAGATGCTAACATCATAGTTCCAGATGGTGGAATTATCTGTCAAGAATTTTAAAGCAGCCACCATTAAAATGCTCCCACTACCAATTAAGACACATCTGAAAAATCATGAGGAAAGAAAGAAGAAAGGAAATAAACATAAAAAAGAGCCTGGCCAGGCACCATGGCTCACATCTATAATCCCCACACTTTGGGAGCCCAATACAGGAGGATCACTTGAGACCAGGAGTTCAAGACCAGCCTCGACAATATACCATAGCCCTCATCTCTACAAAAAATAAAAACAAAAATAAATTAGCCAAGCATAGGGGTGTATGCCTGTAGTCCTAGGAAGCTTGGGCAGAAGGATCACTTCAGTCCAGAAGTTCAAGTTCACAGTGAGCCATGATCATGCCACTGCCCTACAGCCTGGTCAACAGCAAGATCCTATCTCAAAACTAAACAAAAACAAAACAAACAACAAAAGAAAATAGATCAAATGGAAATCTTAGGACTGAAAAATACAATAATCTTGCTGAAAGGGCTCAAGAGAAGAATGAAGATGGTGAGGGAAGAATGAATGAATTTGAAAATATAACAACAGAAATAATCCAATCTGAACAGGAACTGGTGGGACTACTAAAACAAAAAAAAAAAAGATCGCCTGGGCACAGTGGCTCACGCCTATAATCCCGGCACTTTGGGAGGCCAAGGTGGGCGGATAATGAGGTCAAGAGATCGAGACCATCCTGGCTAACATGGTGAAACCCTGTCTCTACTAAAACTACAAAAAATTAGCCGGGTGTGGTGGCGGACACCTGTAGTCCCAGCTACTAAGGAGGCTGAGGCAGGAGAATGGCATGAACCTGGGAGGCGGAGCTTGCAGTGAGCCAAGATCATGCCACTGCACTCCAGCCTAGGCGACAGTGTGAGACTCCATCTCGGGAAAAAAAAAAAGGCCAGGCGCAGTGGCTCACGCCTGTAATACCAGCACTTTGGGAGGCCAAGGCGGGTGAATCACAAGGTCAGGAATTTAAGACCAACCTGGCTAAGATGGTGAAACCCCGTCTCTACTAAAAATACAAAAAAAAAAAATAGCCGGGCTTGGTGGCAGGCACCTGTAATTCTAGCTACTCAGGAGGCTGAGGCAGGAGAATCGCTTGAACCAGGCAACAGAGGTTGCAGTGGGCTGAGATCGCACCACTGTACTCCAGCCTGGGTGACAGGCTGAGACTCCACCTCAAAAAAAAAAAAAAATTAGCTGGGCATGGTGGCACGCGCCTGTAGTCCCAGGTACCCAGGAGGCTGAGGCAGAAGAACCACTTGAATCCAGGAGGTTGCAGAGAGCCAAGATCGCACCACAGCACTCCAGCCTGGTGACAGAACAAGACTCCGTCTCAAAAAAAAAAAAGACCCAACATTCATGGTATCAAGAGTCTCTGCAGGGGAGGAGAAGGCAACTGACACTAAAAAAAAATATATCTGAAAAAGTAATGGCTGAAAATTTCCCAAATTTGACAAAGACATAAACCTACAGATATAAGAAGCTGATCAAATCCTAAATAGGTTAAATCCCCAAAAAAAATTTTTTTGAAAGCAGTAAGACAGAAATGACATTAACGCCTAAAGAGAAACAATTCAAATGACAGTGTATTTTTAATCAGAAAACCATAAAGGCCAAGAGAAAGTGGTGTAAGATTTCTCTAGTGCTAAAAGAACTGCCAACCCAGAATTCTATACCCAATGAAAATATCCTTCAGAAATGAAGGTAAAATAGAATTTACTGCCAACAGACATACCCGAAAAGAATGGCTAAAGAGCTTGGCATGGTGGCTCACACCTGTAATCCTACCTACTCAGAAGGCTGACGCCAGAGGATTATTTGAGGCCAGGCATTCAAGACTAGCCTGAGCAACATAATAAGACCTCATCTCTAAAAAAAAATTTGGCCGGGCACGGTGGCTCAAGCCTGTAATCCCAGTACTTTGGGAGGCCAAGATGGGTGGATCACGAGGTCAGGAGATCGAGACCATCCTGGCTAACATGGTGAAACCCCATCTCTACTAAAAAATACAAAAAATTAGCCAGGCGTGGTGGCAGACGCCTGTAGTCCCAGCTACTCGGGAGGCTGAAGCAGGAGAATGCCGTGAACCCGGGAGGCAGAGCTTGCAGTGAGCTGAGATCCGGCCACTGCACTCCAGCCTGGGTGACAGAGCAAAACTCCATCTCAAAAAAAAAAAAAAAAAAATTTAAGGCCAGGTGCAGTGGCTCACGCCTGTAATCCTAACACTTTGGAAGATCATGGCAGGGGGGCTGCTTGAGGCCAGGAGTTCAAGACCAGCCTGGGCAACATAGCAACATCCTGTCCCTATAAAAATTAGCCAGGTGTGGTGGTATGCTCTACCATCCTAGCTACTCAGGAGGCTGAGGCGAGAGGATCCTTTGCGCCCATGACTTCAAAGCTGCAATGAGTTATGATCACGCCACTATACCCCAGCCTGGGCGAGAGAGAAATAAGACCCTATCTCAAAAAAATAAAATAAAATAAGTTTTTAAATTAGTTGGCATGATGGCTAATGCCTATAGTCCCAGCTACTTGGTAGGTAAAGGCAAGAGCATTGCTTGAGCCCAGGAGCTCGAGGTTGCAGTGAGCCATGATCACACTACTGTATTCCAGCCTCAGTGACACAGTGAGACGCCTCTCTCTTTAAAAAAAAAAAAAAAAAGAGGCCAGGCACGGTGGCTCACGGCTATAATCCTAGCACTTTTGGAGGCCAAGGTGGGCTGATCACTTGAGCCCAGGAGTCCGAGATTATTCCCGGTAACATGGAGAAACCCCGTCTCTACCAAAAAAAAATAATAATATAAAAATTAGCCAGGTGTGGTGATATGCACCTATAGTCTCAGCTACTCAGGAGCCTGAGATGGGAAGATTACTAAGCCCAGGAAATCAAGGCTGCAGTGAGCTGTGATCACATCACTGCACTCCAGCCTGGCTGACAGAGCAAGACCCTGTATCAAAAAAAAAAAAAAAAAATGTTTAAAGAAAGTTCAGACACACACAAAAAAACCTGGAGCTTCAGGAATAAAAAAGAATAATGAAGTTTTCTAAATTAGATTAAATTTAAACATTAAATTCTGTTTATGGTTGCACAACATATTACAATATTGTCTAACATGATTCCCAATATATGTAAAAGAGATCATTAAGCAAATTATATTAAAGAGGGGAGAAAGTATGAATACTTAAATAGAGGTAAGGTTTTCACACTTCATCCAAAGTGGTAAAATGTTAATGCCAACAGACTGTGGAAAAATAGCATATGTGTAATATAATGTCCACAGCAAACACCAAAAATCTATACAAAGAGATGCATTCAAAAGTGCTACAGATAAATCAAAACGGAATTCTAAATAATGTTCACGTAACTTATGGGAAGGCAGGAAAAATTAAACAGAGGAACAACAAATAGGAAAAACAAATTAAACAACAAAATGGCTGACTTAAGCTCTACTATATCAATAATTACAATACATATAAATGGACTAAACATACTATGAAAAGACAGAGTTGGGAGAATTGATTTTAAAAGCATGAAGCAGGCCAAGCACGATGGCTCATGCCTGTAATCCAAATGCTTTAGGAGGCTGAGGCAGAGAGATCACTTGAGGCCAGGAGTTCCAGACCAGCTTAGGATATATAGCAAGACCTCCATCTCTTAAAAAAAAAAATTGTTTTTTTTTTGTTTTTTTTTTGAGACGGAGTCTTGCTCTGCCGCCCAGGCTGGAGTATGGTGGCCGGATCTCAGCTCACTGCAAGCTCCGCCTCCCGGGTTCCCGCCATTCTCCTGCCTCAGCCTCCCGAGTAGCTGGGACTACAGGCCCGGCTAGTTTTTTTTTTTTTTTTTTTTTTTTTTTGAGACGGAGTCTTGCTCTGTCACCCAGGCTGGAGTGCAGTGGCCGGATCTCAGCTCACTGCAAGCTCCGCCTCCCGGGTTCCCGCCATTCTCCTGCCTCAGCCTCCCGAGTAGCTGGGACTACAGGCGCCCGCCACCTCGCCTGGCTAGTTTTTTGTATTTTTTTAGTAGAGACGGGGTTTCACCGTGTTAGCCAGGATGGTCTCGATCTCCCGACCTCGTGATCCGCCTGTCTCGGCCTCCCAAAGTGCTGGGATTACAGGCTTGAGCCACCGCGCCCGGCCGTTTTTTGTATTTTTTAGTAGAGACGGGGTTTCACCGTGTTAGCCAGGATGGTCTGGATCTCCTAATCTCGTGATCCGCCCGTCTCGGCCTCCCAAAGTGCTGGGATTACAGGCTTGAGCCACCGCGCCCGGCCAAAAAAAAAAAAAAATTGTTTTATTAGCCAGGTGCAGTGGCACATGCTTGTTGTCCTAGCTACTCAGGAGGCTGAGGCAGGAGGATCTCTTGAGCCCAGAATTAGAGGCTGCAATGAGCTATAATGGTACCACTATACTCCAACCTGGCAACAAAGCAAGACCCTGTCTCTAAAAAACAAATAACAACAACAACAAAACATGAACTATATGCTGTCTATAAGAAACTTCGCCGGGCGCGGTGGCTCACGCCTGTAATCCCAGCACTTTGGGAGGCCGAGGCGGGCGGATCACAAGGTCAGGAGATCGAGACCACGGTGAAACCCCGTCTCTACTAAAAATACAAAAAATTAGCCGGGCGCAGTTGTGGGCGCCTGTAGTCCCAGCTACTCGGGAGGCTGAGGCAGGAGAATGGCGTGAACCCGGGAGGCGGAGCTTGCAGTGAGCTGAGATCCGGCCACCGCACTCCAGCCTGGGCGACAGAGCGAGACTCCGTCTCAAAAAAAAAAGAAAAAAAAAAAAAAGAAACTTCAGGCTGGGAGCAGTGGCTCATGCCTGTAATCCCACACTTTGGGAGGCCAAGGTGGGAGGATCACTCGAGCTCAGGAGTTCAAGATCAGTATGGGCAACATACCAAGACCTTTTCTCTACTAAAAAATAAAAATAAAAATAAATTAGCTGGGTATGATGGCACAACGCCTAAGGTCCCAGCTACTCTGCAAGCTGAGGTTGGGAGGATTGCTTGAGCCTAGGATTGCTTGAGCCTAGGATTGCTTGAGTCATAGCTGCAGTGAGCTATGACCATGCCACTGCACTCCAGCCTGGGCAACAGAGTGAGACTCTGTCTTTAAAAAAAAGGAAAAGAAACTTCAAGCCGGGGATGGTGGCTCACACCTGTAATCCCAACACTTTGGGAGGCAAAGATGGGAGGATTACTTGAAGCTAGGAGTGCAAGGCTAGCCTGGGCAACACAGCAAGATCCTGTCTCTCCAAAAAAAAAAAAAAAGAAACTTCAAACATTACAAAGGTACACTGAAAGTAAAGAAAAGAAAAGGAAAAATACAAACATTAATCAACAGAAAGCAGGAGTAACTATATTAATATCAGAAAAATTAACTTCAGAGCAAAAAAAAAAATTAACAGAGAAGTACATCATATAATGACAAAAGGGTCACTCTACCAAGAAGATATATTAACAGTCCTGAATATGTAGGCATCAAATAACAGAGCTTTAGAATACAATAAGCAAAAACAGAATTGAAAAAATACATATACCAATCCACAATCACAGTTTGATATTTCAACAAATTCTCTCTCAATAATTAAAAACTACTAGACAGAAAATCACCAAGGATAGAGAAGAACTTAACAAACACTTCAATGGGTATAAAGGCAGCTTAGCAACTTATACTTCATACACGGCATTTGGTCTTGTTTTAATGATCTGTTAATATAATAAATAACTACTTTCCATTGTTGCTTTGTTTGTTTGTTTGTTCTTACTGTTGTTTTCTTTTAATAACAGAATTGGTACATATTAACTGGGGGAAAAATACTGATATTTATAAAATAAAACTAAAATGTCCCTGTCAACCTCAACCTACCAGCATTCACCTGAAATAACCACTCCCCAGAATCTGTATTCTTTAAAATATTTTCTATGTATAAATATATATGCATACATGGTTTTAATTTTGTTTTTTAAATTGAATCACATTTGGCATACTGTCTGCAACTTGCTTTTTTTCAGCACAATGACATATACTAACATCCTTCCTGGTTGGTGATATATAGATCATGCAAAGTACTAATAAAAATGTTCTCAGAAGCTGGGCATGGTGGCTCACTTCTGTAATCCCAACACTTCGAGAGCTGAGGCAGGAAAATCGCTTGAGGCCAAGAGTTAGAGATCAGTCTGAACAATATAGCAAGACTCCATTTCCACAATTTAAAAAAAAATGTTCAGGAGCTAAATGATAAGAACTTATGAACACAGAGAAGGAAATAACAGATACAGGGTTCTATCTGAGTGGGGAGGATGGGGGGAAGAAAAGGAGCAGAAAAGATAGCTATTGGGTACTGGGCTTAATACCTGGGTGATAAAATAATATACACAACAAACCCCCATGACACGTGTTTACCTAGTAACAAGCCTTCACATGTACACCCAAACCTAAAATAAAAGTTAAAAAAAAAATTAAAGACAACTGGCCAGGCACGGTGTCTCACACCTGTAATCCCAGCACTTTGGGAGGCTGAGGCAGATGGATCACGAGGTTAGGAGATCCAGACCATCTTGGCTAACACAGTGAAACCCCATCTCTACTAAAAATACAAAAAAAATTGGCCGAGAGTGGTGGAGGGCACCTGTAATCCCAGCTACTCAGGAGGCGGAGGCAGGAGAATGGCATGAACCCAGGAGGCAGAGCTTGCCGTGAGCCGAGATCGCGCCACTGCACTCCAGCCCAGGGGACAGAGCAAGACTCTGTCTCAAAAAAAAAAAAAAAAATCAGAGAAAATAAAAAAAAAAAAAAAAGTTGGCCAGGCACAGGGGCTCATGCCTGTAATCCTAGCACTCTGGGAGGCCAAGGTGGGCAGATCACCTGAGGTCAGGAGTATGAGACCAGCCTGGCCAACATCATGAAACTTCATCTCTACTACAAAATACAAAAAATTAGCTGGGTGTGGTGGCATAAGCCTGTAGTCCCAGCTATTCAGGAGGCTAAGACAGGAGAATTGCTTGAACCTAGGAGGCAGAGGCTGCAGTGAGCCACCAAGGTCATGCCACTGCATTCTAGCCTCGGCGACAGAGTGAGACTCCATCTCAAAGGAAAAAAAAAACAAAGTTGATTTTAAAAAAATGTTCTCGGCCGGGTGCGGTGGCTCATGCCTGTAATCCCAGCACTTTGGAGGCCGAGGCAGGTGGATCACCTGAGGTCAGGAGTTTGAGACCAGGCTGGCCAACATGGTGAAACCCCGTCTCTACTAAAAATGCAAAAAATTAGCTGGGCATGGTGGCAGGCAACTGCAATCACAGCTACTCAGGAGGCTGAGACAGAAGAATCACTTCAACCTGGGAGGTGGAGGTTGCAGTGAGCCGAGGTCACATGCCATTGCACTCCAGCCTGCGCAACAAGAGTGAAACTCCATCTCAAAAATATATACATATATATTCTCAGAAAACAGCATGTCCTTTAATAATATAAGTTTCTTGTAGTTACAAAAGCCTATTATACTCAGCACCTAGAAATATAATGACCATCAGATTAATGTTAAATAACAGAAGAATGAATAAAACTCTCCTAGAGCAAGAAGACAGCAAAACAGAGTTGAAAGTACTTTGTAAATCATAAAGGGAGTAAAAACATAAGTATTATTACAATTATATTTTCTTTTTTTTTTTTTCGAGACAGAGTCTCGCTCCGTCGCCCAGGCTGGAGTGCAGTTGCGCGATCTCGGCTCACTGCAAGCTCCGCCCCCCCGGGTTCACGCCATTCACCTGCCTCAGCCTCCCGTGAAGCTGGGACTACAGGCGCCCACCACTACGCCCGGCTAATTATTTTTTGTATTTTTAGTAGAGACGGGGTTTCACCATGTTAGCCAGGATGGTCTCGATCTCCTGACCTCGTGATCTCCCTGTCTCGGCCTCCCAAAGTGCTGGGATTACAGGCATGAGCCACCACGCCTGGCCTTTTTTTTGTTTTTGAAAGTAAACACTAAAAGCTAGCTGGTATCATTAGATAAATAAAAATATTGGTATTCTATCATCATGTGCAAAAAAATGAGGGGGTTATGTTAACACAAGTATTTGTTTCTAAGAGTGAAATACTCACAGCTGTTTCTCCTTTTGGGAGATTTGTTTCTGCAGACTGTCAGATTTACTGAGACATTCTTGTAGATATTTCTCATCCTCATCTTCAGCTTCCATCTGCGCCTTCTCTGCTTGCTGCAATCTGGTGTAATTCAAATCAACTTTGGGTAAAACTGAGGCTAGAACTAGGGTGTAAAAGGGTGAAGAAGACAAATAAAAGAAAAATGGGGAAATAGAAACATTTCTAAATGAAAACAAAGTTTGGGGAAAAACTCACAAACTCAAACGTGAAAGAGTCACACAATGTCTAGAAGTTGTTCTGTGATTTTTTTGTCAATATAACATGTAGTATGCCCAGAATACTATCTTCAAATTTGTTTTATTTCTTGTTCGTAATTAACAGTGCAAAGCAATACAGCCTTTACCACTTATGCAGAGCATAATGAATCAAATTTCAAAGCATAATAGGTATGTTACTACCTTTTTTCAAAACCATGAAAAGTAAAGGATTTATGCCTACACTAGGTGAAGAAGCCACACTGTTATATGTTAAGCTAGGATGTGTATGCCAGGAATCAAGTGTGCTACAAGGCCAAGAGCAAAGACCTGCAATTACTCCAAATGAGAGCCAACTCCTTCTTACAGCATCTTTATGCATTTACTAAATTATGCCGAAGCTCTATGCATGTGTGTGCGTGCACGTGTGCATACATGTTTAAGATTCAAAAAGAATTTGGTGCCAGTTGGCATCATTCACTAGAGATCATTTTTGTTCCTCACCATTTAATATTAAAAATTAGCTAAAATATTTTCATCTTTCCTGTTTTTATTTGTAAGTCGTTGCATTTTCCTGTGCTTAGCTCCACTCCCTGCCTTCTTTGGCCGTCTAGGATTTCTTACATTTAACTTCAATATTTTTATAAGAAAATATTTACCAAGATTCAAAGGATATTAACTCCTTGCAGGAAATCACAAGAGAAATTTCGGTTCAACTAACTAAAAAAACTCTTCCTCTTCCTTTCTTCCTTAAAACCATACCAATGGAGCAACCCTCACATATTTCAGGGGTATAAATGCTGCTTCCAAGGAAAGGAGAGCTATCATTCAAGTTATATCCAAATCTAAGATTAAATTAAAATATTCAGGTGCTGGGGATGGACCCAAGCTTTTCTCTAAGGTTACAAAAAGGAAAATAAAAGAGTGAGGTAGGCCTTGAAGTTGTGCTATCACAGAAGAGGGCAAGGGAGAACTGGAAAACTGAGAAGCTGAAGCACAGGATGTTGGCCAGTCTGGGTTATAAGTTATTTTGAAGCATATGTAAAAATCAGTAAGGGAACCGTTGGGCAAAGAGTGGGCCAATGAGAAAAAAATATCTGTGCCAACGCAGTATAAAACCAAAGGTTAAGTTATTTTTAAACAATCTTTATATTTTTCATCAAAAAGTAGCTAAAAAGATAAAACTGCATTTGAAAATCCTGACCTCCAAAGGGTCAATACTCAAATCACCCTTTGTGCACAAGGTTTGAGGAATGTATGTCTAGAAATCCAAGTGCACCCACTCTGCTTAATGGCAGTGTATTACCATAGCAGCTGACCAAGAAATGTGCAGGGTTCCTAACACCCTTTTAGAATATTTAGTAGCATAGACTCCTTTCTATTTAATGTATTATAAAATTGTTGATTCTCTTTTCATTTAGTCTGTTTAAATACAAGTGGTCTTCAGAAAGATATATCTTTGACCAGCTTGTACTGGTCCTGCGTGTCACTGCTGGCACATTTCACCAATGACATTGCAATTGTCCTAGTTTGAGTTAACAAATCGTTATCACTTCATAATGGAATGGAAAGAAATCAAAGACAGAAAAAGGTAATAAAGATGTCCAAAATGTAAAAATGGGGATAAAGAAAACAAAAAAGAAAAAAGAAGAAAGAGGATGTCAATAAAAGAATATTCATGTCAATAAAGCATTAATAGTTATGTTTTTCATAAATAGATTCAAAGAAAGCAATGATAAAAGACATATGTTGACACCAACATGACAGGGCAATGGAAATACATTACATTTTCCAACAATAAAAGTGAAAAATGCCAATATAAAACAATTCAATTTAAACAAAATTATATCTTCGGTTGGGTTGAGGGTCCTAGCTCAAAGAAACAAAACTAAACCACCAATTCGGAATGCTTGATTTCATATAAACAGATGGCGAATGGCAAAGAATACGATAATTAACATGCATGGAAATCAATTAGGGATAATCTCACTCTGTTTGTTCATTTTTATTTTTTTTGACGTTTTTATTTGTGTATTTGTTTTATGTAATTGAATAACATGAAACTACTGATATTAGGCCTCTAAGAAAAATCTACAATATGACAACTTCAAATGATTCAGCATAATATAAAGCAACTTGATTCCATGCAACAACCAAAACAAAAACACAAAATCCTGCTGGGCTTAAACAAAAAAAGGGGCCTAATCTATATCTTCCTAACGGTTTTTGTGGCAGGTGTCGGAACTGAATAAAGAAAAAGGGGAGAAGAAAAGAAAAAAAGAAACTAAGACTGGAAATGCCGTACCTTTGTTCCAGCTGCCTCATGGCTGCAGTAATTTTGTTGGTTTTTTCTTCTAGTCGGGCAATTATTTCATTTTTTTCTTTCAAGCCATCTTCAGAACCCTATTTATAAAAACAAAAGCTACAGTGCTTTTGATTTTTTTTTTCCTGTGTGTGTGGTTTTTTTTAATAGACAGGGTATCACTATGCTGCCCAGTTTGGGTTTGAACTCCTGGGCTCAAGCTATCCCACCTCTCAGCCTCCCAAGTAGAGTTCTCATCTTTTAACCTGAGTATTTATAAGTTTCTTACACCATTTTGCTATGGGACTGTTACTTTGAAATGAACAGAGTTACTTTATACATAAAATAATTGTGTATTAGTCATTTTTGTGTATTAGTGCTATTAGTCGTTTTTGTTTCTGTTTTTTTTTTTAAGATGGGGTCTTGCTATGTTCACCAGGCTGGTCTCAAACTCCTGGCCTCAAGCAATCCTCCCATCTTGGCCTCCCTAACTGCCAGGATTATAGCATGAGCCATGGCACCTGGCCTCTATTAGTCTTCATTTAAAATGTAATAGGCCAGGTGTGGTGGCTCACACCTGTAATCCCAGCTCTTTGGGAGGCCAAGGTGGGAGGATCTCTTGAGACCAGCCTGGGCAATATAGTGAGACCTCATCTCTACAGAAAATAAAAGAAAAAAAGAAAAAATTTAAAAAAGAAAGTATAATAAAGAAAAAAACTCCACCTTCAATATTTTTGGAAGATGACAGAATACATTCTTGTAAAATATGATATTTTTCAAATTAATTAAATAAAGGATTTTGGCAACAAGTCTACTTAATAGCAATATCATCTTAGAAAATTTACAATTATGGGCCAGGCATGGTGGCTCACGCCTGTAATCCCAGCACTTTGGGAGGCCGAGGTGGGCGGATCACCTGAGGTCAGGAGTTCGAGACCAGCCTGGCCAACACTGTGAAACCCCATTTCTACTAAAAACACAAAAATTAGCCGGGTGTATTGGTACATGCCTGTAGTCCCAGCTACTAGGGAGGCTGAGGCAGGAGAAACGCTTGAACCTGGGAGGCAGAGGTTGCAGTGCGCCAAGATCACACCACTGCACTCCAGCCTGGGCAACAGGGCAAGACTCTGTCTCAAAAAAAAAAAAAGAAAATTTACTATTATGATAGTGTAGCATTTCAACCAAAATTAAATATTTCTTAGGACTACACTGTAAAAGGAAGTTCACAAAAATGTTTTGTAGTTTAAATTGAGAGTTTTCCCAAAAGATTTAATCTTCATACTCTTAACCTTTCAACATTAAAAATTTAGACAGGGATAGACAGGGGATATTTTGTTTGTTGATACCTTTTTCATTACATTTAAGAGCTTTCATTTAGAAAAAAAAGACATTGGCCTTCATAACTAATACGGCACAGTTAAAATGGGCTCATCTCTTAAAAACCAAAACCTTTCTACAAATATTCACTTTCAATTTCCATAAAATGAAATTTAAGAACAATCCTTACCTGCAACTTTTGATACATCTCTATGTTAATTGCTTTAACTTCCTCTAGCTGTTGTCGAAGGCCTATCAGAGTATCTTGTTTCTCATGGATATCTTTCTCCAGCAACTTCATGGCAAGTTCAATCTCATGCTTCATACTAACTTGTACTGCTAGCTCATTCTCTACATCCTGCAATTTCAATATATCCTCAATTCACATGCTACTTCAGGATGTAAAAATTAGATATACTTTAATAAAGGTTGTCCATTCAACATACAGACTACACTTTTTAAGTCCACTAAAGGGAATCAACCAGGCCCTCTAACAACACAATAAACATTTTGAAATGCAGGGCCAGGTGCAGTGACTCATACCTGTTATCCCAGCACTTTGGGAGGCCAAGGTGGGTGGATCACTTGAGGTCAGGAGTTCGAGACCAGCCTGACCAACATGGTGAAACTCCGTCTCTACCAAAAAAATACAAAAACTTAGGCAGGTGTGGTGGCACACGCCTGTAGTCCCAGCTACCAGGGAGGCTGAGGTGAGAGAATCACTTGAACCCAGGAGGCAAAAGTTGCAGTGAGCCAAAATCACACCACTGCACTCCAACCTGGGCAACAGAGTAAGACCCTGTCTCAAAAAATAAGTAAATATTTTCAAATGCAGTTTTTGCTAAAATGAAAGCATTTTCTATATTCTGTTAATCATTACTCTTTTACTGGTACAAGAATTAATCATTTTTGTGCTTCATAAATTGAATATTAATTTTCCTTAAACAAAAGGAAATGAAGTGGTCTATACAAGTAAAGGCCAAAGTAACTCAAAGCACAGTTTAATTTCCTTTTTTTTTTTTTTTTTGAGATGGAGTCTCGCTCTGTCGCCCAGGCTGGAGTGCAGTGGCGCATTCTTGGCTCACTGCAAGCTCCGTCTCCCAGGTTCACGCCATTCTCCGCCTCAGCCTCCTGAGTAGGTGGGACTACAAGGGCCTGCCACTACGACTGGCTAATTTTTTTTTTATATATATATTTTTAGTAGACACACAGTTTCACCATGTTAGCCAGGATGGTCTTGATCTCCTGACTTGTGATCCACCAGTCTCGGCCTCCCAAAGTGCTGGGATTACAGGTGTGAGCCAACACACCTGGGCAACTAGTTTAATTTCTTAAGAATTTTTTATCAGAAGAATTAAAAAGTTTCTTATGATTTATCTTAAGAAATTTATTGGCCTGCCAAGGTGGCTTATGCCAGTAATCCCAGCACTTTGGGAGCCCGAGGCGGGCAGATCACGAGGTCAAGAGATCGAGACCATTTGGGCTAACATGGTGAAACCCCGTCTCTACTAAAAATACAAAAAATTAGCCAGGCGTGGTAGCAGGCACCTGTAGTCCCAGCTACTCGGGAGGCTGAGGCAGGAGAATGGCGTGAACCTGGGAGGCAGAGCAAGCAGTGAGCCGAGATCGCACTACTACACTCCAGCCTGGGCGACAGGGGGAGACTCCATCTCAAAAAAAAAAAAAAAAAAAAAAAAAGAAAGAAAAAGAAATTTATTAACATTAAAGACAAAGAGAAAAGATGATTAAAAAGATGGGCAATATTCTCTTGACCTGGGTGGTGGTTACACAGGTTATTTGCGTTATAATTCATTAAGCTGTATATTCATATTTTTCTGTTGGCATTATATTTCACAATTTCAAAGGTTAAAAAAAAGTTAATTTTAAATATGACTTTCCTAATATTTGAATATGTTGTTCTGTTTCATTTACTATAACGTTGGTCACAACCCATTCATTCACAATCATATTGTAACTTACAGTTTAAAAAACACTGATACAGGTCAGGCACAGTGGCTTATGCCTATAATATCAGCACTTTGGGAGGCCAAGGCAGGTGGATCACCTGAGGCCAGGAGTTCCAGCCCAGCCTGGCCAACATGGCAAAACCCCATCTCTATAAAAAATACAAAAATTAGCCAGGCATGGTGGCACATGCCTGTAGTCCCGCTACTTGGGAGGCTGAGGTACAAGAATTGCTTAAACCTGGGAGGCAGAGGCTGCAGTGAGCCAAGATCGCACCACTGCACTCCAGCCTGGGTGACAGAGCGAGACTCTGTCTCAAAACAATAATACACCGGGCGCAGTGGCTCATGCCTATAATCCCAACACTTTGGGAAGCCAAGGCAGGCAGATCACTCGAGGCCAGGAGTTCAAGACCAGCCTGGCCAACATGGTGAAATCCCGTCTCTACAAAAAATACAAAAATTAGCCAGGCATGGTGGCACATGCCTTGTAGTCCCAGTTACTTTAAAGGCTGAGGTACAAGAATCACTTATCCCGGGAGGCAGAGGCTGCAGTGAGCCAAGATCGCACCACTGCACTCCAGCCTGGGCGACAGAGTGAGACTCCGTCTCAAAACAACAACAAAACATTGATATAGTGGAAGCTTAGAAAATTTGAGAAGATTAAGGGGTGAACTTGCTATATACCACACCAAAAAGGATAAGGCTGAAAGAGATTTTAAATGGTGCTTGCTAGAGAGTAAATTACTCCCAGGATGATTTTGCTAATATAATTTTCAATATAACCTACTTGTCGTAACTGAGATTCATCTCGAAGCTGCCTTCTGGCTTCATTGTACATTTCATCTAGCCCCTGACGAGAATGCTTATATGTTTGAAGCTCAGTTTCCACATCTACTTTGGTAACCTAGGAAGAAAACAAAATTTTTCATTCTATAATCACTACTATTAATACAGCACAGAAATACCTACTTCATGCAAAAGTCCCTAAAAATAGTAATTTCTGACATGAGATTGTCTGCTTGAAAGCAGTCTATACTTACCTCTAGGTGCTGCTGTGTTTTCATTAAAATCAATTTATTTTCACTTCGTAATTGATGATTTTCTTCTTGGAGTTTAATGATGTTATTCTTTGCTATTGCTAACTAAAAATTATGAAACGGGCAAGAAAAAAGATTTTAAACACCCTTATACTTGCTTTCCAGGTTATGTGCATGGCCATAAACAACAGAAAATAAAATCTCACAAGTAGCAAAAGGTCTGTCACATTCAAAGAAACGTTCATAAGAAAAATATGCTCGTTATTATCCCAAGATACCAATTTTAAAAATTAAACTCTTATTTCCTTTTGAACTATTCCTATTTTCTTTTATAGTTGAAACACATTAGGCTAATTTGTTATGCTTATAATAAACATATTATGCTTACTGTATGATTTACAGTATGTCCAGAATACAAAGTTTCTGAGTAAACAAATAGAGAATTATGCATTAAATAACAAAGGCTTTAAAGACTTGTGTAAAGATAAAAACACATATAAGGAAAGGAGGTTGTGCTATCATTGAAAAATGTAATACAGACATTTGTGGTAACTGAGTAGGACACCCCATGAAATCTGGACATGTAACAGGAACTTAAGTGACTATGACAAACAAGAGACAATTCTCACCATGAGTTAAACATGCATGATTAAGTGGTTGGACTCTGAGGCCCAGAATGGAAAGAGAGATCCTATGAAAGCAAAGCAGAGACCATTCCCTAATGATGGTTTGCAATTAACACATTTCTGAACACTTTATCAGGGATCAACCTGAACTTCACAGTCCTACTAAAGTCAATAAGAGGCACAAACTAGTGAGCAGCTCTATAATGGTCCTGATCAGGAGCCCAACCATCAAAATAAAGATGCATTCTTAACTGCAGTCATGTAAGTTATCATGTGTTCCTCGGTTTGGAAAAATTGGGCCAATTTTAAAAGAAATGAGAATGTTAATTAACACGGAAAATAGGGTTCACAATACAAATAACAGAAGCCTAAATAATTCTGAAAATATGTTAAGTAATAATTCTTTGGTTTAATAGATTTAAAAAAAAAACAAACAACACACCTAGAAGCAACTCTACAAAAAAGAGAGCTGAGATAAATTTCTGGGTCTGCTTCAAATGCACTCTGGGATCGCCAGATAGCTACTTTCACAACATAAGAAACCAGAGCACGTGGGATGAGTTTTACACATGGGATGGTGGAAAAAAGGTCACCATGATCATGCAGTGATGCCTGTGAAGAAAAGTAATCTGACTAGTGGAACAGTGGAACAGAGGGACGGTATCGTTTTAATAAGAATTTCTTTTTTTTTAATGTGTATTATTATTTTTTTGTACTATACTTTAAGTTCTGGGATACATGCGCAGAACGTGCAGGTTTGTTACACAGGTATACATGTGCCATGGTGGTTTACTGCACTTAACAAGAATTTCTAACTACAGGTGATTACACTAGGTAAATATAGGTCATCCAGATTTTAAAATGAAAATCACAGCTTATCTACTGAAGAGTCTCTGAGGCTCATTTTTAGAAGTTGAGTATTTCAAATGTAGTATCTCACAGATTCTTATAACTGAGGATTTGCCTAAGAATATAGTTTCTCTAGAACGTATAATCATTAGTTACAACTGTATTACAAGTATCGCATCACAATGATGAGTGTATGTTCGTGTGTGCATATGTTTAATGCACTCATACTTAAAATGGAAAAGGATCACAAACACTAGTTCCATGAAATACATTTATCCATTAGACAATACCTCTTCAATCAGCTTAGTATTTGACTTTTCTAATGAATCAACTCTTGAATGGAGGCTGCTGACTGTGCTGCTGAAATTAAGAAAGAAAAAAACTCATTCAAAATCACACAAACTCAAAAAAGCACAAAAAAATATGTTATCCTAGACTTACTATGTTTACCGACAGGCACCAACTGCCTTGTCCACATTTCTGGGTGTGGAAAATTTCATTAACTTAGATAACTTGATTTAGCTACGAGGGCAACAAAGAGTGTAGCAAAATAATATTTCTATTAAAATTCCATTTGGTGCTACTGATTCTTTTTTTTTTTTTTTTTTTGAGACGGAGTTGCCCAGGCTGGAGTGCAGTGGCGCAATCTTGGTTCACTGCAACCTCCGCCTCCCGGGTTCAAACAATTCTTCTGCCTCAGCCTATGGGTTGACAGGCGTATGCCACCATGCCCGGCTAATTTTTGCATTTTTAGTAGAGACGGGGTTTCACCATGTTGGTCAGGCTGTTCTCGAACTCCTAACCTCGTGACCCACCCACCTCAGCCTCCCAAAGTGCTGGGATTACAGGCGTGAGCAACAGCACCCAGCCTACTCATTTTTTTACATCGTCTTCTTAGGGTCCTTCTTAAATTTAACTGAAAATATTTGGGAATAAAAATTTCACACAAAGATTACTAAGTATTGTTAAAATTATATTTAAAAGGATGAACTTTAAATGTCTACTTTATAATTATGTGGTTTGATGAAGCATATAAACAATGGTCTTTAATTCAAGCTCCATTTTGTTTCCCCTATCCATTTTCTTTTTTTTTTTTATTTTTTTATTTTTTATTATTATTATACTTTAAGTTCTAGGGTACATGTGCATAACGTGCAGGTTTGTTACATATGTATACTTGTGCCATGTTGCTGTGCTGCACCCATCAACTTGTCAGCACCCATCAACTCGTCATTTGCATCAGGTATAACTCCCAATGCAATCCCTCCCCCTTCCCCCCTCCCCTATCCATTTTCATGAGAACTTAGAGACGTCCAAAGTCGACCATGGTTTGAGAAATATGAAGACAAGATACCCAGCATCAGGTTCTTAGTAACAAGTATCTGGCAGCTAAACATGCTGTCTTTCAAAGGAAATAGTCGAAGGTCAGATTATGCCAGATGAACACACTTGTTTCTTGCATTTTTATTTAAATGAATCAAGACTGGACATTATTGTATATTTTATTAAGAATGTTGGCCAGGCGTGGTAGCTCACACCTGTAATCTCAGCACTTTGGGAGGCTGAGACAGGCGGATCGCCTGAAGTCGGGAGTTGGAGACCAGCCTGGCCAACATGGTGAAACTCCATCTCTACTAAAAATACAAAAATTAGCCAAGCGTGGTGGTGGGAGCCTGTAATCCCAGCTACTTGGGAGGCTGAGGCAGGATAATCACTTGAACCTGGGAGGCAGAGGTTGCAGTGAGCTGAGATCATGCCACTGTAATCCAGCCTGGACAACAAGGGCGAAACTCCATCTCAAAAAAACAAGAATGTTGTCCAAGGCCTGCTTGATACTACCATCTCAAAACCTTCTCTAATAAAATGTAACGTTCTATATATAGTATGTTTCAGCAAAATCAATAATAGATACAATAAATTTTATACCAGCCTCGGAAACAAGTATTGGTATTTTAATTTTACTAGTGAAACAAGAAAAATGTTTTTCCAATCATATTAAATCATTTTTAAGACATAATCATTCTTAGGTAGACAACTTGAGTTTTTCACAAATAGCACCAGGATGTCCTGATGGTACGACAGACAAACACAGGTCTAGGAGACGTAAGACTAAGGGCCCTGCTTTTCTACTTCCTAATTGTGTCACCTTGAAAGTTGTAAAACTGGCCAGGCACAGTGGCTCACACCCATAATCCCAGCACTTTGGGAGACCGAGGCAGGCAGATCACGAGGTCAGGAATTCAAAACTAGCCTGGCCAACATAATGAAACTCCCTCTCTACCAAAAATACAAAAATTTGCTGGGCGTGGTGGCACACGCCTGTAATCCCAGCTACTCGGGAGGCTGAGGCAGGAGAATCGCTTGAACCCAGGAGGCCGAGGTTGCAGTGAACTGAGATCGCACCACTGCACTCCAGCCTGGGTGACAGAGGAAGACTCCGTCTCAAAAAATAATAATAATAATAAAAGAAAGTTGCAAAACCTTCCTGAGCTTCAGTTTCTTTTCTACAAAATTGGACAATAATATTCACCCTGCCTTTATGTGAGGATGCAATAATCATCAATAAAAGCACTTTGAAAACAAACCCTCAATAGTAGTTTTGAGTGAGGAATAATAGGTGAATTCAGGCCAGGCATGGTGGCTCACATATGTAATCCCAGCACTTTGGGAGGCTGAGGCTGGTGGATCACGAGGTCAGGAGTTTGAGACCAGCCTGACCAACATGGTGAAACCCTGTTTCTACTAAAATTACAAAAATTAGCCCAGTGTGGTGGTGCATGTCTGTAATCCCAGCTACTTGGAAGGCTGAGGCAGGAGAATTGCTTGAACCTGGAAGGTGGAGGTTGCAATGAGCTGAGATCGCGCCATTGCATTTCAGCCTGGGCGACAAGACCAAGACTCTATTAAAAAGTGAATTCTACTTTTTTCTATATGTTTTCTATACTTTTGAAATAGTCCCATCCTGGCTAACCCAGTGAAACCCTGTCTCTACTAAAAAATACAAAAAACTAGCCGGGCGAGGCGGCGGGCGCCTGTAGTCCCAGCTACTCGGGAGGCTGAGGCAGGAGAATGGTGTGAACCCGGGAGGCGGAGCTTGCAGTGAGCTGAGATCCAGCCACTGCACTCCAGCCTGGGCGACAGAGCGAGACTCCGTCTCAAAAAAAAAAAAAGAAATAGTCTAAATGTACAATAACTACTCTTTATTAGAAAAACAATGAAAAGCCAGGAGCAGTGGCTAACATCTATAATACCAGCACTTTAGGAGACCAAGTGGGCAGATGGCCTAGCTCAGAAGTTTGAACCAGCCTGGGCAACATGTTGAAGCTCCAGCTCTATCAAAAATACAAAAAAATTAGCTGGGTGTCGTGGAGCGAGCCTGTGCTCCCAGCTACTTGGTAGGCTGAGGCAGGAGGATCGCTTGAGCTTGGAGGCAGAGGTTGCAGTGAGCCAAGATCAGGCCACTGCACTCCAGCCTGCGTTGACAGAGTGAGAACCCTGTCTCAAAAAAAAAAAAAAAAAAAAAAGAAAGAAAGAAAGAAAAAAAAGAAAAACCAAAAGCAATGAAACACTTTTATCTTTATTTATTTATTTATTTTGAAATAAATAAATAAATGATTTAATGATCAATATGATTTCTATTGTGCAGTGGCACAATCTCAGCTCAGTGTAGCCTCAACCTCCAAAGTTCAAGTGATCTTCCCATCTCAGCCTCCTGAGTAGCTGACACTACAGGCGCACAACACCATGACAAGCTAATTTTTTGTACTGTTTTGGGTGTATAGAGACAAGGTCTCACCATGTTGCCCAGGCTGGTCTCAGACTCCTGAGCTCAAGTGATCCTCCTATCTCAGCCTCCTAACATGCTGGATTACAGCATGGGCCACTGCTCCCGGTGCAATGAAACATTTATAAAACATAAGGTATACAAAAGTCAGACACCAGTATTGCTGTAACTGATTAACACACATGATTTAAACAACTGAGAATGAGAAAATTCTTTTGAACTGGACCAGCCGCGGTGGCTCACGCTGTAATCCCAGCACTTTGGGAGGCCAAGGCGGGTGGATCATGAGGTTAGGAGTTCAAGACCAGCCTGGCCAATATGGTGAAACCCCATCTCTACTAAACATACAAAAATTAGCTGGGCATGGTGGCGAGTACCTGTAATCCCACCTACTTGGGAGCCTGAGGCAGAAGAATCATGTGAAACTGGAAGGCGGAGGTTGCAGTGAGCCGAGATCACGCCACTGCACTCCAGCCTGGGTGAAAGAGTGAAACTCTGTCTCAAAAAAAAAAAAGAAAATTCTTTTGAACTGAGTGGAATAACCCCAAGATAAATTGTTGGCCAGGCATGGTGGCTCACACCTGTAATCCCAGAACTTTGGGAGGCCCAGGCGGGCGGATCGCTTAAGCCCAGTAAGGTGGAGGTTGCAGCGAGCTGAGACTGCACCACTGCACCCAAGCCAGGGACAACACAAAGAGATTTTGTCTCAAAAAAAAAAAGTTAAGTGAAAATAGTAAGGTATAGAGTAGTGTGAAAGTGTGCTACCTAATATGCAAGAAGAGGGAGGGGGAAGAGATATGAGAATATATATACATATTATTGCTATGAGCATAAAGTATCTCTGTATACACAAGAACTTAATATATTAATTGCTTGTGAAGAGGGAAACTAGATGGATGAAGATCAGGGAGAGGGAGACTTTTGTTTTATGTTCCTTTCGTGCCTTTTGAAATTTGAGCCATATAAATATATTAATATTACCTGTTACCAAAAAATGATTAGAAGTTTTAACATAATTAAGCAACTACAAGTTTGCATTTAGAAATACAATCTCAGAAACACAAATTACAAAATATACGTGTATTTCCTATGATTTCTATTAAAACTCCATTCAAAAAAGATCGATATGAAGTCTTTCCTATTTCTACAATTTTAGAAGAAAAGCAAGAGTCACAGCTTATTAGTTTCTTGTCCTAAAATGGGAAAATGTTTAATTGTATTTTCTGATTATAATACATATTCATTGAGTAGTACTCAGAAAATATAGAAAAGTACAAAGAATAAAATAAAAATTATTCATAATCCTATCACCCAAAGAAAGATATTTTACTAATTATTAAATGTAATTAATGAGAACAGTTCATTTCTAATTAGATAGCACATATTACTCACTATACCTGTGCTGTCCAGTATGGCCGCCATGAGCCACATGTGGCTACTAAACACTTAAAATGTGGCTAGTCCAAATTGAAATGTGCTATAAGGGTAAAATACATATTGGACTTTGTATACAGTGCCAAAAAAAAAGAGTGTAAAATATGTTATCAATAATAATTGTTTTTTAAGAGATGGGGGTCTCATTATGTTGCCCAGGCTGATCTCAAACTCCTGGGCTCAGGTGATCCTCTCGCCTCAGCCTCAAAGTAGCTAGGACTACAGACATGCACCACCATGCCAGGCTAATAATAATTTTTTTTTTTTTTTTGAGACAAGGTCTCACTGTGTCACCGAGGCTGGAATGCAGTGGTGCGATCATAGTTCACTACAGCCTTGAAGTCCGGGGCTCAAGAGATCCTCTTGCCTTAGCCTCCCAAAGTGCTGGGATTACATGCGTGAGCCATCACACCTGGCCTATTTTTTTTTTTTTTTTTGAGATAGAGTCTCATTATGTCACCAGACTGGAGTACAATGGCGTGATCTCGGTTCACTGCAATCTCCACCTCCCAGGTTCAAGCGATTCTCCTACCTCAGCCTCCCGAATAGCTGGAACTACAGGCACATGCCACCATGCCTGGCTAATTTTTGTATTTTTTAGTAGAGACAGGGTTTTACCATATTGGCCAGGCTGGTCTCAAACTCCTGATCTCAAGTGATCCACAAACTTCGGCCTCCCAAAGTGCTGGGATTACAGGAGTGAGACACTGTGCCTGTTCCCTAATTTTTTATATTGATTGCATGTTGGAATAATATTTGGGGAATACTGGGTAAACTAAAATATATTTTTAATTTTGGGGGTTTTTTTTTTATTTTTTATTGTAGTTACCGGAAGTTTTAAATTACCTATGTGGCTGGGCAAAATGGCTCATGCCTATAATTTCAGTACTTTGGGAGCCTGAGATGGGAGGACTGCTTTAACCCAGGAGTTGAAGACCAGCCTGAGCAACACAATGAGACCCCATCTCTATGAAAAAATCTAAAATTACCAGGCATGGTGGTGCACACTTGTCGTCCCAGCTACTTTGGAGGCTGAGGCAGGAGGACCGCTTGAGCCTGAAAGGTCAAGGCTGTGGTGAGCCTGATTGTGCCACTGCCCTCCACCCACCAGCCTGGGCAACAGGGTGAGACCCTGTCTCAAAAAAAAAAAAAAAAAAAGGCCAGGCATGGTGGCTCATGCTTGTAATCCTAGGACTTTGTGAGGCAGAGGTGAGTGGATCACCTGAGGTCAGGAGTCTGAGACCAGCCTGGTCAACATGGAGAAACCCTGTTTCTACTAATACAAAAAAATTAGCCAGGCGTGGTAGTGGGCATGGTAATCCCAGCTACTCGGGAAGGTGAGGTAGGAGAATCCTGGGGGTAGCTAGAACCCTGAGGGCAGGCAGAGGTTGCAGTGAGCTGAGATGGTGCCATTGCACTCCAGCTTGTGCGACAGAGCAAGACTCCGCCTCAAAAAAAACAAAAACAAAAACAAAAAAAACCCTACGCGTCTCATGTATTTCTTTCTTTCTTTCTTTTTTGTTGAGACGGAGTTTCACATTTCACTCTTGTTGCCCAAGTTGGAGTGCGATGGCACAACCTTGACTCACTGCAACCTCCACCTCCCGGATTCAAGTGATTCTCCTGCCTCATCCTCCAGAATAGCTGGGATTACAGGTGCCTGCCACCACACCTGGCTATTTTTTCTATTTTTTAGTAGAGACGAGGTTTCACCATACTGGTCAGGCTGGTCTCGAACTCCTGACCTCAGGTGATCCACCTGCCTCAGCCTCCCAAAGTGGGATTACAGGCATGAGCCACTGCACCTGGCCGCATCTCATATATTTCTATTAGAACTGCATTTTACTATTTTACATACAGGTCTCAAAAATTCGCAACAAGAGTATTCACTGATGGCTTCAATGACCAGTTGACGGCCGGGCGCGGTGGCTCAAGCCTGTAATCCCAGCACTTTGGGAGGCCGAGACAGGTGGATCACGAGGTCAGGAGATCGAGACCATCCTGGCTAACACAGTGAAACCCCATCTCTACTAAAAAATACAAAAAAACTAGCCGGGCGAGGTGGCGGGCGCCTGTAGTGCCAGCTACTCGGGAGGCTGAGGCAGGAGAATGGCCTGAACCCAGGAGGCGGAGCTTGCAGTGAGCTGAGATCCGGCCACTGCACTCCAGCCAGGGGGACAGAGTGAGACTCCATCTCAAAAAAAAAAAAAAAAAGACCAGTTGACGATGTAAGAAGGCAAAAACTTCCACCATAGAATGATGACAGACAGCCACATTTACATATGAAGCCTTCTGAAGTAGGAAAAATGAATTTTTGAATCATCAAAATGATACAAACTTTTACCTTATCTAGACTTTTTTGTAAGGGTACAGCAGTAAGTTTTAACTTCTATTTAAATCCGATGAAGATTCTTTTTTAAAATCTGACTCTCGGGCCGGATGTGGTGGTTCACGCCTGTAATCTCAGCACTTTGGGAGGCCAAGGTGGGCGGATCATGAGGTCAGGAGATTGAGACCATCCTGGCCAACATGGTGAAACCCCATCTCTACTAAAATACAAAAAAAAGAAAAAAAAAAAATTAGCCAGGCGTGGTGGTGCACGCCTATAGTCCCAGCTACTCAGGAGGCTGAGGCAGGAGAATCACTTGAACCTGGGAGGCGGAGGTTACAGTGAGCCGGGATCACGCCACTGCATTCCAGCCTGGCAAGAGTGAGACTTCATCTCAAAAAAAAAAAAAAAAACCTGACTCTCATTTTCTGCTTAAAACGAATTATCTCCAATAATTATCTGTATTCTTACTTTCCATTTTCTCTCTATCCCCTCAACCCCTTCTCAAAGACTCTTAGAAGAAAGGAATAGGGTAAGCTGAACTGAAGGGAAAAAAACAAAAACAAAAACCTAAGACAATATTCATCAATGTGCTAAGTATCCATAATACTTACTTCAGTTGTCTATTTAATTCTTCAACATAATTCTTTTGGTCCAATATGGCAGCAATTTGAACATTCCTAAATGAGGAAAAAAGTAGCTTTGTGCTAGTTTAAAAGGTATTTATTAAGTAAAAAAAATCTAAATCATCTAAAATTATAAAACTAAAATAATAAAAGTGTCTTGCCTTTAAAATAAAACATAATAACAGTAAGCTATGTACTAAGAATCTATAACCTTTGTTGAATAAATCACTTGTCAATAATAGACTTAACAATACCATTAGTGTATTTTAAATTTAAACATAATTAGGGCCAGGCACGGTGGCTCACCCCTGTAATCCCAGCACTTTGGGAGGCCAAGGCAGGTAGGTCACTTGAGTCCAGGAGTTCAAAACCAGTCTGGCCAACGTGGTAAAACCCTGTCTCTACTAAAAATAACAAAAATTAGCCAGGCATGGTGGCGGGTGCCTGTAATCCCAGCTACTGGGGAGGCTGAGGAAGGAGAATCACTTGAACCCAGGAGGCGGAGGTTGCAGTGAGCCAAGATCGAACCACTGCATTCCAGCCAGGGCAACAGAACAAGACTCTGTCTCAAAAAAGAAACAAACAAACAAAAAAAAACAAAAAAAACATAGTTCGATCTTGAAGTAAACCAGTATTTGCAAACTTGTAAATAATAAGCTTTCATCTCTTTTATTCCAAAAAACAGTTATTAAAATGGGTCTCAGAAACTAGTTATAACCAAAGGTCCCACTTCATACAATTAATAAAATCTCCTTCTCCTAAGTGATTTTCCATAATCTGCTTTGTAAAGCTTGTAATGGAAGTGAAAATGAAATGAAGAAGTCACAGGGGGGAAAACAACAAAATAAAACCACACTGTAGATAGATGGATCTTATAATGATTTGTAAAGAGCTATATAAAGAACCCAATACGTGAAATAACTTATGAAAAGCATACCTTTCTTTATTTCCAATATCTTCTTCATTCTTTAAATACATAGAAAAATCAATCACTCCAACCTGAAGTAAATAAAGATTTTTTTTTATTTAAAGGGGAGAAAATACTTTATCAGAAGTACCTTTACTGAATGTCACTCTTAATATTCCTTTAGTGTTTAACAGTCCTGTTTACAACTTCAAATGACACCTGATCAAGGAGGAACTGTGCAAACTGAAAACACTCTGCATTTGGCACTAATCACTTTCACTTACTTGTGAGTCTAAATCCTCTCCCTTCACACACAGATTAGCATCGATCACATTCAGGCCAACCAGCAGCCCAACAATTACTGCTCCTTCTTCTTCCATCATTAGTGCATGATACTCATAAAACTCACTGTGAATTTAAAAAATAAGGACTTTAAATCACAAATTTATTTCAAAAACTAAAATTTAAAATCACCGTTATCTTCCTAATCTTCTGCCTTACAGAAATGGAAGCCATCTCAGTTAGGTACCTTCAAATTAGGCTTTACACATGTGAATAACTTTTTATATTTTTTAAATTTAAATGTCTCTATTGAAAAATCAAAAGGACTGAAGGAGATAAAAGAGGAAAAAATGTTTTGAGAGAGAGAAAAGAGGAGCAAAAAGGGATGAAAAGAAAAAGTGGCACCAGACACGGTGCCTCATGCCTGTAATCCCAGCATTTTGAGAGGCCAAGGCAGGAAGATCACTTGAGGTCAGGAGTTCAAGACCAACCTGGCCAACATGGTGAAACACCACCTCTACTAAAAATACAAAAATTAGCCAGGCGTAGTGGCACATGCCTGTAATTCCAGCTACTCAGGAGACTGAGGCAGGAGAATTGCCTGAACCCAAGAGGCAGAGGTTGCAGTAAGCCAAGATCACGCCGCCGCACTCCAGCCTGGGCAACAGAACAAGACTCCATCTCAAAAAAATAAAAATAAAGAGAGGCAACACTAAGCCCTGGGATATTTCTGACTCAGGCAGATATAGTGACTGCTGCTGATCTGATTATGATATATTTTATTAAAGTTAAACTTTCAATCCTCAGATTTATTAAGACCTTGGGATAAAGACTAACGAAGAAAATGAACATATGCAACATTTCAAAGCCCATGTTCAAGTCAATGCATTTGATAGGTGTATTATAAATCTTAATAGATGATTATAAATTAAAGACACTTTGGGATATCTACATTCTAAAAACTGTTCAAAAAGAGAGTTGTGAAAGAAATACAATGGTCCAAAAACTAAGTCTCATCAACATACATTCAGAGAAGTAGTTATCACTGTCTCATGCCTTCTTTAATAAGTCCCATGTACATTATTTAATCACTTTTATTATCCTTCAGAATACTGAGAAGCTGTGGGTACTTAACATATGGTCATTCTCGTTTAACAACTGGGAAAACCACAATGTAAAATCAGAGTCACAAGTAAACCCAAAACCAGGACTAAATTCGCCACAACATCAGAGAGGCACTCTAACAGAACAAGAACGAATGGAGGGCCACCATGGGCCCACTCCCTTGGAGAACTGATTGCCTTGCTCTAAAAGTCTGTCTTAAATAAATGTTTGGCCTTCATTTTATTTTATTTTTTTGAGACAGGGCCTCACTCTATCACCCAGGCTGGAGTGCAGTGGCACAATCTCAGGTCACTGCAACCTCCCTCTACCAGGTTCAAGCAGTTCTCCTGCCTCAGCCTCCCAAGTAGCTGAGATTACAGGCATGTGCCACCACACCCAGCTAATTTTTGTGTTTTTAGTAGAGACGGGGTTTCACCACATTGGTCTTGAACTCCTGACCTCAAATGATCCACCCGCCTTGGCCTCCCACAGTGCTGGGATTACAGGCATGAGCCACCACACCCAGCCAAAATAAATGTTTGGCCTTCAATTTAAAGTGTGCCCACAATACAGCTGAAGCAATAATATGGATATTCAAATTCTAAAAAAACCCAAAAAACAAAAAGCCTATGAAATTAAAGCCCCAAATTCCAACACAAATTTTTATCCATAGAATTAACCATATTCAGAAAAATAAAACTAATTGAGAAATGTACTATATATAGCAGTTTCCAGGCAGGGGAAAAGAAAAAAATTTTAAACAAAGAGGAAGAAATGTAATATATATAAATTTCCCCATCCTGGCTGATAACAAGCTTATGGTATTCATATATAAGGCTAGTTCCTGATCCATGTTATGCCTCCATCATGTTTTTCTGTCTCATTTTGCTCCTCCTTTTATTTTATATCATTTTATTATATGTTACATATCCTTTCATATTACATCTTAAATCCTTTTTGGAAGACAGCATATAAATAAAATTAAAAATGAAAAGATCACGACTTAATAGTACTAACCTTAAGAGATCCCTCTGAATAATCAAGCAACGTAAGTAATCGGCCATTTTTTTTTGCATAAGGGCTAATCGAAGCCATGCTCTTGCTCGACCCAGAGGGGTCCTAAAGAGAAGAACCAATTGATCAGAAAACAGCCCTAGCCCAAAGATCACATCTTCTATCTCGAGAGGTACACATTAACAAGGAAGAAGGGCATTTTTATAATAGTTTTGTTTTCATTTTTATAGGTTTATCTTTTTGAGCACACAGACCAATCCCTGAGAGCTGGGTAAATCTGCTCCTCCTGTAGGACATGTAGGTACTATTTAATGTCTTGGAAAAAATGACTCTAAACACAGTAGTGTGTTGCTTAATGACAGGGATACGTTCAGAAAAATGCGTTGTTAGGTGATTTCATCATGGAGTGTACATTTGCAAACCTAGATGGTATACACACCTACACCATATAGTATACCCTATTGTTCCTAGGTTGCAAACCTATATAGCGTGCTACTGTACTGAATGCTGTAGGCAATTGCTATACAATTGTTAAGTATTTGTATATCTAAACATGGAAATGGTAAAGTAAAAATAGAGTATTATAATCTTATGGAACCACTATCATTGAATGAAATGTTATGCAGTGCAGGACTGTGGTGAGAATACTTCTATAAGAAATGTTTAGGTGGACATGGTGGCTGACACCTGTCATCCCTACACTTTGAGAGGTTAAGGTGGGAGGATCACTTGAGTCCAGGAGTTAGAGGACAGCCTGGACAACATAGGGAGACCCTGTCTCTATAAAAAAAAAAAAAAAATTAAGTCAAAAAAATTAAAATTAAAAAATCAAAATGCCAGGTATGTGCCTGTAGTCCCAGCTACTCAGGAGGCTGAAGCAGGAGGGCTGTTTAAGCCCAGTAGGCACCGGCTGTAGTGAACAGTGATTCACTGTACTCAAGCCTGGGCGACAGAGTGAGACACTGTCTCAGAAAAAAGAAAAGAAATATTTAGCCTGAATGGGCTTAGCCCTCTAAAAATAAATATTAAAACTGATATTAAATATTTATTTAATAAAACTGATTTAATAAATATTAAAACTGAGCCCAGGCTGGGCTCAGTGGCTCATGCCTGTAATCCCAGCACTTTGGGAGGCCAAGGCGAGCAGATCACAAGGTCAGGAGTTCGAAAGAATCCTGGCCAACATGGTGAAACCCCATCTCTACTAAAAATACAAAAAAATAGCTGGACTTGGTGGTGGGTGTCTATAATCCCAGCTACTCAGGAGGCTGAGGCAGAAGAATCACTTGAACCCAGGAGGCGGAGGTTACAGTGAGGCAACATTGCACCATTGCATTCCAGCCTGGGCAACAAGGCAACACTCAGTCTCAAAAAAAAAAAATTGTTTCAACAATAAAGCACCATAATGTCTTCAAAAACATAGGTAACATTATATCTGAATTCTAGAAATCATAACAAAGCTAAGAGGGTGCCAGGCTAGTAATTAAAGAGAAATCACTGTGCTGCTTACTGGTTTTCAAATGTTTCTTTAATCCGGTTGCATTTAGGAAATTAAATCTCATACCTCTCTTACCCAAGTTCTATCTGTTATTAAAAACAAAAGCAGCCTGGCATGGTGGCTCACGCTTGCAATCCCAGAACTTTGGGAGGCCAAGGCAGGTGGATCACTTGAGGTCAGGAGTTCGTGACCAGCCTGGCCAACACGGTGAAACGCTGTCTCCACTAAAAATACAAAAATTAGCCAAGTAGGCCCGGTGCGGTGGCCCACGCCTGTAATCCCAGCACTTTGGGAGGCCAAGGTGGGCGGATCAAGAGGTCAGGAGATCGAGACCATCCTGGCTAACACAGTGAAACCCAATCTCTACTAAAAATACAAAAACATTAGCCCAGCGTGGTGGCGGGTGCCTGTAGTCCCAGCTACTCAGGAGGTTGAGGCAGGAGAATCACTTGAACCCAGGAGGCTGAGGTTGCAGTGAGCCAAGATCGCACCACTGCACTCCAGCCTGGGCGACAGAGCAAGGCTCCGTCTCCAAAAAAAAAAAAAAAAGAATGTAAGAACTGAGACTTAACACTTTATACCTATAAAAAATTTTCAATACTTATGAGTTCTTAGCTAACATACTCCAACTTTTAGGATATTTTACATACATTTGTCTGATGAAACAGGCTGGTGACATTATAGGTACCAATTTTCAGAGGAAGCACAGTAATTTACACCAGTCCTAGGGTATATAAGTGGCTTATCTGAGAACTGGAATCTCCTGAGCCTGTGCCCTGGATTCAGCCTAAATCAGTCTTTTATCAAACACTTACTGACTTTCTACTACAGTCAAACTAATTTAACACTCAGAAAACAAAGATGCATAATTGATATATCCTATCTTAAAAGGACTTTCAATTTCCTACAATACAAGGCAGAACAGTGAGTGGTTAATTCTGATTGAAGGGGCTGAGAAAAACTTCATAAAGGAAATGGGATTTGAGTTGAGCCATAAAGAATGAACATAATTTTATTAGAAGAGGATTAGAAAAAGGGGACTTAAGACTAAGAGAAGACAATAAGCTAGAGTGTGAGGTACTTTGGAGGTACAATGAATACGCTTCTGTGGCTAGGGATGAACAAGTAATAGGCTTCCTTACTTCAGACCAGGCAGATCCCGGACACTGGCTCCTATTTCCTCTGCTTCTGGGTACAACTTCTCCACCAGTTCCAAAGGGCCCCAGATGGTTTTGTTATAACTCAAAAATGATTTTCTTACTGAAAAAAAGAACACATAAAACACATAATACACACAATGTCAACATATAAAACTTTAGTAACTTATTTTTAAATATTTAGTTTCAACATTTCTAACTTAACATACAATTATTCAGAGACCTTTCCTCTCTTTTATCCACTACATATCCCAGTGGATACGGAGCCTGTGCAAGTAGGATCCTGTTGCCCATCCTGCTATTTTTTTCCTGCATGATAAAAAGGCACAGTGACCATTCTTTCATATCAAATAGGCAGTCAGGCAATTAAAGTGAAAAATACCTGCACTCATTCTCTACCAGTACCAAAATAAAGGCTAGTGGCCCTAGCTGATTGATCTTTATAAGTTTATTAAATAAACATAGCACAAATAAAAAGTTATTTTATTTTTTATAATAATGCTTTTGCTTTTTGTTTTTTTAGTAAGTAGAGATGGAGTTTTGCTATGTTGACACGGCTGGTCTTGAACTCCTGGCCTCAAGTGTTCCTCCCATCTCAGCCTCCCAAAGTGCTGGGATTACAGGCATGAGCCACCACACCCGGCCTAAGAAGTTATTTTAATTTTAAATATGAAAAATTGTTAATTTCCTTTTCCTTGTATTTTATTCTGAGATTTAGTCAATATAAAACCATGAAATTGCCATACATTTATTTGTTATTACTGACCAGATCTCCTGCAAAAAAGGGTGCCTATCATATACACCACCCAAGGATAACCAAGATAGGCAATTTTTCCCGGGGGTAGAAAAATCATTGTAGTAGCTTTACAATGATTTATCCAGATAAGCCTATAACTGCTAGGACATGGTTCAACATATATTGTGAAGTAAAGGATAATACAGTCTAAAACTAGTTTTAAATTTAACTATTTTGGCTATAATTTGGCAAACTATATTTCAGTAGGCTTGGGGAAAATCAAGATGCACTCCTGGGTGACAGAGTGAGACCCCCATCTCAAAAAAGAAAAAAAAGAGGAGCATGGTTATGGTTAAATAAAATATGCCATATATATACTGATATAATTCCGATATAGACATCTATGTAAATGGAAAGATCTCCAAGCTATATTATTATTTTTTATTTATTTCTTTTTTTTGAGACAGAGTCTCACTCTCTCTCCCAGACTAGAGTGCAGTGGCACGATCTCAGCTCACTGTAACCTCTGCCTCCCAGGTTCAAACAATTCTCCTGCCTCAGCCTCCCAAGTAGCTGGGGCTACAGGCATGCAGTGCCACATCCAGCTAATTTTTGTATTTTTAGTAGACATGGGGTTTCACTATGCTGGCCAGGCTGATCTCGAACTCCTGACCTCAAGTGATCTGTCGGCCTCAGCCTCCCAAAGTGCTGAGATTACAGACATGAGCCATTGCACCCAGCCATTTTTTTTTTAAAGAAGGAAGTCACAGAATAATAGCATGAGTACAATTAGAGTAAAAGAAAAAAAAAAAAAAAAAAAAACAGAAAAGGGATAAGAGAATATCTAATTCTCCCATTTTCTTTCTTTCGAGACAGTGTCTCACTCTGTAGCCCCAGGCTGGAGGGTAGTGGCACAATCTCAGCTCACTGCAACCTCCGCCTCCCAGGTTCAAACGATTCTCTTGCCTCAGCCTCCTGAGTAGCTGGGATTACAGGTCAACATCACCAGTCTGGCTAATTTTTGTATATTTTGGTAGAGACGGGTTTTCACCATGCTGGCCAGGTTGGTCTTAAACTCCTGACCTCAAAGTGATCCACTCGCCTCAGCCTCCCAAAGTGCTGGGATTACAGGTGCCCAATTTCCTTTAGATAAATTAATAAAAGAGAATGAATAAAAACCGTGTTTTGCTCTGTGTACTTCTCTGTTGTTTGATTCACGTACAAAAAGAGTATATTTTGCTAGTGTTTATATATTTTAAGAAATTGCTTTAAGTCTTTAAAGAAAAAGAAACGAGTATGCTAATAACATCACATAGGATTTTCTCAAATTTTGATGTCAAGGCTTCCTTCTTGTTTTGAAGTACTTTTTATTAAAACAAGGTTTAGGTAAATCTTTGGTTTTTTTGTTTTTGTTTTTGTTTTTTTGAGACAGGGTCTCTGTTGCCCAGGCTGGAGTACAGTGGTAAAATCACAGCTCACTGAAGCCTCGACCTTCTCAGGCTCAGGTGATCCTCCCACTTCAGCCTCCCGAATAGCTGGGACCACAGGCATATGCTGGGATTACAGGCATGAGCCACCATGTCCGGCCAGTCAAGCTTCTTTTACTCTATAATAGTCACTCTAGTGTACAACTCTTACACAGCCCTCTACATAGATACTCATCATATGAACTAGAGGCCAAAACTGTGAACAATTATTATAAGTAAAAGCACAGTTATTATGCAATTAATATTTTAAAGTAAATATAAAACAAACATTTTATATGTAACAATAATTCAATATGTGCTGATAGTAGAATACAATATCTGCTGTTATCATCTTCAGGGATGGCTCACATTTCTACAATAACTCCATCCAGAAGATATTTCTACATATGTTCGTGTATGTATCTAGGAGGTTTCTATTTCAACAATCTACTATTTCAATGCACTTTTCAACAGGGTTTGAAGTATTAATGAGCTCATAACAGTATCATTAGCTTTAAAATATGACTCTATAATTGTCCTAGAAAACAGAAACCAGTTCAGATTATGTAAGTTTAAAAAATTTAAAAATCAAATATTCTGTTTACAAAACATTAACAACTAAGCATTTTCTGAAGATCATTATTAGACCATTATTAGAAAACATAAAGAGATATTTTCTCCCAAAATCAATCCACTCAATTTTTTTAGTTCATAGTAATAGTAATTATGGCCTCAAAAAATAACCCATTCTCAAGGGCACTTAAAATGGAAAAAGGGAAATTCTAAAATGAATTAATTTTTTTAAATCTCACAATACCTTTAAGACCGTGTTTCAGGCAATGTTCCATAACAACAAAGAATTGCTGCAAGGGGGGATAATCAGAATCCAAAGTGCGGCCAAAGCTCAGGGCAGATTCAATGAGTCCTTTGATACTCAGTTTAGCCATGTTTAACAAGTTTGCTCTCTCTACAGCTGTGGGGTCTTTTGTAGCTGAAAACACAAGAAAGGAATCCAACATCATTTGCAAGACATGACAATGAAAAAAATACACAAACCCTTCCCTTCTCCTATAAAAACCAACAGTAGTTTGCTGTTCCTTGGTTGACAAATTCTCCCCAGCTAAACTACACCCTTGATTAACTTCTCTTTATGTCTCTCACATATACTGTAAAAAATTTCCGGCCGGGCGCGGTGGCTCACGCCTGTAATCCCAGCACTTTGGGAGGCCGAGGCAGGCAGATCACGAGGTCAAGAGATTGAGACCATCCTGGCCAACATGGTGAAACCCCGCCTCTACTAAAAATACAAAAATTAGCTGGGCATGGTGGTGTGCACCTGTAATCTCAGCTACTTGGGAGGCTGAGGCAGGAGAGTCACTGGAACCCAGGAGGCAGAGGTTGCAGTGAAACGAGATCGCGCCACTGCGCTCCAACCTGGTGACAGAGCGAGACTCCGTCTCACAAAAAAAAAAAAAAGAAAAGAAAACAGAAAATCTCCATGACCACTCCAGCCAAAGTTTATGAATTATTCTCAAGATCCTGCAAATCTGTCATTCTCCTGTATTTATTTAACTTTCCTGGTACCTCTTCATAGAGAATGAGTTTTTAAAATGATCTTCTGTGGAGATAAATTTGGGCTGAAAGACAACATGTTTAAGGGCCTCATGCAAAAGGTGAATAGCAGGTACCATCTACGGATGAATTCCAAGGCAAAAACGTTCAGAATAAACTGGCAATAAAATAAAGGTAGTTAAAATTCTACGATTCCACTGTCACCCACAACAAACATGATAGGTAAAATACACTGACAAGTAAGGGGAGACAGGAGAAGCCGTCCAATTCTTTCAGTCTATCCTCTTTCTGTCTGGCTTCTTCATTCTGACTGTAGTTCTGTATTGCATGACTGTTTTATTTTCAAAGAGAAAAGCAGAGACCAGTTTTACATTAATGCTTCTCAGCCATCCACACAGTTGAGGAAGGCCACAGCGCCAGTCTGAATACCAAGTTAATAGATGTATATTCCAAAAGGCCTGATTTTTAATTGATATTTTGAAGACACAGTATCATCAAGCAAGATGTTTTCAATTCACAAAACTATTGTCCTCCTTCCCACAAATTTTATTCTGTTTACTTAGAAATTCAGACGCTTCCCCATCATCTCGTCACTGTTGTGACTGGTGGAAATACCTTCAACAAACACAGATGACAAAACTAAGGTGTGGAAAAACAAAGCACTTAATATAACACTTCATAATCTCTGACAAATGTACAAGTCATCAATGTGTCCGTTTTTCCTTCACTGAATAACAACAACAACAAAACCTAGAGTCTCCAAAGATCTAGTATTCTAGCTCTGATTTCTAGATAGCTAGGCATGAAGACTGACACTGAATCCTAAGCAACCTAAAATGCAAACAGCCACAACTGCTGTGGCCAAACTGCCTGGTGGAAAAATGTCCACACACGACATTCCTTTAAATCTGCATCGTGGTCTGACTCCCACTACTTTTCAGGAGTGAAACCACTTGATGTTTCATAATCCGTGGCAACTCTCATTTTTAACACAGCCCATCATAATTCCTAACGTGCGATGCCACAACCACACAAAGGGTGTTTTGCAGTTGCTGGGAGGCAGATCGGTGCTGGGCACTGGCAGTTCCCACGCCGAGGGGCGCTCACACCGCGGCCACGCCCCGGCTGCGCTCCAGGACTCCTCCGGCCGGGACGTGACCCCCAAACCCGGCCGCAGGCGCGCGAGGACTCCCAGGGCCAGTGCCCGCACCTTGCCAGGACCAACCCCTTCCCTGCTTCTCTTCCTGCCCCTTCCCCCCAGCAAGGCTGCCCAGAGGCCTGGGGCCCCCCAGGACCATCGCGGCGGGCTCACCCAGGCTCCTGCGCGTCAGCACTCCCCGTCTCCCGCCCTCGGCGTCAGGCACCCAGGCCAAAACCTGAGATGCGTCTTCCCTCCGCCACCCCCAAACCTGAAAAGTCATCGCCCCTCCCCGACTGCTCCCCGACTCCGGAGTGACACCCTGCCCGGCCCAGTCCTCGCTCCTGGACGCCGTGGCACCTCGAGCCCTCGGCCACTATGCCTCAGAACCTGGGCGGGAACGGGCCGGAACAAGGGAGGGGGCACGTTGCCATGACGACCCCGGGAGCCCCCGAGTCCCAGGCAGTCCCCGCCCATCCCGGGTTCGGGCCCCAGTTCCGACTGCCGGCCTCGGCGTCTCCCACAGCTCGCGGTCCACCCCGCCTGGCCGGAGCCCTCGGCCCGGGACTGAGGGCCGAGGGTTCGGTCTCGGCCCGCTCGCCTTACCCATGGCGGCGGCGGCGGCTGTGCGATCTCGGGCTGGGGCTTCCTTGGCCTGGCCAGCAGCTCCCTCCAGGCGCTCGGCGGCCACCACCGCATCTGCAGCCAGGCCCGCTGCGGCCCACAGCGCCCCCGGCGGCGGGAGGGCGCCCGGGCGGCCCCAGGGGGAGCGGCGCCCCAGGTCGGGCGGGGACCCGCGGAGCCTTTGGCGGGCGGGAGAGCAAGCCCCCTGTCTCTAAGCCTCCTCGCATCCGCTGGGACCGCAAGAAGGAAAGGAACGTGATGGAAACCACGGGTGTGAGGAGCCAGAGTGCTGGGCCCTCGGTCCCGTGCCCCGGGGGCTTCGCCGGAGCGCGAAGGCCGGATTTCAAGGGGCGGCCGGCCACACGCAAACGTTGCTTCCACCGGGCTGGCGGGGCCTGATCTAATAACACGCCTGACTACTGCCCCTTCACCTTCACAAACACAAAGGGGACCAAAAGAATTTAGAAAATCTGAAGCAATTAACAGCAGGCAGAAACCTACTAAAACTAGTTAGCCCCAAATTACGACTTTTTTTGTTTTTTGGGTTTTTTTTTTTTTTTTTTTTGAGATGGAGTCTCGCTCTGTCACCAGGTTGGAGTGCAGTGGCGCGATCTCAGCTCACTGCAACCTCTGCCTCCCGGGTTCAAGGGATTCTTCTGCCTTAGCCTCCCGAGTAGCTGGGATGACAGGCGAGCGCCACCCCGCCCAGCTAATGTTTGTATTTTTAGTAAAGACGGGGTTTCACCATGTTGCCCAGAATGGTCTTGATCTTTTGACCTGGGGATCTGCCCATCTCGGCCTCCCAAAGTGCTAGGATTACAGGCCCGAGCCACAGAGCCCGTCCTAAAGCAAGTTGATAAAACTCATTACAAAAAGCTAAAGTGAAAAAAGAAAGAAAACAATTCAAAAATATTTCATTATGTGCTACAGCAATATCCACACAAGCACTAAAATTCAGACCTCGGCTGGGTGCGGTGGCTCATGCCTGTAATCCCAGTACTTTGAGAGGCTAAGTTGGATAGATCACGAAGTCAGGAGTTCGAAACCAGCCTGACCAACATGGTGAAACTCCGTCTCTACTAAAAATACAAAATTTAGGCAGACCTGGTGGCACGCGCCTGTAGTCCCAGCTACTCGGGAGGCCAAGGCGGGCGGATCACCCGGTCAGAAGTTCGAGACCAGTCTGGCTAACATGGTGAAACCTGATCTCTACTAAGAACACAAAAATTAGCTGGGCGTGGTGGCGCATGCCTGTAATACCAAGATTATGTCAGAGAAAAAAAAAAAAAAGTCAGACTTCATCCCTGGATCCATCTTGGTTCACATTTCCCACGATTATGAGCCCTAGTCACCTTAAGGGCCAGTAGTGACTCAAGTAGAATTAGATAGGCATATCCTATTAGCTACAAGAGATTTTTCTTTTTTTTTTTTTTTTTTTGAGACAGGGTCTCACTCTGTCACTCATGCTGGAGTAGTGGCAAGATCTCAGCTCACTGCAACTTCCACCTCCCAGGCTCAAGTGATCCTCCCACCTCAGCCTCCCTAGTAGCTGGGACCACAGACGCTCATCACCACACCCAGCTAATTTTTTGTATTTTTGTGCTTTTTATTAAAAAAAAAAAGTTATATATATATACATCTTATGATCCCAGTTTTAGTTTACCAATAAATACAGCAATATGAATATATACCTATATACGTATATATATAGTTAGAAAAATAAATGCATAGGTAAGAGACTGAGTAAAGTACTTGAAAATGTTAATAGTTACAATGTGTGGGTGGGGGCATTGTGATTACTTTTTTCCCTAAACTATTGTGTGTGTGTGTGTGTGTGTGTGTTTAAACTTTTAGGTTTGAGGGCATATGTGAAGGTTGGTTGCATAGGTGAACTCATGTCGTGGGGGTTTGTTGTACACATTATTTCATCACCCAGTTAAGTCCAGTATCCGATGGTTATCTTTTCTACTTCTCTCCCTCCTCCCATCCTCGTCTTTCAAGCAGACCCCAGTGTCTGTTGTTCCCCCCTTTTTTTTTAAGACAGGGTTTCACCATGTTGGCCAGGCTGGTCTCGAACTCCACAGCTCAAGTGATCCACCCACCTCAGCCTCCCAAAGTGTTGGGATTACAGGCATGAGCAACCGCACCTGGCCTTTCTTTTCCCATCTTTGTGTTTCATGAGTTATTTAGCTACCATTAATTTTTATTTTATTTTTTATAGAGATGGGGTCTCACTATGTTGCCCAGGCTGGTCTCAAACTCCTGGCCTCTAGTGATCCTCCTGTCTCAACCGTCCAAAGTGCTGGGATTATAGGCATGAGCCACCATACCCAGCCTACAAGTCATCTTTTTCATGAGCAATATGGTCCACTGAATCCAGATGGACCACCTTGTCACATCATGCCACAGAGCTTTCAGCCTTAGCCTTAGCTGGCTCATGACATGATTTTCTTACAATGACAATTGTAATGCTTCTGAACATTTGTATAGCACCTGGAAGATGTTACCACGCCGGGCGGTGCAGGGGAAGGGAGATACACATAGTGGCCGGGAAAACTGCAGAATTCCTAATCAGAAAATGTGGGTTCTGGCAATGACTTGCCATGGGGTCATATGCTAACACAGACTATCTATGCTAGGTTCTTTATAGGGTTTGAGAAAATATCCATGAAAAATATTGATAAATATTAAAGTATCCTACTAATTACAACTGCTGCTTTAAAAAAGCAGTAAACAGGCCGGGTTTGGTAGCTCACGCTTGTAATCCCAGCACTTTGGGAGGCCAAGGTGGGAGGATCACCTGGTCAGGAGTTCGAGACCAGTCTGGCTAACACAGTGAAACCTCGTCTCTACTAAAAATACAAAAATTAGCCAGGCATGGTGGTGCATGCCTGTAATCCCAACTACCTGGAAGGCTAAGGCAGGAGAATCACTGGAACCCAGAAGGCAGAGGCTATAGTGATCCAAGATCTCACCACTGCACTCCAGCCTGGGCAACAGAGTGAGACTCCATCTCAAAAAAAAGAAAAAGAAAAAAAGCAGTAAACAGCCAGATGTGGTACCTCATGCCTATAATCCAAGTACTTTGAGAGGCTGAGGCAGGAGGATTGCGTGAGGCCTAAAGTTCCAGACTACCCTGGCCAACATAGCAAGACCCTGTTTCTAAAAACAAATTTTTTCTAGTTAGCGGGGTGTAGTGGTGTACACTGGTAGTCCCAGCTACTCAGGAGGCTGTGACAGAAGGACAACTTGAGGCCAGGCGTCTGAGGTTGCAGTGAACTATGATCCTGCCATGCACTCTAGCCTGGCCAACAGAGACTCCATCTCTTAAGAAATAAATAAATAAATAAAAGCAGTAAATACTATGAAGCTCCATATAGGTACTATTATAGTACTGTATGCAGATGAAGATAATTCTTTTGGCTGGGAGAAAAATCAGAAAAGGCTTTTTGGAGAAGGTGGCACCTTAAAGTCTTTCTAAGTGGGTAGAGATGCCTAAATGGTGATGGAAGAACAGACAAATCTAGAGAGCAGATCAAATGGGAAACAGAATAGGCATGCACAGGAACAGCAAAAATAGTTTCATATGGTTACAACCAATACACAAAGACCCCATTAAAGAATAATCACTGTTACAAACCATGGGTTCCGACCTACTAGTGGGACATGAAAGCAATTTTAACAGGTTGCAATTAGCTTTGTTTTTATTTTTCATTTTATTTGAGACAGAGTCTCACTCTGTCACCCAGGCTGGAGTGCAATGGCATGATCCTGGCTTACTACAACCTCCACCTCCACTTGCTTGAATCGGGTTCAAGTGATTCTTGTGCCTCAGCTTCCCGAGTAGCTGGGATTACAGGCGTGCACCACCATGCCCAGCTAACTTTTCTATTTTTAGTAGAGACAGGGTTTTACCATGTTGGCCAGGCTGGTCTTGAACTCCTGACCTCAAGTGATCCGCCCACCTTAACCTCGCAAAGTGCTGGGATTATAGGCGTGAGCCACCGTGCCCAGCCACACTTTGTTTTTAATGGAATAGAGTGGAACATACCAGGGTATATCACAAAGGGTAAATATTGTCTTATGGCAGTATTGTTTCAGATGCATATGCATATACAAATTTACATTGAGTCATGATGTAAAATGGATTTTCTTATTGCGGGTGTGGTATTTTTGGTTTAAATACTAGCCTAGATCATCATAAACCAAACTATGTAATTACTAAAGGATGAGATTACAAATAAATTTCATTTTCTGGCCGGGCACGGTGGCTCATGCTTGTAATCCCAGCACCTTGGGAGGCCGAGGCAGGCAAATCATGAGGTCAGAAGTTCGAGACCAGCATGGCCAACACAGTGAAACGCCGACTCTACTAAAAACACAAAAATTAGCTGGCATGGTGGCAGGTGCCTGTAATCCCAGCTACTCGGGAGTCTAAGGCAGGAGAATCGCTTGAACCTGGGAAGCGGAGGTTGCAATAAGCTGAGATTTTGCCATTGCACTCCAGCCTGGGTGACAGAGCTAGATTCCATCTCAAAAAAAAAAAAAGGAAATTTCATTTTCTAAAATATGTAGTGTTTGAAATTCTTACTAAAATATGTACTGCTCTGTAATTAGAGGGGGAAAAATGTTTTGTTTTGTTTTGTTCGAAACGGAGTTTCACTCTTATTGCCCAGGCTGGAGTGCAATGGCGCAATCTCGGCTCACTGCAACTTCCGCCTCCCAGGCTCAAGTGATTCTCCTGCCTCAGTCTCCCAAGTAGCTGGGATTACAGGCTCCCGCCACCGCACCCAGCTAATTTTTGTATTTTTAGTAGAGACAGGGTTTCACTGTGTTGGCCAGGCTGGTCTCGAACTCCTGACCTCAGCTGATCCACCCGCCTCGGCCTCCCAAAATGCTGGGAATACAGGCATGAGCCACCGCACCCAGGCCAAAAATGTTTTAAAGAAAGAAAAATTATGCCAAGATCTTTAAGCACAGAGAACTGTGAGATGATGTCATTTACAGAAATAGGGATCACAGGAGGAAGGCATTAAATGAAGATGGAAATTTCCAATTTCTTTGTACTAAGTCTAAAATGTTCACAGAATATTCTGAAGGCATTGGCTGGAAGGCAGCTATATAACTAGAACTTGGAAGACAGGGTGTAGTACAGGTTTAGTAAACAGCCACATGGGTGATGGGTGAAGCCAGTAACTGTCCAAGGAGAAAGAAGAGGACCAAACCAGACTTGGAGCTCTGGGGAAAACCCACTGTTAGACAGCCAGGAATAAGGAGAAAAGAAAGGAATTGGAGACAGCAGCAAAAGGGAAGTCAGGGGGAGGGGGACAGGAACTCTGAACTGATTCAGGAGAGGGGCCACTGGAACAGCCACATTGTCTTTGCATTGTGGCTTTATACTTTTTTTTTTTTGAGATGGAGTCTTGCGCTTGTCACCCAGGCTGGAGTGTAGTGGTGTGATCTCGGCTCACTGCAACCTCCACCTTCCCGGTTCAAGCAATTCTCCTGCCTCAGCCTCCTGAGTAACTGGGATTACAAGCGCCCACTACCATACCCAGCTAATTTTTTTGTGTTATTAGTAGAGACAGGGTTTCACCATGTTGGCCAGGCTGGTCTCGAACTCCTGACCTCAGGTGATCCACCTGCCGCAGCCTCCCGAGGTGCTGGGATTACAGGCGTGAGCCACCATGCCCAGCTTCCTAACTCTTTTAAACAATTAAATGGCTAAACTCTTATCACCAAGACAGATCAACAAAAAAAAAAAAAAAAAAAAAAAGGAAACAAAGAACACATCCCCAGGTTCTCTTCTATGGAGCTTTACTTTTCCAGCCATATGAACCTGTAATGAAGCAAAAGGACTTTCTTATTCATTTCATTCCCAGAAACTGAAATTACTATCAGATTCCTTCCTGATTTATACTCTCATTATATCTAACCAATATTTACGTTTCATCACAGCAACCTCTCCCGTTTGTCCTATCTGATCTATAACCTCTCCACGAACAAGCCCATCCTGGGTGCCCCTCATAAATCTCTTAATAATATCAGTGCTGCTTGGTTTCAGCTTTCCAGCATGATCAATACTTCACTTGTCACTATTAGAACCCTGAGTTTAATTACTATTAAACTATTCACTTGTCACTATGATAACCCTGAGTTTAATTACTATTCAGTATTAATAATTGACACAGTAAGATCCATTAGTAAAAAAATTTATTAAAAAACTTCAAGTAATAATTTAAAAAAACACATGAGGTAGAAACAAAAATTTTAACATATTTAGCATTCATTAAAAAAAAACCCTCAAGAGAAATGGAAGATTTCCAACCCCCAGAAGATCTGTTACCCCAAGATTTTAACCTTAAAGGTTAACCTTAAAGGTTAAAATCTGTTCCCATATAAATAATTAATCATCTTGAGGCTATTTTGTTTTACAAAACATCTTTACACAAAAAGGGAAAACTGAGTGATGCCTCCAAACATAGGGGCATATGAACATATGTGAAAATAGGAATCTACTTTTTAAATTTGTTATTAATTCAGAAAACAATATTTGTTGCAAAAGTTGATGTAAGAATTATTTTCTTTTATATCAAAATCCACTCTAGAATACCGAAATACTGAATACTGAAAACAAAAAAGGGGGATAGTAAGGGAGGATAGAAAATTAACAGGAAGTAATCGATTCATGTCATAAAAGACTAGGTTTAGAGTGAAAACACATCTGATAGCAGAAAAAATCCTAGCAAAATGGCCTTTGGATTAGGGACCTCAAAATACAGAAAAGAATCACACTTACATTCTCATCATCACAAGACTGTGCTTAAATGATGAAAACAAATCAAATCCCTTTATCAAGTATTTCATATAAAGTTCTTACAATGATATCTACAAAATCAAATTAGTCCTGAAATGTCTGACTTAAAAGTTTAAAGCCCAAAGTCAAAAGTTAATCCATCTTCAAAGCTGGTAAAAATTTATCAAACTCTTTCTCTAGGTCAGGCAAAAATACATGTATAGAACCCATAAATTTAGACTTTTCACAGTTTTGGGTACACCTGTGCTTAAAAACATAAATACTACATGAAATTTTGTATGGTGATAGAATTTTCTGTATAGGCACGAGCTAGAGGAGATACTGCCCTAGTATGAAAAGGCAAGGGAAATAGTGTTTTATTCTCTTTGAAAGTCACCCAATATGTGGCAAAGACTTCCATGTTCTCTTGATGGAAGATCAATGATGTAAAATAAATTAAGGAAGAAATATTTAGCACAATACAGAATGGCATAAATTTATGATGTTATTATTTAATATTTTGTAATGTGATTTACAGGACCACAAAAAAAATACAGATCTTTATGGCATTCTATGAATAATTACACCCATAAGCCATAAGAGTTATTTATCTTTTTTTTTTTTTTTTTTTTTTTTTTTTTTTGAGACGGAGTCTCGCTGTGTCTCCCAGGCTGGAGTGCAGTGGCGTGATCTCGGCTCACTGCAAGCTCCGCCTCCCGGGTTCATGCCATTCTCCCGCCTCAGCCTCCCGAGTAGCTGAGACTACAGGCGCCCGCCACCACGCCCGGCTAGTTTTTTTTTTTGTATTTTTAGTAGAGACGGGGTTTCACCGTGTTAGCCAGGATAGTCTCGATCTCCTGACCTCGTGATCCACCCGCCTCGGCCTCCCAAAGTGCTGGGATTACAGGCTTGAGCCACCGCGCCCGTCCTATTTATCTTTTTTCTTTTTTTTTTTTTTTGAGACAAGAGTTTTGCTCTTGTTGCCCAGGCTGGAGTGCAATGGTGCGATTTCGGCTCACCGCAACCTCTGCCTCCCGAGTTCAAGAGATTCTCCTGCCTCAGCCTCCCGAGTAGCTGGGATTACAGGCATGCGCCACCATGCCCGGCTAATTTTGTATTTTCAGTAGAGACAGGGTTTCTCCATGTTGGTCAGGCTAGTCTCAAACTCCCAACCTCAGGTGATCTGCCTGTCTTGGCCTCCCAAAGTGCTGGGATTACAAGCGTGAGCTACTGCGCCTGGCCTCAGTTATTTATCTTAGCCTAATTCATACCTTCATAAGAAGTACAAAGTTCTTATGAAGCCTAAGAACTTCATACACTTTTTTTGTTTGTTTGTTTGTTTTTTTGAGATGGAGTCTTGCCCTGTCGTTAGGCTAGAATGCAATGGCGCAATCTCAGCTCACTGCAACCTCCGCCTCCCGGGTGCAAGCGATTCTCCTGCCTCAGCCTCCTGAGTAGCTGGGACTACAGGCGCATGTCACCATGACCAACTAATTTTTGTATTTTTAGTACAGACAGGATTTCACCATGTTAGCCAGGATAGTCTCAATCTCAACCTTGCGATCCACCTGCTTCGGCCTCCCAAAGTGCTGGGATTACAGGCATAAGTCACCGCGCCCAGCCCATACACATTTTTTAAAAATGATTTATCTTAAGGCCAGGTGCAGTGGCTCACCTCCTCTCTACTAAAAATTTTAAAAATTAGCCAGGCATGGTGGTACATACCTGTGGTCCCAGGTACTGGGAAGGCTAAGGTGGGAGTCCAGGAGGTCAAGGCTGCAGTAAGCAGTGATCCCACCACTACACTCCAGCATGAGTGAAGTTAGGCACCACTTCTTGGGGAAAAAAAAGGCTGAGTGTGGTGGCTGACACCTGTAGTCCCAGCACTTTGGGAGGAGGCGAGTGAATCACTTAAGCCCAGGTGTTCAAAACCAGCCTGGGCAACATGGTGAAACACTGTCTTTACAAAACAAATACAAAAATTATCTGGGCATGGTGGCATGCACCTGTGGGCCCAGCTACTGGGGAGGCTGAGGTAGGAAGATCACTTGAGCCTGGGAGATTGAGGCTTCAGTGAGCTCTGATCATATCACTGCACTGCAGCCTGGGTGGCAAGCAAGGCCCTGTATTTAAAAAACAAAAACAAACAAACAAAAAAATCTTAAAAAATAAATAATATTCCATTTTAATCTAATCATTTGTTCCGGGTTAAAAAAAGGTTATAGGCCGGGAGCCGTGGCTCACATCTGTAATCACAGCACTTTGGGAGGCGTAGGCGGGGGGATCGCTTGAGCTTAGGAGTTCAAGACCAGCTTATGCAACATAGAGTTTTAATTTAAACAAGTATATAAATACTCACAACAGTGCAATCAAATGTTACCATATACAAAACAAAAAGGATATTAATTTTTCTGAATTTAAATGATTAAGCAGCTTCTCCAAAGGAGGATAGCAGTTTAGTGAGGGCACGCACCCCAGGAGAATCAGTTTATGCTTGGCTCTGGTTATAGCAACATTAAGACGTCGCCAGTCTTTCAAGAGTTCACCAACCTGTAAGAAATATAATTTTCAATTATTCAAGTTCAAAGGAATGGCTGAATATATTATAACACACCCCTATACAATGGACAACTGTGCAAATTTAAGAATAGAATGAGGCCAGGTATGGTGGCTCATGCCTGTAATCCCAGCACTTTGGGAGGCTGAGGCAGGTAGATCACTGGAGACCAGAAGTTCAAGACCAGCCTGTGCAACACAGTGAGACCCCATCTCTACAAAATATACAAAAATTAGCCAGGCGTGGTGGTGCGCACCTGTGGTCCCAGCTACTCAGGAGGCTGAGATGAGAGGATCACTGAGCCAGGGCTGCTTGAGCCCAGGAAGTCAAGGCAGGGACGCAGTGGGCCATAACCATGCCTCCACACTCCAGCCTGGGTGACAAAGGGAAACTGTCTCAAAAAAAAAAAAAAAAGGAGACTATCTGAGGTAAGAACTGAGTAGATGAGGGATGGAGTACAAAGGAAACCTTTTATTATGTATATTTTAAAACCATATGGATATACTATACAGTTGAGAAAAATGAACTAAGGAGAGGTAAAAATAAGAAAACAAACAAAAAAAACTATTTTGGGAGATGAACGTAGGAGGATTGCTAGAGCTCGGGAGTCGCCCACCAGCCTGCACAACATGGCGAAACGCCATCTTTACAAAAAAATTAAAAAATTTACTGGGTGTGGTGGTGCATGCCTGTAATCCCAGCTACTCAGGAGGCTGAGATGGGAGAATCACTGAGCCAGGGAGGTGGACATTACAGTGAGCCGAGACTGTGCCATTGCACTCCAGTCTGGGTGACAGAGGCAGATCCTGTCTTGGGAAAAAAAAAAAATCAAACCTCAATTATCTATAAATTTGAAAGTATACAAGGAAGATCTTATACGAAACAGGCCTCAAATACAACAGCCAAGGGGTGGAAGCAACCATTCCATCTGACAGATGAATGGATAAATAAAATGTGGTACATAGAGACAATGGAGTATTATTCATTCTTAAAAAGGAAAGAAATCCTGTCACATACTACAACAGGATGAACTAGCTGGCTAAGTGAAATAAGTTAGTCACAAAAAGATAAATACTGTACGATTCTACTTATATGAGGTACTTAGATTAGTCAAATTCAGAGATAGAATGTAGAATGGTGGTTACAGGGGCTTGGGGAAGAATAAAATGGGTGGTTAATCATGAATACAGAGTTAGATTTGAAAATGAAAAAGTTCCAGAGATTGTTGAACAACAGTGTGAATGTACTTAACACTAATTAAACCGTACACCTAAAAATGGTAAGATGGGCCGGGCACGGTGGCTCAGGCCTGGAATCCCAGCACTTTGGGAGGCCAAGGCAGGCGGATCACCTGAGGTCAGGGATTCGAGACCAGCCTGGACAACATGGTGAAACCCAGTCTCTACAAAAGTACAAAAATTAGCCAGGCATGATGGCGGATGCCTGTAATCCCAGCTACTCGGGAAGCTGAGATGGAAGAATCACTTGCACCTGGGAGGCAAAGGTTGCAGTGAGCCGAGATCGCACTACTGCACTCCAGCCTGGGTGACAAGAGGAAATGCTGTCTCAAAAAAGAAAAAAAGAAAGAAAAAAGAAAAGAAAAAAATGGTAAGATATACATTTTATGTGTTCTTTTAAACCACAATTTTATTTTTTTTAAAAAATGGAATACATCTGCAGAATGTGCAATTTTGTTACATAGGTATACATGTGCCATGGCGGTTTGCAGCACTTATTGACCCGTCGGTTAAGTTCCCTCCCCTCACCCTCAAGCCCCTAAAGGCCATGGTATATGTTGTTCCCCTCTCTGTGTCCACGTGTTCTCAATGTTAAACCACAATTTTTATTTATTTTTTTATTTTTTATTTTTTATTTTTTTAGAGACAGAGTCTTGCTCTGTTGCCCAGGCTGGAGTACAATGGTGCAATTTCTGCTCACTGCAACCTCCACCTCCTGGGTTCAAGTAATTCTCCTGCCTTAGTCTCCCAAGTAGCTGGGAATACAGGCGCACACCACCACGCCCAGCTAATTTTTGTATTTTTAGTAGAGATGGGGTGTCGCCATGTTGGTCAGGCTGGCCTCAAACTCCTGACCTCAGGTGATCCACCCGCCTCGGCCTCCCAGGGGGCTGGGATTATAGGCGTGAGCCACCGCGCCCAGCCCACAATTTTTTAAAGAGAGAGAAATGCCCCAAATCAATCAGTAGCAAACACAATTAACTCACAGTTCCATCCTTATTACTTCTAACAAAAGATACTAGGACAATACTTTTGTCCCTTCCTTGGTATTTGTCTACTGTATTAACTTCGACCATTCCAATAGAAGAATGTGCCAATAAATCATTGATGATCTTTAACTGCTGCCTGTACGGTGCAATAATACCAATATCAGAGGGACTGCATCCAGCCTAAATAGAAAAAGACACAATTTAAAAGAAAGAAATCCTGATTAAGTTAAACTTGCCTGAATTTAATAATTAAATGCTTACATTATATGACCAACTGATGTTTATAACACTTTCCTATCTCAAAGACTGAATACAATTACTGAATTTGCTCTAAATTTGTCCGTATTTCCCATGATGAAATAATTCCTTAGACATTGCTCCCTTAATTTTGAGAGTTTCATGGCAATGTAATGGATTATATGCCATTAAAACAGTGCTGACACACACACAGTACAAAGAAATACATTTCACCTTCTGCTATTTATTTCACAGAAAAGTTTCCAATCCCCAATCCCTACTGTGACAATACTCACAGTATTGTCGCAATTAGAATCAGCTGACATTACAAAAAGTTATTATCGTAAATGAAAACTCCAAATGTCATTATAAAATATTACATGTCTTAGATACATTTTCTCAAAATAAAAACAATGGGGCTTCAATCCCCTTATCTTAATAAATGAGAGTTAATGTCAGATCAGAAGTTTCTTACAGTCTAATATTCTATTATTCTGTACTTTAATATTTATTAGCCTTGAAAATTCTAAATTACCTTAATAAAAATGGAGGTTAGGAAAACTATGACCTTGGCTTCTGTTATATTGCTCACACCACCTTTTTCAACTTGTTCTGGTGCAGGAACCTAAGTAGAAAAATATACAGCCTGCTGATAATACAATCTCTAAAGTAAAGAGTACTATAAGTAAGCAAGTGGCCATTAAGACTGTACTACTGATTTGGAGATGAAAAATATCTTTGTCTAAAAGATGAAGGTGAAAGAATCAACAAAAACGAATTATATTAATATTAGTCACTTTCAGAAAGCTACGCAGAGGCCATCTATCTTAAACATGCTATGACTGAGGTTAAAATACCTACGAAAGCTGATCACACACTGAACTTCACATACATTACTTTGTTATCCCCCATTTTACAGGAATCAAAGGCAGAAAAGAATAAGTAACTTTCCCAAGGCCTCACAATAAACTGTGGCACTAGTATTTGAACTTAGGGTGGCTGGGCACGATGGCTCATACCTGTAATCCCAGCACTTTGGGAGACCGAGGCAGGCAGATCACAAGGTCAGGAGTTCGAGATCAGCCTGGCCAACATGGTGAAATCCCGTCTCTACTAAAAATACAAAAATTAGCTGGGCGTGGTGGCACGTCCCTGTAATCCCAGCTACTCGGGAGGTTGAGGAAGGAAAATCGCTTGAATCTGGGAGTCGGAGGTTGGGAGTCCAGCCTGGGAGTCAGAGTGAGACTCTGTCTCAGAAACAAACAAACTTAGATCTGGGTCTCATATCTATGCTCTTTCCATTTTCTTGTCCCCTTTTATAGAAATAACGGAGCAGATAAAACTGCTGCCATACCTGATACATCTCTTCAAAGACTACTTTCCTCCTACATCATCCCTAAGCAAACTTGATTATTTTTAATACAACTTACTTGGAATCCTGATGGTAAAAAAGAGAAAATCCAAGTAGCAAAAATAAAGATTCTGAGCGATCACTGGTGAAGGAAATAAATGCAACTTACAATTAGTAAGCTAGAATCATGGTTTATGAAAGCTGTCATTTGTGGCCAGGTGTGGTGGCTCACGCCTGTAATCCCAGCACTTTGGGAGGCTGAGGCAGGCAGATCACAAGGTCAGGAGATCGAGACCATCTGGCTAACAAGGTGAAACCCTGTCTCTACCAAAAATACAAAGAATTAGCCAGGCGTGGTGGCAGGCGCCTGTAGTCCCAGCTACCTGGGAGGCTGAGGCAGGAGGATGGCGTAAACCTGGGAGGTGGAGCTTGCAGTGAGCCGAGATCGCGCCAGCCTGGGCGACAGAGCAAGACTCTATCTCAAAAAAAAAAAAAAAAAAAAAGAAAGCAGTCATTTGTGAAATGAGTTTATCTGAATCAGTTTTCCAAAGTCTGCCTGCGCCTAGGTGTTAAGATAAAATAAAATTCTTCAACCTGAGTTCTTAAGGGTAGTATCTATGAGATGAAAATTCCATCACAGACATGTAGTAGAGCCCTATTTTTAACAACCAGCTTTGAGAAATGCAGACAAGGGCATTAAAAACACACACACACACACACACACACACACACACACACACACACACACACACAGACAAGGGCATTAAAAACACACACACACACACACACACACACACACACACACACACACACACACACACACACACACACACACACACACCAAGCTGGCTCCATCCATCCATCTTTTTCATTTATTTTATTTTTATGTTTTTGAGATGGAGTCTCGCTCTGTCGTCCAGGCTGAAGGGCAGTGGCGTGATCTCGGCTCACTGCAACCTCAGCCTCCTGGGTTCAAGCGATTCTCCTGCCTCAGCATCCTGAGTAGTTGGGATTACAGGCGTGCGCCACCAGGCCCAGCTAATTTTTGTATTTTTGGTAGAGACGAGGTTTCACCATGTTGGTCAGGCTGGTCTCAAACTCCTGAACTCAGGTGATCTGCCTGCCTCGGCCTCCAAAGTGCTGGGATTGCAGGCATGAGCCACCCAATCCGGCCATCCATCTTTTTTTTTTTTTTTTTTTTTGAGACAGTTTCACTCTTGTTGCCCAGGCCAGAGTACAATGGCGCAATCTCAGCTCTCTGCAACCTCCGCCTCCTGGGTTCAAGCAATTCTCCTGTATCACCCTCCCAAGTAACTGGGATTACAGGCATGTGCCACCACACCCGGCTAATTTTAGTGGAGACGGGGTTTTTCCACGTTGGTCAGGCTGGTCTCAAACTCCCGACCTCAGGTGATCTGCCTGCCTTGGCCTCCCAAAGTGCTGGGATTATAGGCATGAGTCACCGAGCCCGGCCGCCAGCCATCCATCTTAATAACAGGAGACAATGATTTTAGAGTAATATGCTCATATAATTGGTTGCTATATCCTTATTTTATTTTCTTGAGACAGGGTCTTGCTCTGTTGTCCAAGCTGGATTGCAGTGGTGCAATCATAGCTCACGGCAGCTTCAACCTCTGGAATTCAGTGATCCTCCTGCTTCAGCCTCCTAAGTAGCTAGGACTGCAGGTGCACAATGCCACACCAGATAATTTTTTTTTTTTAAGTTCGGAGACAGAGTCTCGCTCTGTCGCCCAGGCTAGAGTGCAGCGCCGTGATCTTGGCTCACTGCAACCTCTGTCTCCCAGGTTCAAGCGATTCTCCTACCTCAAGCCCCCTGAGTAGCTGGGACTACAGGCAAGCACCATACCCGGATAATTTTTTTATATTTTTAGTAGAGACAGGGTTTCACCGTGTTGGTCAGGCTGGTCTTGAACTCCTGAACTCAAATCATCCGCCTGCCTCAGCCTCCCAAAGTGCTGGGATTACAGGCATGAGCCACCATGCCCAGGCACATCTAGATAATTTTATAAAGAAATTTTTTTCTTTTTTTTTAGGAACAGGGTCTCACTATGTTGCCCAGGCTGGCCCTGAACTCCTGGCCTCAAGTGATTCTCCTGCCTCAGCCTCCCAAAGTTGCAGGATTATAGGCATGAGCCACCAAGCCCAGATGGTTACTATATTTTTATTTGAACTTATGTAAAGACTTCCAACTCAATGCTGAGAAACACTACATAAAGCAAAATGTAGAAATATAGGGTAAAAACTTAATTCTTAGTTCCCAGAAATAAGAATCAAGTCATTTAAAGTCCTTGTGAAAGGCCAGGTGCCGTGGCTCACGGCTGTAATCCTAGCACTTGGGGCAGTGGAAGAGGGCATATCACTTGAGGCCAGGAGTTTGACACCAGCCTGACCAACATGGTGAAACCCTGTCTCTAATAAAAATACAAAAAATTGGCTGGGCGTGGTCGTGTTTGCCTGTAATCCCAGCTGCTTGGGAGGCTGAGGCAGAATTGCTTCAACCTGGGAGGTGGACGTTGCAGTGAGCTGAGATTGCACCACTGCACTCCAGCCTGGGTGACAGAGCAAGACTCTGTCTCAAAAAAAAAAAAAAAAAAGGCCGGGCGCGGTGGCTCAAGCCTGTAATCCCACCACTTTTGGAGGCCGAGACGGGCAGATCACGAGGTCGGGAGATCGAGACCATCCTGGCTAACATGGTGAAACCCCGTCTCTACTAAAAAATACAAAAAACTAGCTGAGCGAGGTGGCGGGCGCCTGTAGTCCCAGCTACTCGGGAGGCTGAGGCAGGAGAATGGCGTAAACCCGGGAGGCGGAGCTTGCAGTGAGCTGAGATCCGGCCACTGCACTCAAGCCTGGGCGGCAGAGCGAGACTCCGTCTCAAAAAAAAAAAAAAAAAAAAAAAAGTCCTTATGCAGATTTCTGTTTAATGATTGGTTTGTAAAAAGGTCTTCGTGTGCATTTGTGGGGGAGGGAGGTTATAAGAAACCTCCGTACCTTCCACATAATTTTGCTATGAACCTAAAACTGTTCCAAAAGAAAATAAAACCTTTTTTTTTTTTTTTTTTTTTTTTGAGACGGAGTTTCACTCTGTCACCCAGGCTAGAGTGCAGTGGTGTGATCTCAGCTCACCACAACCTCCGCCTCCCAGGTTCAAGCAATTCTCCTGCCTCAGCCTCCCAAGTAGCTGGGACTACAGGCGCCCCACACCCAACTAAGTTTTGTATTTTTAGTAGAGATGGGGTTTCGTCATGTTGGCCAGACTGGTCTCGAACTCCTGACCCCAGGTGATCCACCCACCTCGGCCTCCTAAAGTGCTGGGATTACAGCCATGAGCCACTGTGCCCGGCCTTAAAGTCTATTTTTAAAAAAGTCTTTAAAAGGACATCGATTTATTATACTCACTGTCCATTTGTAAACCCAGCCCTTTGATAGTATCAGTGCAAATTCCTTTTCTAGGAAATAGAATTATATCCTTGAGTTCACTTTGTGGCTTTCCTTCTTCAAAAGTCAATTTTGACATCTACTGACCTCCAGAATAAACCTCCCCCCAAAAATATTCAACCTATAGAAAGAAAGACTATTTCGGGCCAGGCACATTGGCTCACACCTATAATCCCAGCACTGTGGGAGGCCGAAGCAGGCAGATCATTTGAAACCAGGAGTTCAAGACCAACCTGGCCAACATGATGAAACCCTATCTCTAGTAAAAATACAAAATTAGCCAGTGTGGTGGTGGGTGCCTGTAATCCCAGCTACCTGGGTGGCTGAGGCAGGAGAATCGCTTGAATCTGGGAGGAGGAAGTTGCAGTGAGCCAAGATCGTGCCACTTGGGCAACAGAGCAAGACTGTGTCTCAAAAAAAGAAAAAGAAAAAGAAAGGAAAAAGAAAGAAAAGACTATTTTGGGTTGAAGTGTGAGAAGTACATTAGTTTTGCCTTTTTATCCCCCCAGAGATGGAGTCTCACTCTGTCACCCAGGCTGGAGTGCATTGGCACAATCTCGGCTCACTGCAACCTCTGCCTCCCAGGTTGAAGCAATTCTCATACCTCAGTCTCCTGAGTAGCTGGGATTACAGGCGCCTGCCACCATGTCCAGCTAATTTTTGTATTTTTAGTAGAGACAGAGTTTCACCATGTTGGCCAGGCTGGTCTTGAACTCCTGACCTTGTGATCCGCCCACCTTGGCCTTCCAAAGTGCTGGGATTACAGGTGTGAGCCACCGTGCCCGGCCTAGTTTTGCCTTTTAACTGATAAGCTCTAATCAGGGCATATGCTAATGCAAACTGAGAAATTTAAATAATAAGACAAAATGACAAAAACTAAAGAGAAAAAAATTTTTTTTACCTTGTCTGTATTAAGAAAACAAACAGGATTGTTGGGTTCAAATACTCCCATCAGCCAAGGATTATCAGAATAGTCAGCATAAAATTCCAGGTCCAGTTTCACATCTTTAAAGTGAGGTAGGTTTATCACTGCATTGGCCACTTTGTCTGATCCACACTCCAGCTTGCCCTCATAGGTCAGTTTATTACTTAAGGACATAATTTTACTAAGGGAATTACAAAAGATAATGTTAGTTTCGGCAGACAGAAACAAATATGAAAACCACTCCCAGCTAACACTGTTACAAATACCTGTTCATTCTGTACTGCACGGTTAACTGTACAACAGCATTCTTACTCTGCTCCAGCCTCTTGAATAAGCTTTCACTCATGCCAAGAGCTCTGTCAACAAATCAGATTCAGATTTATCAGTGTACTAAATATACTCCTTGAAAAGAATCTGGTTCAAAATTAACACTTAAATGTCTGCCTACCTTGCTTCACGGTTTAGCACCAGGGGAGGAAGCTGCTGATGATCCCCCACTAACACAAATCTCCGTGAAAAAAAAAGGGGGCCCAGACAAATTGGTTGGCTGATTTGAGAGGCTTCATCCACAATACAAAAATCAAAAATTTTACGGGAGAATATTGGATGGTTTATTCCCATACATGTTGTTGCAACTATAAGCTAAAAACAAGGAAAACAGATCAGTTATTTAATATGTAAAATAAATGTAGCTTTGTTTCTCTCATTTTTGAAATGAAAAGATCAAAAGGTTTTTGTTCTATGGCATCAGAAATTCTTCGATATTATTTAATTCCAATGCTCACATTCGGATATTTCCCTGTGGAAATCTGGAACATTCAAGAGGCAGTAAGTTAGTTAGGTTGTTTTTTTTTTCTTAATGTCAACCAGGACATTGCTTCTGGGAAAATGGAGTACTTTGCTTTATTCTTTCCACAAACACAACTAAAATCCTTATGCATTATGTATATAAAACAAACAAAAGAAGACTCTGAAAGGTGGACAGAAGGCAGACTAGCTAGGGAGCTTAGGACCAAAGAAACAACATGGTAGTTGATTCCCTGGGCTTTCTTTTTGCCTCATAGATCCCAGATTTGGAACTGAGAGAGCCACAACCCAGAAACACCAGCGGGTGCTGACTAAAAACAGCTGCAACCAAAGTCTGCTCTCTTTAGCTGAAGGAACAGGAAAGGGAAAGCCTAGCTAGACAGAAAATTTTCACACAATAACCACTCTAGCCACATATCGCAGGAAAAAAAGTATAGCCCCACAACCACAGACACCAGCAAACACTGAGGAGGGTAGATCTCTGCCCTTCTCAAGGCTGTAACAAGGTGCCCCACACCCCACCAGGCTGGTGTCAGAGAAAGCCAAGTAGAGTCAGGTCTTTCATCCCTGATGACTGGTAACTGGTACCAACCCCACATGTTAGTAGAGACCACATCAGAAGCCTAGACTTCCACCCCTACCAAGCAGACCCAGCGGTAATGAGGAACCTCGCATTTTGGTCAAAGAGGACTGAGTGGGGAACCCAGACTCTGATTCCCACCTGGCAGTAATGAAATGGTACCCCCTCTTCCCCCACCACGGCAGTGTGAGAGGAAGCCAGCTAAAACAGAAGTTTTCAGTCACAATAAAATATGCTCATGTTTCAATAAAAAAAACAATCATTATAAGACGAACCAGGCCGGGTGCGGTGGCTCAAGCCTGTAATCCCAGCACTTTGGGAGGCCGAGGCGGGTGGATCACGAGGTCAGGAGATCGAGACTATCCTGGCTAACATGGTGAAACCCCGTCTCTACTAAAAATACAAAAAACTAGCCGGGCGTGGTGGCGGGCGCCTGTGGTCTCAGCTACTTGGGAGGCTGAGGCGGGAGAATGGCGTGAACCCGGGAGGCGGAGCTTGCAGTGAGCCGAGATCACACCACTGCACTCCAGCCTGGGAGACACAGTGAGACTCCGTCTCAAAAAAAAAAAAAAAAAAAAAAGACGAACCAGGAAAATCTCAAGCTCAATGAAAAAAGATGACAATCTATAAATGCCGACACCAGAATGACAGAGATGTCAGAACTATCTGACCAAGATTTTAAAGTAGGCATGGTAACAACATTTTAACGAGTGATTATGAACACACTTGAATATGAATCAGGCCGGGCGCGGTGGCTCACGCTTGTAATCCCAGCACTTTGGGAGGCCGAGGCGGGCGGATCACAAGGTCAGGAGATCGAGACCACGGTGAAACCCCGTCTCTACTAAAAATACAAAAAATTAGCCGGGCGCGGTTGTGGGCGCCTGTAGTCCCAGCTACTCGGGAGGCTGAGGCAGGAGAATGGCGTGAACCCGGGAGGCGGAGCTTGCAGTGAGCCGAGATCGCGCCACTGCACTCCAGCCTGGGCTGGGCGACAGAGCGAGACTCCGTCTCAAAAAAAAAAAAAATTAAAAAAAAAATAAATAAATAAATAAAAATAAAAATAAAAATAAAAAAAAAAAGAATATGAATCAAAAAACAAAGTCTCGGTCAATAAATAGAAGATAAAAGGAGCCAAATGGAAATTTTAGAACTAAAAATATGATAACTGGGCCAGGCGCAGTGGCTCACGCCTGTAATCCCAACACTTTGGGAGACCAAGGTGGGCAGATTGCTGGAGCTCAGGAGTTTGAGACCAACCTGAGCAACACGGTGAAAACCTGTCTCTACAAAAAATACTAAAATAAGCTGAGCATGGTGGCATACATCTATAGTCCCACCTACTTGGAGGGCTGAGGCAGGAGGATCACTTGAGCCAAGGAGGTCGAGGCTGCAGTGAGCCATGATCATGCCACTGCACTCCAGCCTGGGTGACAAAGTGAGTCACTGTCTCAAAACAAAACAAAACAAGCCTGAGGCCGCTGGTAGCCAGAGGGTCACCATGAAGTTCAATCCCTTCGTGACCTTGGACCACAGCAAAAACCACAAACGTCACTTCAATGCCTCCTTGCACGTGCACAGGAAGATCATGTCATCCCGCTCTCCAAGGAGCTGTGGCAGAAGTACAATGTCCACTCCATGTCCATCCGCAAGGATGACGAGGTCCAGGTAGTTCAAGGATACTACAAAGGTCAGCAAATTGGCAAGGTAGTCCAGGTGTACAGAAAGAAATATGTCATCTACATCAAGCAGGTGCAGCATGAGTAGGCCAATGGCACAACCGCCCATGTGGGTACTCATCAGAGCAAGGTGGTTATATTTTGTATTTAATAAAAATACAAAAAATTAACCAGGCATGGTAGTGCATGCCTGTAGTCCCAGCTACTTGGGAAGCTGAGGCATGAGAATCATTCGAACCTGGGAGGCAGAGGTTACAGCAAGCCAAGATCGGGCCATTGCACTCCAGCCTGGGTGACAGAGGAAGATTCTGTCTCAAAAAAGAAAACCTTCAGCATCTGGGGCCAGACAGAGTTCTTAGACTTGAGACCAAAAGTATAATCTATAAAAGGAAAAAATTTATATACCGGACTTCCTCAAAAAAAACCTTTTGTGGCCAGGTACAGTGGCTCATGCCTGTAATCCCAGCACTTTGGGAGGCTGAGGCAGGAGGATCACCTGAGGTCAGGAGCTTGAGACCAGCCTGGCCAACACAGCGAAACCTCATCTCTACTAAAAATACAAAAATTAGCCAGGCATGGTGGCTCATGCCTGTAGTCCCAGTTACTTGAAAGGCTGAGGCAGGAGAATTGCTTGAACCTGGGAGGCAGAGGTTGCAGTGAGTGGAGATCACACCACTGCACTCCAGCCTGGGTGACACAGTGTCTGTCTCAAAAAATAAATAAATAAATAAAACCACCTTTTGCTCTGCATAAGACCCTATGAGGAGGATAAAAAGCAAGTGATAGAGTGAGAGAAAATACCTGCAAACCACATATCCATTAAAGGGCTACTATTAGAATATACATCTTAAAAATTCTCAAAACTCAACACTACAAAGCATATAATCCAAAATGGGCAAAAACATGAAGAGGAGATACAGATGACAAATAAGCACATGAAAACCTCATTATGGGCCGGGTGCAGTGGCTCAAGCCTATAATCCCAGCACTTTGGGAGCCTGAGGCGGGTGGATCACCTGAGGTCAGGAGTTCGAGACCAGCCTGGCCAACATGGTAAAACCCTGTCTCTACTAAAAAAAAAAAAAAAAAAAAAAACATGTGGCGCATGCCTGTAATCCCAGCTACTTGGAAGGCTGAGGCAGGAGAATCACTTGAACCTGGGAGGCAGAGGTTGCAGTGAGCCAAGATCACGCCACTGCACTCCAGCCTGGGCAGTAACAGGGAAACTCCGTCTCAAAAACAAAACAAAAAAAAATCCACCACATTATGGCTGGATACACTGGCTCACACCTGTAATTCCAACGCTTTGGGAGGCAGACAGAGGTAGGAGGATCACGTGAGCCCAGGAGTTCAAGATCAGCCTGGACAACATTAAAAAATTTAAAATATTTAGGCAGGCGTGGTGGTACATGCCTGTATAGTTCCAGCTACTCAGGAGGCTGAGGCAGAAAGATCACTTGAGCCCAATAAGTCAGGGCTGCAGTGAGCCGTGGTCTCACCAGTGCACTCCAGCCTGGGCAACAGAGCAAGACCTTGTCTCAAACATACATACGCACATACACACACACACACACACACACACACACACACACACACACACACACACACACACACATTTTAACTACTGGGTAAATGCAAATTAAAATCTCCAAACACCTACCAAAATGGCTAAAATTAAAAATAGTATCAGTTGGGCATGGTGGCTCACGCCTCTAATCCCAGCACTTTGGGAGGTCAAAGCAGGTGGATCATGAGGTCGGGAGTTCAAGACCAGCCTGGCCAACATGGTGAAACCCCATCTCTACTAAAAATACAACAAAATTAGCCAGGCGTGGTGGCACATGCCTGTAATCTTAGTTACTCAGGAGGCTGAAGCAGCAGAATTGCTTGAATCCGGGAGGCGAAGGTTGCAGCGACCTCAGATTGCACCACTGCACTCTAGCCTGGGTGCCAGAGCGAGACTCCATCTCAGAAAAAAAAAAAAAAAAAATAGTATCGCCACCAAATGCTGAGGAGATCACTCATACATGTAAAATGTTCCTACTTAGAAAAAGTTTGGCAGATTAAAAAAAAAAAAAAAAATGAACACACAACTACTAATCGATTCAGAAATCGTACTACTGGGAATTTATCCCAGGGAAATGAAGACTTACGTTACACAAAAACCTGTAACATGAGTGTTTACAGCAGCTTTATTCATAATATCTGAAAACTGGAAACAATCCAAATTTTCAGAGGGTGAATGCTTAAACACAATGCAGTACATTCATATTTTGGAAAAATACTTGGCAACAAAAAGGAACAAACTATTAATAGATACAACTATCTAGGGGAAGCTCCGGATAATCAGGCTGAGTGAAAAACACCAATCCCAAAAGGCTACTGCATTTAGGTAACATTCTCCAACGACCAAATTATGAAAATGGAGATCAGAGTCTCAGAGTTATGGCTGTCAGAGGTTAAAGAGGGGCAAGGCAGGACAGAAGTGGATACAACTAAAAAAGTGCAACACAAGGAATCTTGTGGTAATAGAATAGGGACTGTATCAATGTCAACATCCTGGGTGTGACATTGTACTACAGATTTGCAAGATGTCACCACTGGATAAAGGCGACACAAGCTCTCTCTAGTATTTCTTACAACTGCATGTGAATCTACAATTACCTTAAAATAAAACATTTAATTTAATAAAAATGTTAACCTGATATACATCTTAGCCAGTTCTAAATTTATAAATAACAGGAACAGATATTAAACAAAAATATGCTAGCATTAGACAAAGGAGGTAAAGGTAAAGGAACAATCTATTAAATCTAATTCTTGGGAAATTTTTTAAAGACAAAAATATCAGTTAAACCAGGCACTACAGCCGCACCCATAATCCCAGCTACTTGATGGAAGGTTCGCTTAAAAGAAAAAAAAAAAAAAAAAAAAAAAAAAAAACGCCGGGCGCGGTAGTTCACGCCTGTAATCCCAGCGCTTTGGGAGGCCGAGGCAGGAGGGTAACCTGAGGCCGGGAGTGCGAGATTAGCCTGACCAACATGGAGAAACCACACCTCTATTAAAAATACAAAATTAGCATGGTGTGGTCACGCATGCCTGTAAATCCCAGCTACTTGGGAGGCTGAAGCAGAAGAATCACTTGAACCCAGGAGGCAGAGGCTGTGGTGAGCTGAGATGGCGCCATTGCCCAGCCTGGGCAACAAGAGCGAAACTCCATCTAAAAAAAAAAAAAATTAGCCAGGCGTGGTGGTGGGCACCTGTAGTCCCAGCTACTCAGGAGGCTGAAGCAGGAGAATGGCGTGAACCCGGGAGGCAAACCTTGCAGTGTGCCGAGATTGCGCTGGTGCACTCCAGCCTGGGCGACAGCAGTATAGGCCGGGCGCGGTGGCTCAAGCCTGTAATCCCAGCACTTTGGGAGGCCGAGACGGGCGGATCACAAGGTCAGGAGATCGAGACCATCCTGGCTAACCCGGTGAAACCCCGTCTCTACTAAAAAATACAAAAAACTAGCCGGGCGAGGTGGCGGGCGCCTGTAGTCCCAGCTACTCCGGAGGCTGAGGCAGGAGAATGGCGTGAACCCGGGAGGCGGAGCTTGCAGTGAGCTGAGATCCGGCCACTGTACTCCAGCCTGGGCGGCAGAGCCAGACTCTGTCTCAAAAAAAAAAAAAAAAAAAAAGAACTGCCAGTATAAATAAACATTAAATAACAAAATAAAATAAAAGTTAGGTTCTATATAAAAGCCTACAGACAGTCATCACAAGACTATTAAGTACCATTGCTTCTAATTCAAACTTGCTAAGAAACCCTGATTTTTTTTTTTTTTTTTTTTTGAGCTGGAGTCTCCTACTGTCGCCTCGGCTGGAGTGCAGTGGCGCGATCTCAGCTCACTTCAACCTCTGCCTCCCAGGTTCAAGCGATTATCCTTGCCTCAGCCTCCCAAGTAGCTGGAATTACAGGCACCCGCCACCACACCCGGGTAATTTTTTTTTGTATTTTTAGTACAGACAGGGTTTCACTATATTGGCCAGGCTGGTCTCGAACTCTTGACGTCGTGATCCGCCCACCTCGGACTCCCAAAGTGCTGGGATTACAAGCGTGAGCCACCACGCCTGGCTGAAATCCTGATAATTACCAGTTTTCTAGGATATTTGAAACTAGAAGAGAGCCCTAAATAATAAACCCAAAATCTTATTTCAGTTCAGAAGGAAACAGCAAACTATAAGGCAATAAACTGGTCGTATAGCACATATAACATGTGCAAATTCAGTCAATGTGACTAAAATCACCAGAGTTTCTCCCCTCATTCTGGCTGTGGACATTAACTGTTAGTATTATTATACAATAATTGTGCTTACTTGACTATTGTAGAGTTCTTCTAGAAGAGCTAAGGATTTAATGGACTTTGATCTGCAAATTTCTTGCTCTGTAAATTGCTGGATAGCTGGATGAACCTTCTGAGTCTGACCCAAACGCAAAAATCCTATTTTAAACTTGGCTAACTTCAAAAGAATATTGTCAACAGCAGAGTGTGTATAGCTGGTCAACAAAACGCTAAAACCACAGGCATAGAGAATTCTTACCTAATAATGGGTAAGAGAAAAAAGAAAAAACAGCCTTACTTTTAATTCCAGATAATTTTTAACATGTTTATAAATTTAACAAGAACCATATCTAAGAGCTGATTTTAAAAAAATTATGAAGCCAAAACATTTTACAAAAATCACATGACAATATTATACGTTATTAATAACACATCAATAATATGTCATAGGCCAGGCATGGTGGCTCATGCTCGTAATCCCAGCACTTTGGGAGGCTGAGGCAAGTGGATCATTTGAACCCAGAAATTCAAGACTGGCCTGGGCAACAAAGTGAGATCCCATCTCTTTTTTAAAAATTTTTTTTTAATTAGCCAGGTGAGGTGGTACACCCCTGTGGTCCCAACTACTTGGGAGGCTCGGGAACGAGGACTGTTTCAGCCCAGGAGGTTGAGGCTGCATGAACTGTGATCATGCCACTGCATTCCAACCTGGTCTCAAATACCAACCCTCCTGACTCAGACTCCCAAAGTGCTGGGATTACAGGTATGATCCACCTCGCCTGGCCCACATAACAAGACTCCGTCTCAAAAAAAAAAAAAAAGAAAAAAAAAGAAATTTACTGACATGGAAAAAAAAAAATCCAAGAAAAATCTCTAACTTTTTTTTTTTTTTTCTTTAGGACAGAGCTTTGCTCTTGTTGCCCAGGTTGGAGTGCAATGACATGATCTTGGCTCACTGCAATCTCCGCCTCCTGGGTTCAAGTGATTCTCCTGCCTCAGCCTCCCAAGTAAAGCTAGGACTATAGGCGCCCGCCACTACGTCCGGCCAATTTTTGTATTTTTAGTAGAGATGGGGTTTCACCGTGTTGGCCAGGCTGGTCTCGAACTCCTGACCTCAAGTGATCTGCCTGCCTCAGCCTCCGAAAGCGCTGGGATTACAGGCATGAGCCACCATGCCCAGCCTCTAACATCATCTTTAAAGGGAAAAGAAAACATACAGTGGGCCGGGCGCGGTGGCTCAAGCCTGTAATCCCAGCACTTTGGGAGGCCGAGGCGGGTGGATCACGAGGTCAGGAGATCGAGACTATCCTGGCTAACATGGTGAAACCCCGTCTCTACTAAAAATACAAAAAACTAGCCGGGCGTGGTGGCGGGCGCCTGTAGTCTCAGCTACTTGGGAGGCTGAGGTGGGAGAATGGCGTGAACCCGGGAGGCGGAGTTTGCAGTGAGCCGAGATCAATCACGCCACTGCACTCCAGCCTGGGAGACACAGTGAGACTCCGTCTCAAAAAAAAAAAAAAAAAAAAAGAAAACATATATATATATATCACATACCACTAACGGAAAGAGATCTTAGAAAATTCTAAATGCAAGAAACCTACAACATGATTACAACTGTTTGTGATTCGGCTTTACTATTTCTCATGTCATTCCAAAAAGTTCATTTGAAACAATGACAGTTTGAATTAAAATTCAGCCCTTTTGATATTAAATATTACATCCTCTGAACTGAGGAGAAGCTGATACAAATATTTCGTTTCTAAGCAGAAGAATAATAATCTTACGAGAGTACATATTGTAGTTGTTTTTCCTGTCCCAGGCATTCCCACGACGAGTGTGTAGTCTTTTGAAAGAAGTACCTTTTTCATCGCTTGCCTCTGAGGCTTATTCAAACCTACATTTAAATTCAAAAATAACAGGAAAAAGAGTGTTGAATTTCAAAGGAAAAGTTAATTATTTTATCAGAAAAGCAGTCTCTATTCAAGTCTATTCTTCAATACAAAACCATTTCCAAAGAGTCTTGGTCTAAACATTGTAATTGCAAGTCTAATCAAGATATTAGACCACAGTATAAATCAAATAGAAACAAGAAAAATTAATCAAAGCAGACATGGTGATTTTAGCATACCCTTTAGAATGCAGGCAACTGTATCCTTTGCATCATGTGGAAGAACAGAACTAAGGTAGGATGTAAACTGAGGTTCACGAAAGTCAATAATTAAATCTCGAAGTTTTTTGCTGAAAAGTGAAAAAGCACTTTTAGTAATATTCCTTAGAAAAGTGGAGTGAAATTCAAATTTGCTCATTGTTACAAACCTGACAAATGTGTTTTCCATCAATTTAGAAAGATTTCCTAATGGGGTCTCTATATCACAACTTTTTTCTTCCTGGTCTAATCTGAACAAAATTGATTCTGGAAGGACCGACAAGTTTCTAAAACAACAAAACAAATATGCATGAATGTTTTCTGTTTCGCATAGTCTGTATAAGAAATATCCTGCTATCTGCTAAAATAATAAATGGGCCAGAATAGCTATTAAAATAGCTACCAGTCCTCAGTCACACTTGCCAATCAAGGACAGCATGAGGCCCTGGATTGGTGGGAAAAGGCAGAGGGAAGGGGAAGGTACAAGGCACCAAGGTCAAAGCAATTAATAATTGGGAACCTGCAACATTTGCTGAAAATTCACTTACCCTTGCAATCAAACATGGGTTCACCATCCCCAGAGTGATCCTGAATGCATGGCTCTTCCCTCCTCTAACCTGGAGTGCAGGCTTCTTTCCTGCCACCTTCTCCCGCTCTTCTATCTGTCCCTTAATCCCTGGTATTCCCTAGAATTCCTTCCCTGGGGCCGGGCGCGGTGGCTCAAGCCTGTAATCCCAGCACTTTGGGAGGCCGAGACGGGCAGATCACGAGGTCAGGAGATCGAGACCATCCTGGCTAACACGGTGAAACCCCATCTCTACTAAAAAATACAAAAAACTAGCCGGGCGAAGTGGCAGGCGCCTGTGGTCCCAGCTACTCGGGAGGCTGAGGCAGGAGAATGGCGTAAACCCGGGAGGCGGAGCTTGCAGTGAGCTGAGATCCAGCCACTGCACTCCAGCCTGGGCGACACAGCCAGACTCAGTCTCAAAAAAAAAAAAAAAAAATTCCTTCCCTGGTTCATTGTAATACTCTTTCTCGTTGTTTTCTCCAGGGTCCCAGGCCCTCACGTACCTCCAAATTCCAAATTCCATCTTTAGGCCTGACTTCACACTCCTCTCCCACCTGGTTCCTCACCCAAGCTTTGGGTTTGGATATTTGGTAGGCAGTGAAATCTCTCCACTTAGCTAAACCCAGGCTATGAAAGCACAGTACCTTCAAAGCAGAACTCCTCCTCATCCCTGCTGAACCCGATGCTCCTTCTCTGGTCCTGATCACAATTAATGGCATTTGCATTTGCACTGCTGTTTTGATCCTTCCCTCTCCCTCATTCTCTCCCCAACCCGCATACCCAATCAGTATCCAAACGTCAGCCAATTTTACTTTCTAAATACTTCTCAAAGTCATTCCATTCGCTCTGCCAACACTACCCTGCCTCAGTTGCCTCTAGCCTGGGTCACTGCAACAGCTTCCAGGTTTGCTTTTAGTTTTTCTTCCATTAATTAACTCAATTCTCTATAATGTAGCCAAAGGAAAATGCAAATCCAATGATTTTCTACTCTTCTGTTTAAAACCTTTCAATACTGGCCGGGCGCGGTGGCTCAAGCCTGTAATCCCAGCACTTTGGGAGGCCGAGACGGGCGGATCACGAGGTCAGGAGATCGAGACCATCCTGGCTAACACGGTGAAACCCTGTCTCTACTAAAAAATACAAAAAACTAGCTGAGCGAGGTGGCGGGCGCCTGTAGTCCCAGCTACTCGGGAGGCTGAGGCAGGAGAATGGCGTAAACCCGGGAGGCGGAGCTTGCAGTGAGCCGAGATCGCGCCACTGCACTCCAGCCTGGGTGACAGAGCCAGACTCCGTCTCAAAAAAAAAAATTAAAAAATTTAAAAATAAATAAATAAATAAAACCTTTCAATACATCAGAATAAATAAAATCTAAACTTTTTTTTTTTTTTTTTGAGAGAGGGTCTTGCTCTATTGCCTAGGCTAGTGTGCAGTGGCATGATCATGGCTCATTGCAGCCTTGAACTCCTGGGCTCAAGCAATTATCTCACCTCAGTCCCCTGAGTAGCTGGGACTACACATGTACACTACCACACCTGGCTAATTTTTTAATTTTTTGGAGAGATGGGGGTCTCACTATGTGGCCCAGAATGGCAAACTTTTTAACATGGTATATAAGACATTCTATGACCTGATCTCTCTAATAACTCTCTTCCTTATATTTTATATTCCAGAAATAACATAATCACCTGCATTTTCCTGAATGCTTCATGTCACACTACATCACACCTTTGTGCAACAGGTTTGCCCAGTATAGTATTCTCTTCTCACACTGTTTCACCAGAGTAATTTATTAATCCACAGGATGAAGATTCAGAATTAGCTCTTCGAAAAGGCTTCCCTTGGCCAGGGACGGTGGCTCACGCCTGTAATCCCAACACTTCAGGAAGCTGAGATGGGAGGATCACTTGAGATCACTGGCCAACATGGTAAAACCCCGTGTCTACTAAAAATATAAAAATTAGTCGGGCATGGTGACACATGCCTATAATCCCAGCTACTCGGGAGGCTGAGGCAGGAGAATCGCTTGAGCCCAGGAGGCAGAGACTGCAGTGAACTGAGATTGCGCTACTGCACTCCAGCCTGGACAACAGTGAGACTGTCTCCAAAAAAAAAAAAGCCTTCCCTGAGCCTTCTAAAATTGAATTAAATACTTCTCCTCTGTGTTCCTATCAATTTGAACACATATCATAGTAGATTGAAAATAAGCTGGGTGTAGCAGCTCACGCCTATAATACTAGCACTTCAGGAGGCTGAGGTAGAAGGATCATTTGAGCCCATCAGTTCAAGACCAGCCTGGGCAACATAGTGAGACCCCCATCTCTACAAAAAATTTAAAAATTAGCCGAGTATGGTGGCATGCATGTGTGGTCCCAGCTATGCAGGAGGCTGAGGCAGAAGGATTGCTTGATCCCAGGAAGTCCAGGCTGCAGTGAACTGTGACCATGCCACTGTACTCCAGCCTGGGCTGGAGTGAGACCGTGTCTCAAAAAAAAAAAAAAGAAAATACGTATGTCTACACGCAAGACCGTAAATTCCTCAAGGATTTGCAAAGTACTTAATACATGGTAGACACTAAATAAATACTGCAAAGGATACACAAATCTGAGCAGACAACTGGAATATATCATGACATCTAGACAAGGGGTGGTTATGACTCAACTAAGATTATTGATCAGTATGGAACAAGCCTGGACATTTCCATTACAGTTACTCAGATGTAACTGAGTCCCAATTGCTGACCTCTATCCATTAAGAAATGGTCAGGCATGCCTTATTAACTGTAAGAAATGCTGGAAAACACAATCCAGCTGACTGTGAAAGAAGAGGGAATATGGATTATTAGTGAATTGGATATTGTTCTCTGCCACAATTTTTTTTTCTTTAAGACAGGGTCTCACTCTGTCACTCGGGCTATGTGCAGTGCAGAGGTGTGATCTCAGCTCACTGCAGCCTCAACCTCTTTTTTTTTTTTTTTTGAGATTGAGTCTCGCTCTTGTTGCCCAGGCTGGAGTACGGTGGCATGATCTCGGCTCACCGAAACCTCTGCTTCCCAGGTTCAAGTGATTCTCCTGCCTCAGCCTCCCGAGTAGCTGGGACTACAGGCACATGCTACCACACCCAGCCAGTTGTTTGTATTTTTAGTAGAGACCGGGTTTCACCATGTTAGCCAGGATGGTCTCGATCTCCTGACCTTGTGATCCGCCCACCTCGGCCTTCCAAAGTGCTGGGATTACAGGCATGAGCCACTGCGCCCCGCCTACATATTTTTATTTAAACCAGCCACTTTGTTGTAACTGAAATGGGTATACTTATATCACAACTATAAATGGCAAAAATAAACATTTTTATTTAAAAAAGGAGAGAACAAAATAGTAAGTGCCCAGCATGCAAGGAGAAATAAGCATTATAGCTAACACAGGATGGCATCTATGCTGTCTGCTATACATGCGGTTGTAAGAATTAGATAAGATTACATCCACATCATCACTATGGAATATAATGTACTAAACAAAACTTTAGCAGTTTGGTAGTTCCTCGAAATGTTAAATGCGAAATTAGCACATGACCCATGCCTAGGTAACTACAAAGAAAATGAAAGAAATGAAAATATGTCTACCTAAAACTATGCATGTGAATGTTCATAGCAATATTAATCATTACAGCAAAAAAGTGGAAACAACTCAAATGTCCATCAGCTGGTGAACGGATGAACAAAATGTGGTATATCCATACAACAGAATATATTCAGCCATAAAAAAAATGAGGGTATCATATATGCTAAAACATGAATAAACTTTCCAACATTAGGTTAAGTGAAAGAAGCAAGACACAAAAGGTCACATATTGTATGGTTCAACTTATATCATATATCCAGAATGGATGAATCCATACAGAAACAAAGCCAATTTAGTGGTTGCCAGAGACTTCAGGGAGGAGAGAGTGGGAAGTGACTGCGTAATAGGAATGAGGTTTCCTTTTAGGGTAATAAAAGTGTCTTAGAAATAGACAGAAATGATGGCGACATAATATTGGAAATACACTAAACGCCACTCAATAATACACATTAAAATGGTTAATGATCAATTTTATGTTACATGAATTTTACCTCAATTTATTTAAAAAAAAAAGAATGAAATGCTGATACATGTTAAAACATGAAGATGAATTTCAAAAACAGTGTCCTGTATGAAAAAAGTCAGTCACCAAAGACCACATATTGCATGATTCCATTTATATAAAATGTCCAGAATGGGCAAATCTACAGAGACAGAAAGCAGGTTAGTGGTTGCCTTGGGCTGGGGAAATTGGAGGAAAATGAGAAGCGACTACTAAAGGGTATAGGGCTTCTTCCTTGGGGGTTTCTTTTTGGGGTGATGAAAATACTCAAAGTTAATTGTGGTGATGGCTGCACAATGCTGTGAATATAATAAAAACCAGTGAATTGTACATTTTAAATGGATGAACTACACAGATGTGAATTATATATCAATAAAGATATTCTCAAAAAAAAGTAACATTTCATTACCTGTCTAATAAACAAGTTACTGTTGTCGTGTTAATCTCCTTCACATATCCTCTAGACAAAGCAAACAGTGACCTTTCTTCTCCACTTACAATAACTCTGTCACCTGCCAGTAGATTTGTGACTGGTATGACACCATGTTTACGTTGGAAATTATGTAAATATTGTCCATCACAAATTGTCTTTACATGTTCGGTTCTAATCAGGTGTCCAATGCAACTGCCACTCTTCTCCCTATGAAAAGACCAAAGAGAAAAAACTTCCGTTTATATTACATACATAAGTATTGTGTCTGTATTTTCCAACAACTTATTTGTTCATCTGACTCCCAAAAAGTATTATTGAGGCCGGGTGTGGTGGCTCATGCCTGTAATCCCAACACTTCAGGAGGATGAGGCAGGTGGATTACCTGAGGTCAGAAGTTCAAGACCAGCCTGGCCAACATGGTGAAACCTCATCTCTACTAAAATAAAAAATACAAAAAATTAGCCAGGTGTGGTGGTGCTCACCTGTAATCCCAGCTACTCAGGAGGCTGAAGCAGGAGAATTACTTGAACCTGGGAGGTGGAAGTTGCAGTGAGCCAAGATTGCGCTATTGCTCAACTACCTGGGCAACAAGAGCAAAACTACATCTCAAAAAAAGAAACAAAAAAATTTTAAAAACTAATATTGAGCCTGTCATTTTTACATTTTCCACAACCTACAGTAAAAATGTTAGAAATGTTAAGTAAACATTCTATTAGTTTCTGGGTTTTTTGAGACACCCTCCGACCCCTGCCCCGTTCAAGCGATTCTCATGCCTCAGTCTCCTGAGTAGCTGGGATTGCAGGCAGACACCACCATATCAAGCTAATTTTTTATGTTTTTAGTAGAGACAGGTTTTCACCATGTTGGCCAGGCTGCTTTCGAAACCCTGGCCTCAAGTGACCCACAAGACTCAGCCGCCCAAGTTGCTGGGATTACAAGCCTGAGGCACCATGCTCAGCCCTCTATTAGTTTTTCATTAATTGCTCAACAACAGTCTTGCAAGAAAGTGTTAGGGAGCACACCACCTTTGTTGCACCCACAGGCTGGGATCTCCAAACACGGTGTTTTATTGGCACTTTGATCCCTGAAGGGTAGATACCCTGACTTCTTGGGCTGATACATATAATACCATTACAGAAAACAAAACATAATAACCTGCTCCCAAATGTAATATAAAAAAAATTATAACCAGGCACAGTGGCTCATGCCTGTAATCTCAGCACTTTGGGAGGCCGAGGTGGGCAGATCACGTGAGGCTGAGAGTTCAACGCCAGCCTGACCAACATGGAGAAGCCCTATCCCTACTAAAAATACAAAATTAGCCAGGCATGGTGGTGGGCACCTGTAATCCCAGCTATTCAGGAGGCTGAGGCAGGAGAATCACTTGAACCCGGGAGGCGGAAGTTGTGGTGAGCTGAGATCATGCCATTGCACTCCAGCCTGGGCAGCAGAGCAAGAATTCGTCCCGCACAAAAAATAATAATAATAATAATTCATTCTGGAAAGAAAAAAATGAAACTAAAACAACTAAGTTTTACATTTAAAAAATCTTGAGGCTGGGTGCGGTGGCTCACACCTGTAATGTCAGCACTTTGGGAGGCCGAGGTAGGCAGATCACGTGAGGCTGAGAGTTCGACACCAGCCTGACCAACATGGAGAAGCCCCATCCCTACTAAAAATACAAAATTAGCCAGGCGTGGTGGCACATGCCTGTAATCCCAGCTACTTGGGAGGCTGAGGCAGGAGAATCGCTTGAATCTCAGAGGCAGAGGTTGCCGTGAGCCAAGACTGTGCCACTGCACTCCAGCCTAGGCGACAGAGTGAGATTCCATCTCAAAAAAAAAAAAAAAATTTGGCTGGGTGCAGTGGCTCACACTTGTAATCCCAGCACTCTGGGAGGCTGAGGTGGGCAGACTGCTTGAGGCCAGGAGTTCGAGACTACCCTGGTCAACATGGCAAAACCCTGTCTCTACTAAAAATACAAGAATTAGTAAGGCGTAGTGGCACGTGCCTGTAATCACAGCTTCTTGGGAGGCTGAGGCATGAGAATTACTGGAACCCAGGAGGCAGAGGTTGCAGTGAGCCAAGACACTCCAGCCTATGTGACAGAGCAAGACTTTTTTATTTATTTTTTTTTGTTTTTTTGAGACAGAGTCTCATTCTGTTGACTAGGCTGGATTACAGTGGCGCAATCTTGGCTCACCGCAAGCTCCGCCTCCCGGGTTCATGGGATTCTCCTGCCTCAGCCTCCGGAGTAGCTGGGACTACAGGCACCCACCACCATGCCCAGTTAATATTTTGTATCTTTAGTAGAGACGGGGTTTCACTGTGTTAGCCAGCATGGTCTCGATCTCCTGACCTCGTGATCTGCCCCCCTCAGTCTCCCAAAGTGCTGGGATTACAGGCGTGAGCCACCGTACCCGGCCCAGAGCAAGACTTTGTCTAAAAAAAAAAAAAAAGTTTTACATATTACAAAAGGCCTGAGATTAAAAAAATGAAAGCAATTAAATTTTACATAAATGTTACATATGTATAGTATACTCACTACACATACGCAGTCTATCCACAATTACATAAACTTTCTCCACTGCAATGTTTCCTTGTGTTAAAGTCTAATATTAGGGAAATGATGATCCAATTATTTCTAAAGTCACATCATTAATATTCATTCTGCAAAGAAAAAATGAAGCTAAAGCAATGAAATTTTACATAAAGAAAAATACTATGCAAAGATAAATTCTAGGCCAGGCATAGTGGCTTATACCTATAGTCTCAACACTTTGGGAGGCCAAGATGGGAGGATCACTTGAGCTCAGGAATTTAAGACTGTACTGGGCAACATAGCAAGACCCTGTTTCTACAATAATGTAAAATAAAATAAAACAAAAAAATTAGCCATGGCACAGTGGCTCGCAGCTGTAATGCAGTGGCCCAGCACTTTGGGTGATCAAGATCACTTGAGGCCAGGAGTTCACGACCAGCCTGGGGCACACAGCAAGACCCCATCTCTAAAAAAAAAAGTTAGCCAAGTTTGGTGGCGCACACCTATGGTCCTAGCTACTCAGGTTGAGACAGGAAGACTGTGAACTTTATCCCAGAAGTTCGAGGCTACAGTGAGCCATGATTGCACCACTATACTCCAGCCAGGGCAGTAGACTGTGACCCTGGGTCTTTAAAAAAAAAAAAAAAAAATTCTAATTTTACAAGTGACTTATTTTTTTTTAAGTGAATCCCACAAGGACTATGAAATGGACCTTTAGAAAATTTGCATCTGTATCAAAAGTTACTGAAAATATAAACATTTAAAATACAAGTATTTAGGCCAGGCAAGGTGGCTCATGCCTGTAATCCCATCACTTTGGGAGGCCAAGGTGGGTGGATCACTAGGTCAGGACTTCAAGACCAGCCTGGCCAAGATGGTGAAACCCCATCTCTACTAAAACTACAAAAATTAGCCGGGCGCAGTGGCAGGCACCTGTAATCCCAGCTACTTGGAGGCTGAGGCAGGAGAATAGCTTGAATCCAGACAGCAGAGGTTGCAATGAGCTGAGATCGTGCCACTGCACTCCAGCCTGGGTGACAGAGTGAGACTCCATCTCAAAAAAGTTAAAAAAAAATTTTAGGCCGGGCGCGGTGGATCAAGCCTGTAATCCCAGCACTTTGGGAGGCCGAGACGGGCGGATCACGAGGTCAGGAGATCGAGACCATCCTGGTGAACACAGTGAAACCCCGTCTCCACTAAAACTACAAAAAACTAGCCGGGCGAGGTGGCGGGCGCCTGTAGTCCCAGCTACTCGGGAGGCTGAGGCAGGAGAATGGCGTGAACCCAGGAGGCGGAGCTTGCAGTGAGCTGAGATCAGGCCACTGCACTCCAGCCTGGGCGACAGAGCGAGACTCCGTCTCAAAAAAAAAAAAAAAAAAAAAAAAAAAAAAAAAAAAATTTTTTAAAGCGAGTATTTAAAAAATCAAGTTAATGCCACACTAATTTGCATTATACCAATATATACACTATATAACAATTCACTTTAAGATATACTCAAGTTTATAATGTTATCACCAATGAAAAAGTATATACTGAAAACTTTTAACAGGATTTTGAATAATTTTTTTTTTTTTTTTTTGAGTCAAGGTCTGGATCTATCACCCATGCTGGAGTGCACTGGTGCAATCTCAGCTCATTGCAACCTTCACCTCTGGCTCAAACCATCCTCCCACCTCAGCCTAGGACTACAGGCATGCATGCACCACCACACCCAGGTAATTTTTGTATTTTTTGTAGAGACAAGGTTTTTTTTTTTTTTTTTTTTTTTTTGAGATGGAGTCTCGCTCTGTCTCCCAGTCTGGAGTAAGGTGGCGTGATCTGGGCTCACTGCAAGCTCCGCCTCCCGGGTTCACACCATTCTCCTGCCTCAGCCTCCAGAGAAGCTGGGACTACAGGTGCCCACCACCATGCCCGGCTAATTTTTTTGTGTTTTTAGTAGAGACGGAGTTTCACCGTGTTCGCCAGGGTGGTCTCGATCTCCCGACCTTGTGATCCGCCCGCCTCGGCCTCCCAAAATGCTGGGATTACAGGCGTGAGCCACCGCGCCCGGCCGAGACAGGGTTTTGCCATGTTGCCCAGGCTGGTCTCAAACTCAAAGCTCAAGCAATCCACCTGCTTCAGCATCCCAAAGTGTTGGGATTACAGGCATGACCCACCGCCCCGACAAAAGTAATTTTTTTTTTTTTTAAGACAGAGTCTCGCTCTGTCACCCAGGCTGGAGTGCAGTGGTGCAATGTTGGTTCACTGTAACATCCGCCTCTCAGGTTCAAGCAATTCTCCTGCCTCAGCCTCCCAAGTAGCTGGGATTATAGGCGCCTGCCACCACGCCCAGCTAATTTTTTGTTTTTGTTTTTCTGAGACAGTTTTGCTCTTGTTGCCCAGGCTGGAGTGCAATGGCACGATCTTGGTTGACTGCAGCCACCGCCTCCCAGGTTCAAGCGATTCTCCTGCTTCAGCCTCCAGAGTAGCTGGGATTACAGGCACTCGCCCCCACGCCCAGCTAATTTTTGTATTTTTAGTAAAGATGGGGTTTCGCCATGTTGGCCAGGCTGGTCTCAAACTCTTGACCTCAGGTGATCCACCCACCTCAGCCTCCCAAAGAAAAGTAATTTTTAAAACAGTATTTCTTGGCTGGGCACGGTGGCTCTCGCCTGTAATCCCAGCACTTTGGGAGGCCAATGCGGGTGGATCACGAGGTCAGGAGATCGAGACCATCCTGGCTAACATGGTGAAACCCCATCTCTACTAAAAACGCAAAAAATTAGCCAGGCGTGGCAGCGGGTGCCTGTAATCCCAGCTACCTGGGAGACTGAGGCAGGAGAATAGTGTGAACCTGGAGGCGGAGCTTGCAGTGAGCTGAGATCGCGCCACTGCACTCCAGCCTGGGCAACTGAGCAATACTCTGTCTCAAACAAAAAAAGAAAAAAAAAACAACAACAATATTTCTTGAGGCATATCTAGTCTACTGAAACTTTATTATTAACTAGCAATCATTGTAGCACATAGGATACACAGGAATGGTGCTCTTGTTAGCAACAACTAAGAGCTATCTGCAGTTGTCATGAATAAATGAAATCACTTATCTATAACATGCTACATAACCTGTATTTGTCATAAATTCCAAATGCCACCTCACTAACTAATCCAAACTACTGAAATCTTACTGTAATAAATGGACTACTTACATTTCCGAAGCAGGCATTAGCCAGATATTTTGGTGATTCTTTTTATTATCCTTTGATTGTGACTCCAGGGTTAACATTAGACACCAAAGGCTGAAATATTCTAAGTGTGTTTGCTTCAGATGCTGGGTTTCTTCTTCTATTTTGGGCAGCATCACAATTGGGACTGAACTACCATCCATCTGTTGTTCAACTGCTCTAAATATAAAGTTCCAAGTTAGAGATGCTTATAAACCATTTCCCTGGCTGGGCATGAAGTGAGATAATTCCAAAATAAGAACACATATATGATCATCATAACTCATAACCACAGCCCCTAATTTTCCTTAAAAGTCATTTCAACATTTTATAAGCCATATGGCTTTTTATAAAACAAAATGTGTAAGAAACTCAATACTGCATTATTTTGCCTTCAGTGACTATCCCCCAAACAACTCAGGTTGGGTATACTCTAATCTTCATTCCCATATGCAACAAGTTTTGGCTTTTAATACAACTTCATTTCTCAAAAATCACAATCTGTACACCCAGCTCAGTGACGTAGGTACACATAAAAACATGGAGAATCATTTGGATTTTACTTAATACCAGATTAAAATATTTTCTATAGAAACAAACACGCTATAGGACAGCATACAAAACACTGACAATAAACATAAGATTTCAAAGAAATGTGCCCAGACTTCCTATGGTTCACAGTCCTCTGCCATTAAGAGATCCCTTGAAAAAACACCTTAAAGAGTGTTTATGTAAGGCCGAGCACAGAGGCTCACGCCTGTAATTCTGGCATTTTGGGAGGCCGAAGTGGGCAGATTGACGGAGCTCAGGAGTTCGAGACCAACCTGGGCAACATAGTGAAACTCCGTCTCTATTAAAATACAAAAAATTAGCCAGGAGTGGTGGTGGACACCTGTAGTCCCAGCTACTCGGGAGGCTGAAGCAGGAGAATTGCTTGAACCCAGGAGTAAGAGGCTGCAGTGAGCCAAGATTGCACCACTGCACTTCAGCCCAGGCAACAGAGTGAGACTCTGTCACACAAAAAAAAAAAAAAAAAAAGTATTTATGTTAACTTCAGCCTAGCACAGTGGCTCAAGCCTAAAATCCCAGCACTTTGGGAGGCCAAGGCAGATCACTTGAGGTCAGGAGTTCAAGACCAGCCTGGCCAACATGGTGAAACCCTATCTCTATTAAAAATACAAAAAATTAGCTGGGCGTAGTGGCTCATGCCTGTAATCCCAGCACTTCAGGAGGCTGAGATGGGTGGATCACCTGAGGTCAGGAGTTCGAGACCAGCCTGACCAACATGATGAAACATCTTCTCCACTAAAAATACAAAATTAGCCAGGAATGGTAGCGCATGCCTGTAATCCCAGCTACGCAGGAGGCTGAGGCAGGAGAATTGCTTGAACCGGAGAGGCAGAGGTTGCGTTGAGCCAAGATCGCACCATTGCACTGCAGCATGGGCAACAAGAGCAAAACTCCGTCTCAAAAAAAAAAAAAAAAAAAAAAGTACCGTGTTTTTTTTTTTTCCCCCTATTATCTTAATTTTAGAAATAATACACACAAAGGAAAATATAAAGGAAAAATAACGAAAATGATGTTACCAATGCTGGACTGGCCACCAATTTTAAATATATTTAGTTGAGTTCATACTCAACTAGAAATAATGCCTTTGGTAGACAATACTTACCTGCTATAAAGAGCACAGTTGCCCATTTGTGAACAATATTTACAAGTTTTCTCTTCCTCAATTATTTGTGGCAAAGAAGCAAGCTGTGTCTTCTGTCTAGTAGCAGATTTGCTAATACGGTGAAACAATGAGAATGCCATCTGGTTTCTTAGCTTTAATAATTCTATGAAAAAAAGGTTAATGTCTTTTTAAGAATTAAATAAAGTGTATTATGTATTTTTCACTACATATGTAAAACTTTCAGATTTAAAAACATTTCAGGGCCGGGCGTAGTGGATTACACCTGCAATCTCAACACTTTGGGAGGCCGAGGAGGGCGGATCACCAGAGGTCAAGGGTTCGAGACCAGCCTAACTAACATGGTGAAACCCTGTCTCTACTAAAAATACACAATTAGCCGGGACTGGTGGCGAATGACTGTGTTACAGCTAATCAGGAGGCTGAGGCAGAAGAATCACCTGAACCCGGGAGGCAGAGGTTGCGGTGAGCTGAGATCACACCGTTGCACTCCAGCCTGGGTAACAAGAGCAAAACTCAGTCTCAAAAAAAATAAATAAATAAATAAAAATAAAAACATTTTAAAAAGGAAAAAACAGTATTCATATTTCCCACTATACTAGAATAACAGGCCGGGCGCGGTGGCTCAAGCCTGTAATCCCAGCACTTTGGGAGGCCGAGACGGGCGGATCACGAGGTCAGGAGATCGAGACCATCCTGGCTAACACAATGAAACCCCGTCTCCACTAAAAATACAAAAAAATTAGCCGGGCGTGGTGGCGGTGCCTGTAGTCCCAGCTACTCGGGAGGCTGAGGCAGGAGAATGGCGGGAACCCGGGAGGCGGAGCTTGCAGTGAGCCGAGATCGCGCCACTGCACTCCAGCCTGGGCGACAGAGCGAGACTCTGCCTCAAAAAAAAAAAAAAAAAAAAAGAATAACAACATGTTGGTACATTTCCTTTAAGTTTCTGTTCACTTTATAAGTTCTTTAAACTATGTATTTCATAACTAGTAAGCATCGTGAAGTTGGTATTAGCTGAATGCTGAGGATAAATACAGCTATCTAGAATATCTTTCTTTAATATAAAATAGAAAGTTTGAAATAAAGTTTTGCATAATAAAATTTTAAAAGATTAATAATGTTTTCAACTATGGAGTATATTATTAAACTTCTTTTTAAAAAATACCACAATTAGCCAGGTACAGTGGCTCATGCCTATAATCCCGGCACTTTCGGAGACCAAGGCGGGCAGATCACTTGAGGCCAAGAGTTCAAGACCAGCCTGGCCAACATGGCGAAACCCCATCTCTACTAAAAGTATAATTAGCCAGGCATGGTGGCACATGCCTGTAATCCCAGCTATTCAAGAGACTGAGGCAGGAGAATTGCTTCAACCCAGAAGGTGGAGGTTGCAGTGAGAAAAGATTGTGCCACTTCACTCCAGCCTGGGCAACAGAGTGAGACTCTATCTCAAAAAACAAAAACAAAAATACACACATACAAAACAACAACAAAAAACCCACAGCTACAAATTATAACCTAGTAAGTACTGTGAGTAGATTGTCAGGTATAAATATGTATCACCAGAAGCTGAAGTGGGGGATGGGCAAAGAAGTACAACTAAAAGAAAACAGCTCAACCTCTTTTATCTAGATGGTTGGCAGGCACAGGGTACATCTGACCAGTCTTGAGGTAGAGAAGCAAGCCAGCCTCTGGATCAGCTCTTCTCTCTTGGCTTAGGAGAGTGTACAGAACAACCTGTGCAAACATTGACATTTGCTCAAACAAAACTATAACTTCTTGTATTTCCCTACATTGTCTTGCAACCAACACATAATTTTAAAGTCAAAAGATCAATAAAGCTATTTCTATTTAAAAAGTAACATGAGCCAAACTGGTAAAGATAACACAATAAATTTGATGTCAAACATTTAATCTAGGCCAGGCATGGTGGCTCAGGCCTGCAATCCCAACACTTCAGGAGGCCAAGGCAGGAGGATCACTTGAGCCCAGGAGTTTGAGACCAGCCTGGGCAATACAGTGAGACCAACTGATGGTCATTATGTTAAGTAAAAAAAGCCAGACACAGAAAACTTCGTATGTTCTCATTTACTTGTGGGAGCAAAACATTAAAACAATTGAATTCATGGAGACAGATAGTAGAAGGTTGGTTACCAGAGGCTGGGAATGATAGTGAGGGTGGTCAGGGGGAGAAGTGGGGGTGGTTAATGGGTACCAAAAAAAAAAAAAAAAAAAGAGTAATGAATAAGACTTAGTATTTGCTAGCACAACAGAGTGACTGTAGTCAAAAATAATTTAACTGTGCATTTTTAAATCACTAAAGGAGTATTACTGGGTTATTTGTAACACAAATAATAAATGTTTGAGGGGATGGATACCCCATTTACCATTATATGATTATTACGTATTACATGCCTGTATTAAAATATCTCATGTAATCCATGAATGTATACACCTACTAAGTGCCAACAAAAATTTAAAAGCATAAAAACAAAAACATAGTGAAACCCCCATTTCTACAAAAAGAGATGTATGTAGAAAAATTTAAAAATTAGCCAGGTACGGCTGGGCGTGGTGGTTCATAACTAAACTCTCAGCACTTTGGAAGGCCGAGGCGGGCAGATTACTTGAGGTCAGGAGTTCGAGACCAGCCTGGCCAACATAGTGAAACCCTGTCTCTACTAAAAATACAAAAATTAGCCAGGTATGACGGCACATGCTTGTAATCTAGTTACTTGAGAGGCTAAGGCAGGAGAATTGCTTGAACCCGGGAGGCGGAGATTGTAGTGAGTCGAGATCACACCACTGCACTCCAGCCTGGGGGACAGAAGGAGACTACATCTCAAAAAAAAAAAAAAGTTAGCCGGGCATGGTGATGTGCGTCCATAGTCCCAGCTACTCAGGAGGCTGAGGTGGGAGGATTGATTGACCCTGAGAAGTAAAGGCTGCAGTGAGCCGAGATCGTGCCACTGCATTCCAGCCTGAGTAACAGAAGGATATTGTCTTAAAAAAAAAAAAAAATTTAATTTACACAAAACAAACATAGTTCTGCTTCTCAGTTTTACTTGGACAACCAAGAATCCTATAGAGAATTTTCTTAGAAAGCAAATATTTAGATATCCAATAAATTGAAGAAGGAAATTAATCAAACTATGATTTACATTTTGAAGTTAACAGTCTGTAGACACTATTTTCTCCATTTAAAATAAATGAACCAAAACAAAAATGACTATCATTTACATGATAGCTACTATGACAAGTAATACTAACTCTACAGAGTTTGTTTCTCCAGAGTATGAAATGTCATTAACCACCTTAGGTTTCATGAAATTCTTGGGAGAAACCATCTAAGACAAGTTAAAAATAGTCCTTTTAGCTCATGTAACAGCTTTAGCTGCAAGTCAACATAGCAAGACCCCATCTAAAAAAAAAAACTTTCTTAAACCTTTTCTTATTATCAAAATTAAAAAGTCAAATCTTTTAAGCAGGGAACCTTGGTTTTTTCCTTATACCCAACATAATAATGAACTATCATAATTAATTTTTCAATGTCTTCTCTCTTGCATAATAAATATGCAATATAAATTCCAATTTTTTAAGCCTTGTTCTAGCAAATTTCCTCATTTTTTTAATACAAGAATTACTACTTTATTATTAAAATTTTCTTGCAAAATTTTCTCCAACTGAACAAAATTAAATACAGTAATATTCTTTACCTTGAAGCAATGGCGAATTAGAGCAACAATCTCAATGGAAAAAAGTCTTGGAATCTAGATATCACTTAAGATATTGAAATGCTTTTTTTTTTTTTTTTTTTTGAGATGGAGTCTGGCTCTGTCACCCAGGCTGGAGTGCAGTGGCGCGATCTCAGCTCACTACCACCTCTGCCTCCCTGGTTTGAGCAATTCTCAGCCCCCCAAGTAGCTGGGACCACAGGCACATGTCACCACACCCAGCTAATTTTTTTTTTTTTTTTTTTTTTTAAGTAGAGATGGGGTTTCACCATGTTGGTGAGGTTGGTCTCAAACTCCTGACCTCAAGTGATCTGCCCACCTCGGCCTTCCAAAGTGCTGGGATTACAGGCGTGAGCCACTGTGCCAGTCTAAAATGCTTTTATATTTAGCTCCTGTTTAGCATTATAAAGTGATTTCATTTAAACTTGTGATTTTAAAAATCAATTTAAAAATTTCAGTCTCATATACACAAAACACATTCCTTCTGATCTTTGACTTCAAAAACAGCCTTTCTTCTATTGGCATAATTTTCCTTTCTCAAGAGGGTTGTAATTTAGCCAAGTATTTAAGTTTGTAATTTCAGTTATTTCTGTATTATCAAAGTAAAAATTTAAAGTCTTTAAAAAGGGGAAATATTTTTTCTTCCACTTCCAACACCTACACAAAATCTAATAATAGGTGAAACAAAGTTACCCTACTTTTCATTCCCAAATGTAAAGTTCTTGTGAAAACCTTCAGTATTTGGTACACAATTAATAGCAAAAGGCTGGGTGCAGTGGCTTATGCCTGTAATTCCAGAACTTTGGGAGGCCGAGGTGGGAGTATCATGTGAGGTCACGAGTTCGAGACCAGGCTGGGCAACAGGGCAAAACTCAATTTCTACAAAAAATACAAAAATTAGTCAGGCATAAGGCCGGCACGGTGGCACATGCCTGTAATCCCAGCACTTTGGGAGGTTGAGGAAGGCAGATCACGAGGTCAGGAGTCCGAGACCAGCCTGGCCAACATAGTGAAACCCGTCTCTACTAAAAATACAAAAAATTAGCTGGGCATGGTAGCAGGGGACTGTAATCCCAGCTACTCAGGAGGCTGAGGCAGGAGAATCGCTTGAACCGGGGAGGCAGAGGTTGCAATGAGCTGAGATCGCGCCACTGCACTCCAGCCTGGGCAACAGTGTGAGACTCAGTCTCAAAAAAAAAAATTAGGCGTAGTGGTGTGCACCTCTAGTCCTAGCTACTTGGGAGGCTGAAGTGGGAAGATGGCTTGAGTCCGGGTGGCAGAGGTTGCAAAGCTAAGATCGAGCCACTGCACTCCAGCCTAGGTGACAGAACCAAATCTTGTCTCAGAAAAAAAAAAAAAAAAAGAAAAAGAAGAGAAAGAAAGACTTCTTTTTTTCTTTTTTTGAGACAAAGTCTCCCTCTGTCACCCAGGCTGCCCGGCTGGAGTGCAGCGCCGCAACCTCAGCTCACTGCAACCTCTGCATCCCAGGTGGTTCAAGCAATTCTCCTGCCTCAGCCTCCCAAATAGCTGGGATTACAGGTACCCACTGCCACACCTGGCTAATTTTTGTATTTTTAGTACAGACAAGGTTTCTCCATTAGCCAGGCTGGTCTCAAACTCCTGACCTCAGGTGATCCGCCCGCCTTGGCCTCCCAAAGTGTTGGGTTACAGTCATGAGCCACCGCGCCCAGCCTGCAAGAAAGATTTAATACGGTGGCTCACGCCTGTAATCTCAGCACTTTGGGAGGCCGAGGCGGGCGGATCACAAGGTCAGGAGATCGAGACCACGGTGAAACCCCGTTTCTACTAAAAATACAAAAAATTAGCCGGGCGCGGTGGCGGGCACCTGTAGTCCCAGCTACTCAGGAGGCTGAGGCAGGAGAATGGCGTGAACCCGGGAGGCGGAGCTTGCAGTGAGCCGAGATTGCGCCACTGCACTCCAGCCTGGGCGACAGAGCGAGACTCTGTCTCAAAAAAAAAAAGAAAGATTTAATAGAGAAAGTCTCTTTAATATCTGATTATACAAGTCAGTATTTTGAACCTTATTTTATATATGTTCAAATAATATGCAAAATTGTAAGGGCAATGGAAATTTAAGTTATATTATCAACTCTTGTTTTATTATTTATTCCCTTAGCAAATATTATATCATAAAAATATAATAATGTTACTATCTTTTAGTTTTATCTTTTCTGATTTAAAAGCTTCTATGGGCCGGGCGCGGTGGCTCACGCCTGTAATCCCAACACTTTGGGAGGCCAAGGCAGGCAGATCACATGAGGTCAGGAGTTCAAGACCAGCCTGACCAGCATGGAGAAACCCCATCTCTACTAAAAACACATGATTAGCCAGGTGTGGTGGCCCATGCCTGTAATCCCAGCTACTCGGGAGGCTGAAGCAAGAGAATCGCTGGAACCCAGGAGGTAGAGGTAGTGGAGAGCCGAGATCGTGCCATTGGACTCCAGCCTGGACAACAAGAGTGCAACTCCATCTCAAAATAAATAAATAAATAAAACAAAATAAAAAAAACAAAAGCTTCTACAGGCCAGGCTTGGTGGCTCACGCCTGTAATCCTAGCACTTTGGGAGGCCGAGGCAGATGGATTGCCTGAGCTCAGGAGTTTGATACCAGCCTGAGCAATATGGTGAAACCCCATCTCTACTAAAATACAAAAAAATTAGCTGGGCATGGCGGCCTATGCCTGTAGTACCAGCTACTTGGGAGGCTGATGCAGGAGAATCACCTGAACCTAGGAGGTGGAGGTTGCAGTGAGCCGAGATCCGTCACTGCACTCCAGCCTGGGAGACAAAGCAAGACTCCATCTCAAAAATAAAAAAATAAAAAAGTTTCTATGAAGACATACTACAGATAGACAAAGCAGAGATCGGCAGAGGGGATAACGATAATCAGAAAATAAAACACAACTTAGTGTTAACTGATTTGTTAAATCACTATAATTAATGTAAATTAAAAATAATTTTGAAGGACAACAGAAAATTGTTTATCAAAGAGAAATATAATTTTTTTTTTCTTTTTGAGACGGAGTCTTGCTCTGTCACCCAGGCAGGAGTGCAGTGGCACAATCTCGGCTCACTGCAAGCTCCGCCTCCCGGGTTCACGCCATTCTCCTGCCTCAGCCTCCCGAGTAGCTGGGACTACAGGCGCCTGCCACCACACTCGGCTAATTTTTTTGGATTTTTAGTAGAGACGGGGTTTCACTGTGTTAGCCAAGATGGTCTCGATCTCTTGACCTCATGATCCACTCGGCCTCCCAAAGTGCTGGGAATCACAGGCGTGAGCCACTGCACCCGGCCAATTTTTGTTTTGTTTTGTTTTGTTTTGTTTTTATGAGACAGAGTCTCACTCTGTCGCCCGGGGCTAGAGTGCAGTGGCACGATCTCAGCTCACTGTAACCTCCACCTCCCGGGTTCAAGCGATTCTCCTGCCTCCATCTCCCAAGGAGCTGGGACTACAGGCGTGTGCCACTACCCCAGCTAATTTTTGTATTTTTAGTAGAGAAGAGGTTTCACCATATTGGTTGGCCAGGATGGTCTCGACCTCTTGACCTTGTGATCCTCCCGCCTCGGCCTCCCAAAGTGCTGGGATTACAGGCGTGAGCCACTGTAATTTTTTAAATAATTTTTTTTTTTTTGAGACGGATTCTCACTCTGTCGCCTACGCTGGAATGCAGAGGTATGATCTCGGCTCACTGCAACCCCCGCCTCCTGGGTTCAAGTGATCCTCCTACCTCAGCCTACAATGTAGCTGGGACTACAAGCATGAGTCACCATGCCTGGCTAATTTTTGTATTTTATAATAGAGAAGGGGTTTCACCACGGAGGCCAGGCTGGTCTCCAACTCTTGACCTAGTGATCCACCCGCCTTGGCCTCCCAAAGTGCTGGGATTACAGGTGTGAGCCACCGCACCCGGCTAAATAACTTTTTTTTAAAGATGGACTCTCACTCTGTCACCCAGGCTGGAGTGAAGTGGTGCAACCTCGGCTCACTGCAACCTCTGCCTCCTGGATTTAAGTGATTCTCCTGCCTCAGCCTTGGGGATTACAGGCACACACCACCACGCCCAGCTAGTTTTTGTATTTTCAGTAGAGAGAGGGTTTCACCATGTTGGCCACGCTGGTCTTAAACTCCTGACCTCAAGTGATGTGCCCGCCTCAGCCTCCCAAAGTGCTGGGATTACAGAGGTGAGCCACCACGCCTGGCCTAAAATAATTTTTAAAACTTGAATTTAACATAATGGTAAGACAGATCTCTGTATTTCATCTCAGATAAAAATCAATATAAAATCACATAAAGGTTGGAAATAAAAGAATAAATTTACATCAATTTTTCTTTTTTTTTTTTTTTTTTTGAGACAGAGTTTCACTCCTGTTGCCCAGGCTAGAGTGCAATGGCACGATCTCAGCTCACCGCAACCTCCGCCTCCCGAGTTCAAATGATTCTCCTGCCCCAGCCTCCCAATTAGCTGGGATTACAGGCATGCGCCACCAAGTCCGGCTAATTTTGTATCTTTTTTTTTCTTTTGAGTCAGGGTCTTGTTCTTTTGCCCAGGCAGAAGTGCTTTGGGGCAATCACGGCTCACTACAGCCTCAACCTTCTGGGATCAAGCTATCCTCTGGCCTCAGACTCCCGAGCAGCTAGGACTACAGGTGTGTACCACCATGCCTGGCTAATTTTTTTGTTTTTGATTTTTTTGTAGAGACGGGGTGTTGCTATGTTGTCCAAGCTGGTATTGAACTCCTGGGCTCAGCTGATCCTCCCAACACCACACCAAGCCAATAATTATTTTTCTTAGGAGCATCTGCTTAGATTCGTTTGGCAGCCTGAATCTGGCAACATTGGCTTACAAATTCAGCTGTTACATTACTTGGCTGATAAACATTTCTACTGTAGCATGTATATATTTATAAAACAAGTTGAGTACCCTAAATGTATGTAAATGGAAAAGTACATGAAACTGAAATAAAAATGACCTGAATTGAACCAAAATATACAAAGCAGACTGCATCTTTAAAAGTATAAAACAGACAATGTTCTTATTAACATTTATACCTGACTACGGTGTTCAATAGAATTTGATTCTTTGCCAGTTTTAAGTTCCAGCGGCATTATCTTGTATTTTGTTTTACACCCTCGATGTATTTTCACACCAACTGTAACATCTATTTTGCCTTTCAATCCAAATCTAGGGGACCAAATGCTTTCTTCAATATCCATTGATTTCACGACTTCAATGTTACATGTTGAATTATCCTTACTACTATCACTTGGCCTGAAAAAAAAAAAAAAGCACAAAAACACTTAATTAGAACACTTAGCTCATTTCACATCTGCTGGCTCTGACTGTCTATTACACACAGAGAATGTGGGGAGGGAAAGAGTCTACCTACTTTTACAGCAGTGATTTGCAAACTGTGATCCCTTGACCAGTAGCATCAGCATCACCTGAGAACTTGCTATAAAAGTAAATCCTCAAAGACCCACTCCAAACCTACTCAAACACAAACTCTAGGGGTGAGGCCTAGCAGTCTGTTTAACCAACCCTCCACAATTCTGATGCATGCTCAAGTTTAAGAACCACTGTCCTACAGGTTCTGCTCATGGAATTTAGTCTTTCTCAGTATTTATCATCTGTTCCTTTCAGTCATTCCTACTATAATCTTCTTAACTCAGGCCCTTATTTTCTCAGGCCTAGATTACAACCGTCTTGCTACTTTAATTGCTAGAGCCACAATTCCAATCTAAGTATTCTGATATACAATTATTATGCAAATTAGTATATAATGGCTTGCATGAGGTTGCACCCTAAAAAATGAGAGATGTATTCCTTCACATAACACTAGATTACACTGATTAAGAATGAGTTGTCTGCTGGTGGCTCATGCCGAGGCTCATGCAGATCACTTGAGTTCAGGAGTTCAAGATCAGCCTGGCCAACATGGCGAAACCCTATCACTATTAAAAAAAATACAAGAATTAGCCAGGCAGAGTGGCACATGCCTGTAATCCCAGCTACTTGGGAGGCTAAGGCAGAAGAATCGCTTGAACCCAGGAGGCAGAGGCTGCAGTGAACCAAAATCGTGCCACTGCACTCCAGCACTCCAGCCTGAGTGACAGAGCAAGACTCAGTAGCAAAAAAAAAAAAAAAAAAAAAAAAAAAAATTGGCTATCTCCATCATCTATGAAGTCTGGGGCTCATTCACCCAATACTTCATCCACACACCCCCAGATGACAATCTTCAAAGGAGCTCATGGTCACTTCCAAGTGTCCCATTTTCTTTACTTAATAACTAAACGAAACCATGTCTACCACTATCAATATTTAAAGTAAGTACTCAATTTTTTTTATTATAAAAAGGTTCTGACTTTAATCTCTTAATTGGTAAATAAACCATGAGCACAGGAAGGAGAAAAAAAGGGAATATATAAATGTTGAAGGAATGAGAAGAGGTGGAAATAACTTACAAATCTCCTCTCTTATCTAAGATTTACTCATTTTCAGAGCAGTTACAGTTATTCTGCAGAAGAGATTAGAAGAAAAGAAAGATAAGTGTTACCTCTTATTAATCCTATCTACTGGGAAAATATTTTACACTTTTAGATTCAAAGCCAGCCACATAAAATACTAAATCTAGTGGAAATCTTACATGAAAAAGATGACTTTTCTAGTAATAAAACATTTCCTATCATATCAAAATGAAGATTTTTAAAAATAGAATAATTCTAGTTGTTAGAATAGATAATTTAGTTGATTTTTGTTTAGTTCATATTATTATGGTCAACCCCATTTCTTTTTTTGGACAGCTGTTTCTTCCTTTTTTTGTTTAATAGAGACAGGCTTTTGCCATGTTGTCCTGGCTGGTCTCAAATTCCTGACCTCAAATGATCCACCTGCTTTGGCCTCCTAGAGTGCTGGATTACAAGCATGAGCCACCACACTTGGCCATGGACAGCAATTTTTTAACAAATGAGAATATTTTCCAAGAAAAAAAAATGCTGTCTTAAATAATTTTTCTTTCTTTTTTTTTATTATACTTTAAGTTCTAGGGTACATGTGTACAACATGCAGGTTTGTTACATATATATACATGTGCCAGTTGGTATGCTGTAGCCATTATACATTAGGTATATCTCCTAATGCTATCCCTCTATCCCTCCCCCTTACCCCCTCCCCATACAATTTTTCATTAAAAAAAACTATTTCAAGATGCTTCAAATATAATCTCATGGAAGATATGCATCCTTCCAGAATCGTTGAACACAATAGTGAAATTCAGAGAAGTCATAATTTATCTAAAATTTCTTTTTTTTTTTTCTGTCTTAGTGAGACAGGGTCTCTCTCTGTCGCCCAAGCATGAACAGTGGCATGAACACGGCTCACTGTAGCCTTGACCTCCTGGGCTCAAGCAATCCTTCTGTTTCAGCCTCCCAAGTAGCTGGGATGAGAGGTGTGCACCACCACACCCTGTTAATTATTTTCAAATTTGTAGAGACAGAGTCTACAAAAGGCGGGGCAACATGGTGAACTCAACCAATCCTCTTGTCTTGGTCTCCCAAAGTGCTGGAATTACAAGCATGATCCACCGCACTTGGTCTGAAATTTCTTAAATATTTATCTTCTCTCACTGTTATTTGTTCATGGTGTATATTCAGATATGCTTTTATAAATAAGGCAAAACTTATTATTTATGAAATGTCACATCTATACCTAATAGAATACAGGGAAAAAAAACTTTTAAAGTTGTTACTAAAATCCAATGCCCTGGAAAAAGAAGCAATGTGGCTTTACTATTATTATTATTTTGAGACAGAGTCTCACTCTGTCACCCAGGCTGGAATGCAGCAGCACAAACACAGTTTACTGCAGCTTTGACCTCCTGGGCTCAAGAGATCCTCCCGCCTCACCCTTTCAAGTAGTTGAAACTACAGGCATCAGTTGTTAGGCCCAGCCAATTTTTTTTTTTTTTTTTTTTTTTGAGACAGAGTCTCGCTCTGTCGCCCAGGCTGGAGTGCAGTGGCGCGATCTCGGCTCACTGCAAGCTCCGCCTCCCGGGTTCACGCCATTCTCCTGCCTCATCCTCCCGAGTAGCTGGGACTACAGGCGCCCACAACCGCGCCCGGATAATTTTTTGTATTTTTAGTAGAGACGGGGTTTCACCGTGGTCTCGATCTCCTGACTTTGTGATCCGCCCACCTCGGCCTCCCAAAGTGCTGGGATTACAGGCGTGAGCCACCGCGCCCGGCCTTTTTTTTTTTTTTTTTTTTTTTTTTTTTTTGTAGAGCTATGTTCTCACCATGTTTCCCAGGCTGATCTTGAACTCCTGGTCTCAAGCAATCCTCCTGCTTTGGCCTCCCAAAGTGCTGGGATTACAGTTATGAGCAACCATGCGCGGCCACTATATGTTTATTACCACAGGTTTTTTTTTTTTTTTTTTGAGATGGAGTCTCACTCTGTCGCAGAGGCTGGAGTATAGTAGCGCAATTTCGGCTCACTGCAACCTCCACCTCCCCGGTTCAAGCAACTCTCCTGTCTCAGGCTCCCAAGTAGCTGGGATTACAGGCGTGCACCACCACGCCTTGCTAATTTTTGTATTTTTTAGTAGAGATAAGGTTTCACCATGTTGGCCAGGGTGGTCTCTAATTCCTGACCTCAAGTGATCTATCCATCTCAGCCTCCCAAAGTGCTGGGATTACAGGCGTAAGCCGCCACACCCAGCCACCACAATTTTTTTAAATGGTAACAAAAATTAATTTCTAAGTACTACTTTAGCTATAGTCTACAAAATTTGGTATGTAACCACCTATTCTAAATGTGTTAATTTCCTTTATGACTGACCTTTTAAAACATTTATCAACATTTCCTTAGTTTACAAACCATGAGAATTTTAGATATCCTTTTGTTATCTAACTTTGAATCAAAGTTATTCTAACTTTGTTACAGTACAGTTGCAGAATATCGTCTCTAAGATACTACTGATCCTTTAAAATTTATTGGTGTTTCCCTTACGGCATAATGCATCATCTATTTCAATAAAAGTTCTGTGTGACTTGAAAAATTATATATACAGTCATCCATTGTATAACAATGATTTCATCAACATAGGATGGTGGTCCCATAAGATTATAATGTAGCTAAAAAATTCCATTGCCTAGTGACATCTAGCTATGGTGGTAATGCAACACACTATCTTTTCTATATTTAGATATGTTTAGATACACAAATACTAACCGTTATTACAACTGCCTACAGTATTCAGTACAGTAACATGTTGTACAAGTGTGTAGCCTAGAAGCAACTGGCTATACCATATGGCCTAGGTGTGTAGTAGGCTCCACCATCTAGGTTTGCACAAGTACACTCTGACATTCACACAATGATGACATTGCCTAACACCACATTTCTCAAAACATATCCCCATCATTAAGCCAGCATGAGTGCATTGTATATAAAATGTATATAATTTTGTATTTTGACAAAAAAATGTAGGATTTTATTTCAAAGATTCTTTGCAAGTCAAAGATGAGTCTGAATTCCACCCTCTTTCCCTAGCATCTATGATGCCCTTCTTCCAGGCTGCAAATCCCTTGCTGACCTATCCTAAGCCTCCTTCAACAGATACTATTCTGTCCTTCTGTCCCTTATATGCTGTTACCTCCAAGGGTTCCATGCTGCTTTTGTCACCTACATTTTCTCCACCAGCAAACCCCTTCACTTTTATTATTTTCATCTACCACCAATACACTGAGTTCCTGAGGGCTTTGGTTATCCCTACAACAACAGTACCTGGTATAATCCTTGGCACATATATAGCATTGAATAAATGTTTGCAGAATTTATTAACCCAGAATTCTGAGAATCATGCTTATCATTGTAAAAACAATGGGTTAATTTTAACCAAAAAGAAAAAAACACATTTGGGTTAAGACTCCACCAAAGGAAAACAAACAAACAAACAAGCAAACATGCAGACAGGATGCTAAAACAATTAACAAAAAGTAAAAGAAAAGCTTATGTCCAAAAAAACTACAAAAATAGACATCTACCGGAATTTAAAATGTCAAGCAGCTGGGTGCAGTGGCTCACACCTGTAATCCCAGCACTTTGGGAGGCTGAGGTGGGTGGATTGCCTAAGGACAGGAGTTCGAGACCAGCCTGGCCAGCATGGTGAAACCTCGTCTCTACTAAAAATGCCAAAATTAGCCGGGCATGGTGGCAGGCGTCTGTAATCCCAGCTACTCAGGAAGCTGAGGCAAGAGAATCGCTTGAACCTGGGAGGCAGAGGATGCAGTGAGCCAAGACTGCGCCACTGCTCTCCAGACTAGGCGACAACGTGAGGCTCCATCTCAAAAAAAAAAAAATTTCAAGCAAATGTAAATGACAAAAAGAAATAAAGGAGGAAGGAAGGGGAAAAAAGGGAGGGAGGAGGAAGGAGGGTAAATGAGGATAAATAATTAGGAGCAGTTGAAGATAAAATTAACATTTTTTTTTTGTTGGTTTTTTTTTTTTTTTGGGATGGAGTCTCGCTGTGTCTCCCAGGCTGGAGTGCAGTGGCATGATCTCGGCTCACTGCAAGCTCTGCCTCCCAGGTTCACGCCATTCTCCCGCCTCAGCCTCCCAAGTAGCTGAGACTACAGGCGCCCGCCACCACGCCCGGCTAGTTTTTTTTTTTGTATTTTTAGTAGAGACGGGGTTTCACCATGTTAGCCAGGATAGTCTCGATCTCCTGACCTCGTGATCCACCCGCCTCGGCCTCCCAAAGCGCTGGGATTAAAGGCTTGAGCCACCGCGCCCGGTCCCATTTTTTTTTTTTTTGAAATGGGATCTTGCTCTGTCACCCAGGCTAGAGTGCAGTGGCGCGATCTCGGTTCACTGCAACCTCTGCCTCCCGGGTTCCAGCGATTCTCCTGCCTTGGCCTCACGAATATCTGGGATTACAGGTGCCCGCCACCATGCCCAGCTAATTTTTATATATTTAGTAGAGATGGCGTTTCACCATCTTGACCAGGCTGGTCTCGAACTCCTGACCTCATGATCTGCCCGCCTCGGCCACCCAAAGTGCTGGGATTACAGGCATGAGCCACTGCGCCCGGCCAATAAAATCAACTTTCTTAGTGTCACAGAACATTGATAGAGACCAGAATGACAGAAATATTATAAAGCAAAACAAGGAACTAGATGAAGGATGACTACTTGATAAACATAGTTTATCATAGTGAAGCCCAATATCCATCCCCTATGTCAATCTGTTCCAAAGAAATAACAAAGAATGAAAAGAATGAAACATGCGTATATACATACATATATATATATATATATATATATTTTTTTTTTTTTTTTTTTTTTTTTTTGAGACAGAGTTTCATGCTTGTTGCCCGGGCTAGAGTGCAATGGCGTGATCTCCTCGGCTTACTGCAACCTCCACCTCCCGGGTCCCGGTTCAAGCAGTTCTCCTGCCTCAGCCTCCTGAGTAGCTGGGATTACAGGCACATGCCACCACACCCAATTTTTGTATTTTTAGTAGAGACGGGGTTTCACCATGTTGGCCAGGCTGGTCTCGAACTCCTGACCTTGTGATCCGCCTGCCTCAGCCTCCCAAAGTGCTGGGATTACAGGTGTGAGCCACCGCACCCGGCTGTAAATTTATTTTTAAAACACAAGAAAAGCTAAACAATCTACTCACTCTAGCTTTTTGCTAAGTGTAGGAAGCTGGTGAAAAATTTACGACCACTACAGAAATAAAAAATATAAACAAACTCAGTCAGGCACAGTGGCTCATGCCTGTAATCCCAACATTTTGGGAGGCCGAGGCAGGCGGATCACTTGAGGTCAGAAGTTCGAGACCAGCCTGGCCAACATGGTGAAACCTCGTCTCTACTAAAAATACAAAAATCAGCCAGGCGTGGTGGCTCATGTCTATAGTCCCAGCTACTCAGGAGGCTGTGTCACAAGAATCATTTGAACCCGAGAAGCAGAGGTTGCAGTGAGCCAAGATTGTGCCACTGTACTGCAGCCTGAGTGATAGAGTGAGACTCCATCTCAAAAACAAAACAAAACAAAACAAAAAAAAACAAACTCAACTCTAACATCAAGACAAGCCTTTTTCTAAACTACTAAATATTTTAAAAATACATATGAAAATCCCATTAGAGGGCCAGGCAAGGTGGCTCATGCCTGTAACCCTAGCACTTTGGGAGGCCAAGGCAGGAGGATCATTTGAGTCCAGGAGTTCAAGACTAGCCATCCTGGGTGACATGGTGAAACACCATCTCTACAAAAAATACGAAAATTACCAGGCAGTGTAGTGTGCACCTGCAGTCTTGGCTACTCAGAAGACTGAGGTGGAAGGACTGTTTGAACTCAGGAGGAAGCAGAGGTTGCAGTGAGCCTAAATCGCACCACTGCACTCCAGTCTAGGCAACAGAGTGAGACCTTGTCTCAAAAAAAAAAAAGGAGAGAGAAAAAAAAAAAAAGTAAATGAGATCAAAGCAGAAACTAGCACACACAACTTACGGAGCTTGCTGTAGTTATACGGCCAAATTATGGCCAAACTGGGATTCACATCCAGGCTCATTATATCCTTCGAACCACAGGGAATAGGTCCAAAGAACTAACTACTCCAAATCTTTCTGACTCACAAATCTTAAAGCTTTTCTTTTGTTTCTGAGACAGAGTCTCGCTTTGTTGCCCAGGCTAGAGTGCAGTGGCATGATCTCAGCTCACTGCAACCTCTGTCTCCTGGTTCAAGCGATCCTCCTGCCTCAGCCTCCCGAGTAGCTGGGATTACAGGCACCCACCACCACGCCTGTCTAATTTTCATATTTTTAGTAGAGATGGTGTTCCACCATGTTGGCCAGGCTGGTCTCAAACTCCTGAGCTCAGCTGACACAGCGCCTTGACCTCCAAAAGTGCAGGGATTACAGGCATGAGCCACCATGCCTGGATACCCTTAAAGCAAACTTTTTAGATCACAAAATGTTACAAAATATTGAAAATATTGAGAGAACACTGAGAATATTAGTATACATGGAAGTTGTGCCCATTTAAAGAAAAATAAAATGCTGCCTGTTTTAAAAAAAAAAAAAAAAAAGGAAATCAGATAAAAACCCTCCAATGGCTTCCATTCTAATCAGAGCAGCATCCAAGTCCTGACCAGGATGATGAGGCTCCAGGGCAACTACTGCTGCTCTTCTCCTACTGCACTTTGCTTTAGCCATCACACTGACTCGCTGAAATACTGCACACACAGCTAGTATGTGTCAGCCACAGGGCTTTTGCCCTGTTTCCTCTACCTGGAACATTCCTCCGACAGACAGCTGTATGTCTCACTACTTCATTTCCTTTAAGCTTCTGCTCAAATGCTACCTTATGAGAAAGGCCTTCCATGAACATTCTATGGAATACCCCTGCCATCACTACCTACCTATTCTCCCTTTCTTCTTACCCTCCTCATTGTTTGGCACTACATTAATCACGGTCTGGTCCCCTGCTGTTTACTTGTGCAGTAGTATAGAAACTCCAGAAAGTAGGTGGTTGTATGTTTTGTTTCCTTTTTTGCTACCATGATCCAAGCACCTAAAACATTACTTGGCACATATTAGACACCCAATAAATATTTGCTGAATGAATAACAGAAAAAAACATATCTCCCCTATAAAATTATAATAATGCCACTTTGAGGGAAAAAAAAAAACTTGAAAATACACGTAACGCCAAACAGCATTAAATGGGTAAACACACTAAATACATAGCACATCCATATGATAGTCAACACATGACACAGACTATATGCTAGTAACACAGAGAAATACACATGAAAAAATCAAATGAGGCCAGGCGTAGTACCTCATGCCTGTAATCCCAGCACGTTGGGAGGTCGAGGTGGGAGGATCAGTTGAGGTCAGGAGCTCGAGACCAGCCTGGTCAACATGATGAAACCCCATCTCTAATAAAAATGCAAAAATTAGCCAGGTGTGGTGGCACACACCTGTAATCCCAGCTACTCAGGAGGTTGAGGCAGGAGAATAGCTTGAACCCGGGAGGTGGAGGTTGCAGTAAGCCAAGACCACACCATTGCACTCCAGCCTGGGGAAGAGAATGAGACTTCGTTTTAAAAAAAAAAAAAGAATCAAATGAAAAAAATTAGGATGCCAAAAATTGATTACTTTATAAGAAAATACAGGCTGGGCATAGTGGCTCACACCTGTAATCCCAGTACTTTGGGAGGCCAAGGTGTGTGGATCACCTGAGGTCAGGCGTTCAAGACCAGCCTGGTCAATATGGCAAAACCCCGTCTCTACTAAAAATACAAAAAATTAGCCAGGTGTGGTGGTGGGCACCTGTAATCCCAGGTACTTGGGAGGCTGAGGCAGGAGAATCGCTTGAACCCGGGAGGCGGAGGTTGCAGTAAGCCTAAATCATGCCATTGCACTCCAGCCCGGGCAACAAAGCAAGACTCTGTCTCAAAAAAGAAAAAAAAGAAGAAAGGCTGGGCGCGGTGGCTCACGCCTATAATCCCAGCATTTTGGGAGGCCGAGGCAGGTGGATCACCTGAGGTTAGGAGTTCGAGGCTGGCCTGGCCAACACGGTGAAACACTGTCTCTACTAAAAATACACAATTAGCCAGGCGTGGTGGCAGGCGCCTGTAATCCCAGCTACTTGGGAGGCTGAGGCAGGAGAATCTCTTGAACGTGGGAGGCGGAGGTTGCAGGGAGGCGGAGGTTGCAGGGAGCCAAGATCAGTGCCACTGTACTCCAGCCTGGGTGACAGAGCAAAACTCCATCTCAAAAAAAAAAAAAGAAAGAAAAAGAAAATACATATCTACGTATAAAAAATAAGCTATCTTATAATAATGAAAATAAAATTTTCTATTCACTGGTTTCTTTTTTGTCATGTAAAGATACTTAGGACAGTAATTTATAAAGTAAGCAAGCAAAACAGCTAATTGTAATTGCTCAATCTTTTAAAAACTTTGATTCAACACACAGAATAGCATCCTGGTCTAAAAATAAGAAGACTATATAAACAAAATGTGTTTCTTACAGAGAGAGCTGCATCTGAGGGAAGTCAGTCGAAGCATTTTTATGCATGAAATCTCCTGCCCATTTACAAAACGAAGGAAGATAGTCCTCTACTTCTTGTTTTATTTCATCTTGACTTAGATTTAAGCGGTACCTGCCAAAAATATGATAGTAAATATGAAAGTATAAATATTAGAAAAGTAAATGAGGACAAAAACACAAATAAGCAACCCAACTGTTCATCAGCCAATAAATGGATAAGCAAAATGTGGCATATTCCATACAATGCAGTATTATTCAGCTATAAAAAGGAAGGAAATTCTGACATACGCTACAACATTGAATAACCTTCAGGACATTATGCTAAGTGAAATAGGCCAGTCACAAAAGGACTAATATTCATATAAGGCACATACAGCAGTGAAAATCACAGAGACAGAAAGTAGAATGGGGGTTGCCAGAGGCTGGGAGGAGGAAAGGAGAAGTTATTGTTTCAAGGGCACAGACCTTCAGTTTGGGAAGATGCAAAGAGTTCTGGAGATAGATAGGTGATGGTTGCACAACAAGGTGAATGTACTTTGCCTCTGAACTATACCCTTAAAAATGGTTAACACAGGCAGAGCACGGTGGCTCACATCTGTAATTCCAGTACTTTGGGAGGCCGAGGTCAGCAGTTGGAGACTAGCCTGGCCAACATGGTGAAACCCTGTCTCTACTAAAAATACAAAAATTAGCCAGACGTGGTGGTGCACGTCTGTAATCCCAGCTACTTGGGAGGCTGAGGCAGGAGAATTGCTTGAACCCAGGAGGCAGAGGTTGCAGTGAGCCGAGATCACGCCATTGCACTCCAGCCTGGGCAAGAGAGCAAGACTCCATCACACACACACATCCCCACAAAAAGTTAAAATTGTAATTTTTTTTTCTTCTTTTTCTTTATCTCTTTTCTTTCTTATTTTTTGAGATAGGGTCTCACACTGTCACCCAGGCTGGAGTAGAGTAGCGCGATCTCGTCTCACTGCAACCTCTGCCTTCTAAGCTCAAGTGATTCTCCCCCCTCAGCCTTCAGAGTAGCTGGAATTACAGGCACATAACACCATGCTCAGCTAACTTTTTTGTATTTTCAGTAGAGATAGGGTTTCACCATGTTGGCTAGGCTGGTCTCAAACTCCTGGGCTCAAGCAATCTGCCCACTTTGGCCTCCCAAAGTGCTGGGATGACAGGCATGAGCCACCACGCGTGACCTAATAAGGTAATCTTTTTTTTTTTTTTTTTTTTTTTAGATGGAGTTTCGCTCTTGTTGCCCAAGCTAGCGCAATCTCGGCTCACTGCAACCTTCACCTCCCAGGTTCAAGTGATTCTCCTGCCTCAGTCCCCTCAGTGACTATGCCTGTATGTCATATGCCTGTATGGGACCACAGGCATACGACACCATGCCCAGCTAATTTTTGTATTTTTAGTAAAGATGGGGTTTCACCATGTTGGCCAGCCTGGTCTTGAACCCCTGACCTCACGTGATCTGCCTGCCTCGGCCTCTGAAAGTGCTGGGATCACAGGGGTGAGCCATCACGCCCAGCCTAACACAGTGATTTTTATATGTATTTAACCACAATTTTTAAAAAACATCCAAATAACAACAAGCATGGTGGTGTGGAACTATAGTCCCAGCTCTTCAGTAGGCTGAAGCGGAAGGATCGTTTCAGCCCAAGAGTTTGAGGTTACAGTGAGCTGTGATCTCACCACTGTACTCCAGCCTGGGTGACAGTGAGACCCTGTCTGAAAAAAAAAAAAATCCAAATAACACTGAAACAGTGACATGACATCAAATTTCAGATAATTTGCTCTAATTCATACCATGGTCTAATTGGAAGAGTCCCAGTTATACCTTTGGGATATAAAAAAAAAATTGGGGCCGGGCGCGGTGGCTGAAGCCTGTAATCCCAGCACTTTGGGAGGCCGAGACGGGCGGATCACGAGGTCAGGAGATCGAGACCATCCTGGCGAACACGGTGAAACCCCGTCTCTACTAAAAAAATACAAAAAACTAGCCGGGCGAGGTGGCGGGCGCCTGTACTCCCAGCTACACAGGAGGCTGAGGCAGGAGAATGGCCTAAACCCGGGAGGCGGAGCTTGCAGTGAGCTGAGATCCGGCCACTGCGCTCCAGCCCCGGCGACAGAGCGAGACTCCGTCTCAAAAAAAAAAAAAAAAAAAATTGAGATATTGCTCCTGAAACCAAGCAATGGAAAGTAGAAACGTTAAAGAGGAAAAAGGGTCATATGGACAGAAAGGTAGTAACAGTCTTACAACATCAAAGGACAGTATATAGGAAGGTTAACTTCTTACGTGAGAAATCTGCAGAAACAAAAAAACCCAACTATCAATTTTTCAGGGTTCTTACAAGGTCAAAATTATGTCATAACAATATGAATACATTATTTATCATTTTCCTTTCATGACAGTACAGTTGAATTTTCTGAGGCTACATGACATAAAATATAGAAATATTTTGAATGCAGAAGCAGACACAAGAATCCACGATCTTCTATGAAGTCATACTTTAAAACATTTGCAAAAATAGAGGCTTGGTTTACACCCATACCACCCAGAACGCAGCTGATCTCATCTTATCTCAGAAGCTAAGCAGGGTTGAGCTTGGTTACTACTTGGATGGGAGACCACCTGGGAATATTGGGTGCTGTAGCTTTAAGAAAAAAAAAAAAAAAAAAAACGGCCAGGCTCTGTGGCTCACACCTGTAATCTCAAGACTTTGGGAGGCCGAGGCGGGTGGATCACCTGAGGTGGGGAGTTCAAGACCAGCCTGACCAACATGGAGAAACCCCGTCTCTACCAAAAATACAAAATTAGCCAGGCATGGTGGTACATGCCTGTAATCCCAGCTACTCGGGAGGCTGAGACAAGAGAATTGCTTGAACCTGGGAGGCGGAAGTTTTCAGTGAGCTGAGATCATGCCATTGCACTCCAGCCTGGGCAACAAGAGCAAAACTCCATCTCAAAAAAAAAAGAAAGAAAGAAAGAAAAAAATAGAGGCTGGAGGATTGTTTGAGGCTATAGTGGGTAATAATTTCATCACAACACTCCAGCCTGCGCAACAGAGAGAGACCTTACCTCAAAAAAAAAATAAATAAGGAAGAAAGAAGAAAGAAGAAACTGAAAAAACGTAAAACAATGACATGCATTATATATTTTTTACAACAGTTTTTTTCATTAAAATGTTATGTTAACAAGCATAGATTGATATTTTTAAATGAATATATATTTTAGGCTAGGTGCGGTGGCTCATGCCTGTAATCCCAACACTTTGGGAAGCCGAGAGGAGTGGATCACTTGAGGTCAGTTCAAGACCAGCCTGGCCAACATGGTGAAACCCCCTCTCTACTTAAAAACACAAAAATTAGCCAGGCGTGGTGGCAGGCACCTGTAATCCCAGCCACTTGGAAGGCTGAGGCAGGAAAATCGATTGATCCAGGAGGCGGAGGTTGCAGTGAGCCGAGGTCATGCCATTGCAATCCAGCCTGGGCAACAGAGCAAGACTGTCTCAATAACAACAACAAAATAAATGAATATACATGTTAATTTCAAATGAATTAATAAACATCTGTTCTAATTTCTAGTACAGTAATTAATCATAGATATAGCCCACATAAACAGAAGCTCTTTCCAGTCCTCAATAATTTTTTAGTGTAAAGGGGTCCTGAGAGCAAAAGTTTTGAGAACTGCTGTTATAAACTTACCCTCCCAGGATGATTATTCCAGTTCCTTCTTTATATTTAAGCTCCCCAATCTTAGTAACTACTCTAGGGTGGTAGGGGCTTATCAGTTTGTATATAAAAATCACACCTAGGTTTGAATCCTAACTCTGCACTACCAGATACATGACTAAGAGCAAGTCACTGTTAATTAAGCCTGTTTCCTCATCTGTAAGGAGGAGATAATAACTACCTTACATAGTTAGTCTGAGGATTATAGAACAATGTATGTAAAGCACTTAGCTGATGATAAGAACTCATTAAAGTATAGGCTGGGCGTGGTGGCTCACACCCTTAATCCCAGCACTTTGGGAGGCTGAGGAGGCTGGATCACCTGAGGTCAGGAGTTCGAGACCAGCCTGGCAAACATGGTGAAACCCCATCCTACTAAAAAATGCAAAAAAAGTAGTCGGGCGTGGTGGCGCATGCCTGTAATCCCAGCTAATCAGGAGGATGAGGCAGGAGACTCGCTTGAACCTGGGAGGCAGAGGTTGTAATGAGAGGATATCGCGGTGCTGTACTCCAGCCTAGGCAGCAGAGTGAGATTCAAAAAGAAAAAAGAAAATCATTAAGGTATAAAGACCATGATGATAACAACAAATACAATGCTAACTATAGGTCAGCACTGTTCCGGGCATGGTGACAGGCGCCTGTAGTCCCAGCTACTCAGGAGGCTGAGGCAGGAAAATGGCGTGAACCCAGAAGGCGGAGCTTGCAGTGAGCCTAGTGAGCCACTGCACTCCAGCCTGGGCAACACAGCGAGACTCTGTCTCAAAAAAAAAAAAAAAAAGATACAACTTATAATTTTTCTCACTTGCTCAAGGGAGCAGCATAATAACACATTCATGAGACATTGAGACTTTAGGACACTACACATTTACCATATAACTGTGCAATATTTCTAATACCAGATTTAATAAGCTGTTACTTTCCTAGGTTTCTGCCACCTCCAGCTTACCAAGACTGACAGAGCAGAGTTGTGTCAGCCCTCTGAGAGAGCCAGTCCAATAGAGAAAACAAAATTAACAATGCTAGCTCTGCCAAAATTGTCTTAAGCAAAATAGCAGCCGCAGGTTGAAAGAGAAGCTGAAATTCTTCAAGCCAGGAAGCAACTGCTAATACCAAAGCATCCAAAAAGATCTAGAGAAACACACAGTTAGACTACTGAAAGTGAAGGTTATCCTTGCAAAAGGCTGTTTGAAATCAGGCAGTTTCCAGTTGATTAAAAATGATGTAGATGACCATACGGTCTCACAAAGTCTCATATATTGCCAGTACAAATGTAAACTGGGACAATGTCTATAGAGAGCAATTTGGTAATATGTATCAAAATTTTAGGCCGGGCATGGTGGCTCATGTCTGTAATCCCAGCACTTTGGGACACCGAGGTGGGTTGATCACTGGAGGTCATGAGTTCAAGACCACCCTGGCCAACATGGCGGAACCCCGTCTTCACTAAAAATACAAAAAAAATTAGCCAGGTGTGGTGGCTTATGCCTGTAATCCCAGCTACTCGGGAGGTTGAGGCAGGAGAATTGCTTGAATCTGGGAGGTGGAGGCTGCAGTGAGCCGACAGCAAGCCACTGCACGCCACCCTGGGCGACAGAGCAAGACTCCATCTCAAAAACAAAACAAAAACTGGTAAGGCAGGCCAGGTATGGTGACATGTACCTGTTTCAGATACACAGGAGGCTGAGGTGGGGAGAAACACATGAGCCCAGTCGTTTGAGTAAGGCCTGGACAACATAGCAAGACCCCTATCTCCCCCCCAAAAAAAATACTGTAAAGCTACATTTTTTATTTTTATTTATTTATTTATTTATTTTTGAGACAGAGTCTCACTCTGTCACCCAGGCTGGAGTGCAGTGGTGTGATTTCAGCTCACTACAAGCTCCGCCTCCCGGGTTCACACCATTCTCCTGCCTCAGCCTCCCGAGAAGATGGGACTACAGGCATCCACCACCACACTCAGCTAATTTTTTGTATTTTTAGTAGAGACAGGGTCTAACCGTGTTAGCCAGAATGGTCTCAATCTCCAGACTTGGTGATCCGCCTGCCTCAGCCTCCCAAAGTGCTGGGATTATAGGCATGAGCCACTGCACCTGGTCATAAAGCTGTATTTTGAAACTAGTTTCATCTTATTCCCAACCCCATATAATTCTCAGTATATCACACTGTTTCTAGAACTAATGCAAAAAAAGTTCTTTATACATTCTCTGAAAGTAGTTAAGGAATCCGTTACGCACATGTACAAAATATTTAGATATTTTTACCCAAAAAGATCCTGTTGGGCAATTTCAAAAACTCTACACAGAGTTCCAACAGTGTACTGGAACTGTGAAATCTGCATTTTAGATTACACTAATTTATATTGGATAGTCTATACAAATACTTTATAGTTTCTAGGACAGAAGTTATATAATAAAATTATACCTGCAGTTCCTCTTATAACTACTTACATTTCCTTCAAATGTCTTATTTCTTGAATTGTTTGAAAAGCAAGTTCTTGCAGCTTTTCTGGGGCAAAGCTATTATTTATTGCTTTTTGAAACACCTCATGGAGAACCGTACCAATTAGCATTTGGCAAGTGGCTGGATCAGAGCTCTACAAAAACAAATCACACAATTTATTTCACAACATATTAACAGACACAATTGTATATATTTATTATCTAATCTATTAAACCACCATAGCCAAAATGCACTGGTAAGACAAATGCCAAAATATTAAACAATTTCTTTTCTGGTGGGTGGAATTATAAGTGACTTTCACTTTCTTCTATTCAGAATTGTCTGAATTATTATTGCATGAGTTACTTTTTTTTTTTTTTTGAGACAGACTCTTGCTCTGACACTCAGGCTGGAGCACAGTGGCACAATCTCAGCTCACTGCAACCTTCACCTCCCAGGTTCAAATGATTCTCATGCCTCAACCTCCCAAGTAACTGGAATTACAGGTGTGTGCCACCATGCCCAGCTAACTTTTATTTTTTGTATTTTTAGTAGAGGCAGGGTTTCACCATGTTGGCCAGGCTGAGTATGAGTTACTTTTAAAATCAATGTTCTCCATTTTGAAAAAAAATTAACCAATATTTAAAAATTCAAAATATTCTCAAATAATATTTAAACTATTATACTCTAATTTCACTTGATAATCCACCCAATAGAAAAGTCAATAAAGGCATAGCTGATAAACTCATGTAAGTAAAAGATACTATTCAAATATAAAAGTTAAACCTAACAGTAATGTTTGGGAAGAAAAAAATATTTTTTAACCTACAGCAGAGATTTTTGGCAAAGAATTTTTCTCTACTCAAAAATAAAAACTACTTCATACTTCATTTCTTGATTAACTCTTGTATTAGGCTAGACCCTTTTTTTTTTTTTTTTTTTTTGAGACGGAGTCTCCCTCTGTCGCCCAGGTTGGAGTGCAGTGGCCCGCTCTCTCTCTCGGCTCACTGCAAGCTCCACCTCCCAGGTTCACGCCATTCTCCCGCTTCAGCCTCCCGAGTAGCTGGGACTACAGGCGCCTGCCACCACACCCGGCTAAATTTTTGTATTTTTAGCGAAGATGGGGTTTCACCGTGTTAGCCAGGATGGTCTCGATCTCCTGACCTCGTGATCCGCCCACCTCGGTCTCCCAAAGTGCTAGGATTACAGGCGTGAGCCACTGCGCCTGGCCCAAAAAGTTTTTTAAAACTTAATATTCAGGGCCGGGCGCGGTGGCTCAAGCCTGTAATCCCAGCACTTTGGGAGGCCGAGACGGGCGGATCACAAGGTCAGGAGATCGAGACCATCCTGGCTAACACGGCGAAACCCCGTCTCTACTAAAAACACAAAAAATTAGCCGGGCGAGGTGGCGGCGCCTGTGGTCCCAGCTACTCGGGAGGCTGAGGCAGGAGAATGGCGGGAACCCGGGAGGCGGAGCTTGCAGTGAGCTGAGATCTGGCCACTGCACTCCAGCCTGGGCGACAGAGCAAGACTCCGTCTCAAAAAAAAAAAAAAAAAAAAAAAAACCTTAATATTCAGGCCAAGCACAGTAGCTCATGCCTATAGCTCCAGCTACTCGGGAGGTTGAGGTGGGAGGATTGCTTGAGCCTGGGAGGTCAAGGCTTTGGTGACCTACTGCACTCCAGCCTGGGTGACACAGTGAGACTCAAAATAAAATAAAAGTACATGTTTCAAGAAAAATAAATAAAAAGCTGGGTGTTGGGTACATGGGAGTTTATTACAATAATCTCTTTGTATGTTTGAAATAGCCCAAAATACATTTTTGTTTTGAGATGGAGTCTCACTCTGTCCCCTAGGCTGAATGAAGTACAGTGGTAGGATCTCCGCTCACTGCACCTCCGCCTCCAGAGTTCAGGCGATTCTCCTGCCTTAGTCTCCCGAGTAGCTGGGATTACAGGCATGCACCCCAATGCCTGGCTAATTTTTGTATTTTTAGTAGAGACGGGTTTTCACCATGTTGGTCAGGCTGGTCTTGAACTCCTGACCTCGTGATACTCCCACCTCGGCCTGTCAAAGTGATGGGATTACAGGCGTGAGCCACTGCGCCCAGCCCCCAAATACACTTTTTTTTGAGACTTATTTTATTTTAAAATAAAACTGCATGTTTCAAGAAAAATAAATTAAAAGCTGGGTGTTGAGTACATGGGAGTTTATTACAATCATCTCTTAGTATGTTTGAAATAGCCCAAAATACAATTTGTTATTCGTTTTGAGACAGAGTCTCGCTCTGTCGCCCAGGCTAGAATGCAGTAGCCTGATCTCGGCTCACTGCAACCTCCGCCTCCCGGGTTCAAACGATTCTCCTGCCTCAGTCTCCTGAGTAGCTGGGACTACAGGCGCATGCCACCACACCTGGTTAATTTTTCTACCAAAATACATTTTTAAACAGTGATTTACACATTTATTTTTAGTTTAGTGGGAATCACATGAAGCCAAGTTTAGAAATGTCTAGCTGTGTTTAAATTTAAAAGTTTATCATTTAAATTAATTTTCTTACTATAATTACTTATTAAGCCCTGAACAAGATTTGAAGGACTCAGGAACCTGGCCTTTAGTCCTAGCACTGCCACCTCGTAGTTATGTGGCTGCGGGGCAAGTCACTTAACCTCTCCGAGCCCATTTTTCCTCATCTATAAAATGCAGCTGATTAATACCACTTATTTTATAGGGTTGCTGGGAGGATTAACTGAAATAATAAATGTAAAAGTGCTCTGTAACACTCTCAGACCCTGCAGAAACATTAACTGTTACTATTATTTACCCTAAAAGTTTCACTCAGGACAGCTCTTCTCATACATCGAATACTACTGGCTATGCTTGTGCCAGAAATCAGAATGTCTGGATATAGAATCAAATACCCAAAATCTTTATCTATTATCCAAGTATCAGATGTGCAGTCTCCCTCCAAATGAATGATATCTCCTGGCTCTACTGGAACAGAACACCTGAAAATAAAGCAAAGTTAAAGTATAAATACATTGCTTAGGTTCCTACATTTAAACACATTAGGGAGGCTTCAAAAAAATAAATGAGTATTTTATCTGAAGAAGAAAAAAATATTTCTAAATTTCTGGGTCTTCAAAAAAATAAAATAAAATACCAGGATAAAGTCTTCTAAAACAACTCCTAGTCACTCAATCCCTTTCTACGTGCCAAACACATCTGAGAATACTCAAGAGTCTTCTATAAATCCCAAAGAGAAAAACAACTTAGTGCCAGTAAAGTCTATTGCAAAAGCTATCAAAAAACCTTTGCTAATGTAATATATATAGCTCCAATTATGAATTGGGTTGTTTTAATAATTCTTTCTTAAGACTTATAGGAAATCTACAGCTTCTATAAGTCTTGAAGCATGAAGCCAAACCCAGTGTAGCAAGAATAAAATCATACTGAACTAGTTCAAACTAGGCCAGGCGCGGTGGCTCATGCCTGTAATCCCAGCACTTTCGGATGCCGAGGCGGGTGGATAACCTGAGGTCAGGAGTTCAAGACTAGCCTGGCCAACATAGTGAAACCCTGTCTCTACTAAAAATACAAAAATCAGCCGGGCGTGGTGGCGGACGCCTGTAATCTCAGCTACTTGTGAGGCTAAGGCAGGAAAATCACTTGAACCTGGGAGGTGGAGGGTGCAGTGAACCGAGATCGTGCCACTGCACTCCACCCTGGGCAACAGAGCAAGACTCCATCTCCAAAAACAACAACAACAACAACAAAAACAAACTAATTCACAGCTTAAACAAAGAGCCAAAGTTAGACCTCTAGCTTTTCTGCATCTACACTCCACCCCTCACATACCACATTCTGAGTAGAGAAATCTAAGGCCTAAGAATGTTCATATGTGTTAATTAATTTTGCTCTTAGTTAACACTAACATGCGTTTAAGCTGCAATCTTAGAATGTACTGGGAAATAGGAAGTAGTCATTAATAAGGCTCTTTGTACGTGATTTTCTTTTCTTTTCTTTTTCTTTTTTGAGACCAAGTTTTGCTCTTGTTACCCAGGCTGGAGCGCAATGGCACGATCTCGGCTCACCACAACCTCCATCTCCCAGGTTCAAGTGATTCTACTGCCTCAGCCTCCAGAGTAGCTGCGATTACAGGCATGCACCACCACGCCCCGCTAATTTTTTTTATTTTTAGTAGAGATGGGGTTTCTCCATGTTGGTCAGGCTGGTCTCAAACTCCTGACCTGAGGTGATCCGCCCACCTTGGCCTCCCATTACAAGTGTGAGCCACCATGTCTGGCCCACATGATCTTCAAATGACAACAAAAGTCAATTTTTGGAATATGATACTTGAGATACAAGAGTAATAGATACAATTTTCATGCAGAATTAGGCTAGGATCAAATCTACTCTCTTTTAAACAATTAAATTATAGTAACATTCACAGAAGCCATTTGATGAGTTTTACGATGGTACCCTTAAGACTCGAATCAGTGCTCAAAGTCACATAAAAATTACCAGTCATTCCTAAGGATGCATAGTTCTTTATTTTCTAGTGACTGTGAAGCAGTGATGACCAGGTGCTTTTCACAGTTTCCCTCTTTGTTCTGTACAGTACTGACTGCCAACACCAGGTACCGGTTATCCATTCCTCGGCTCAGAACTGTTCTGGGAAAGGAAGCTACCGCTTTCTTCTGAAATCTAAAGCACACACATACAAAACTATTTTAGCACAACCATGAAATAAGAAGCCATCCAATCTGTTTTATCTACAAACCAATCTTCCAGTTTTCTAGGTTTCTTTCTTCTGAAAAGCTTATTGCAATGACATTTAGCCAAAATAGTTAAAATTAAGAGAGCAAAGACACACAATTCCTATTATAAAAACTTCCCAGAAGTAATGCCATTTCAAACATGCTCATGATATGAGATTTTCCATTTTAATTTCTGTAAGGAGTTCTGTGGGATACCCATTACAATGAGGATTAAGAATACACTGGAAGCCAGGCATGATGATGCACACCTGTAGTCCCAGTTACTCAAGAGGCTGAGGAGGAAGGATTGCTTGAGCCCAGGAGTTTGAGGCTGCAGTGAGATAGTCATGCCACTGCGCCCCTTCCTGAGCGACAGAAAAAGTCTCCGTTTCTGGGGGGGAAAAAAAGAAAAAGAAAGGAAAGTATAAATTGGATATTATTAAACAAGAAATTTCTACCATTGGTGCAAGCCTTCCCAAAGTACAAGTAAAAGGAGATGTTTTGGACAAGATCCTTTTTGTAAATATGAGTCTTATGTTATGGAAAAGGGTAGTGTCCGTGGTTCACTGAAAGTCCTACCATGAGCCACAGAATTGTACTTAGAAATAATTTAGTCCAACCTGCTAACGTAATGCCGGAAATCTTTCGATAAAATCTCACTGGACAGAACGCAAGCTTAATACGTATCGAATTAGCTCAATCCTTTACATAGTAATTCAGAACTTTATTCCTTATATTTAAAGTGGGTAAGTCAATTTCTCAATACTTTCATCCATCGGTCCAAGCCGTCTAAAATTATGCAAAATAATAATCTCTCCTCAAGAAAACAGCCCTTCTCCTATTAAGTACCTCTTAAGTCTTCCCCGTTTGACTGCGGCATCAGTGAGGGACCAACCGAGAGTCCAAAGTCATTACCTCTCCAGTGATAACACCAAATGCCTTTCACATTACCCTACAAGTTATCTTTTGTTATGTGACCGTTCTATTATTTTGCAAACGCTTTATTCATGTACTCCACCTAGCCTCAGGCCATGAATTTCCCAAGATTGGCTATGATGCCTTAAAGATGTTTCTCAAAAGGTATTGCTGATCAAAAGCCCAAACGCAAAAATCCCTCAACGCTAATTAGCATTATTGCTATTATATTGAAAGTAATTCCACATTATGACCGTGGTTAACTTCCTCTGATCATTTATATACACCAGGCAGAGGGTGCAGAGATCTCCCAAGGATAAGTTCATCCAACTAAACATCGAGAAAAGCCTAGGGCGGACGCAATTTCCTATTATAAAAACATTTCAGTGGCCGAAGCTCCTCAAATTAGGGAAACGGGTGAAATCAAGGGAAACAATGAACTGCTGGGCGAGGGAAAGTCCAGGCTCTGGCTGAGGGTGGCCCCAAAGAACACCTTGGGAGGCGGGCCCCGACTCCGGAGGCTCGTCGGGTGCCCAGGGAGCTGCCCCGGGCCCCTGCGCCCTGGGCCCGGTCAGTCTGCGGAGGTGCGGACGCGGCCTCTCCCGCTCCTTCTTTCAAATCTCCCGCTTTGTTCCCACACCCTCCCCCGCGCTCCGCTCACAGCTCCGCCGGCAGCTCCGCCTCCTCCCAAAAACTCTTCTCCATCAGCAGCTCCAGTTCGTCCAGCTGCTCCATGCTGGACGCGGGGACTATGGCCAGAAAAACCGGCGAACTATAGCCAGAAAAACCAGCGGAACCGGGGTGACACAGAAAACTCAGAAAAGGGAAAGGGGCGCGCGCCTGCGCGTCTCGCGCGCATGCGCCAACCCGCCGATGTCCCAAATGACCTGCGCCAGGCCGCCCCTCCTGCGCCCGCACGTTCCACGTGGGGCGCCTCTCCTGAGCAGCAGGCCTCTGGCCGCCGCCTTGGGGATACAGGGAGTCTTCATATCTGAAGCAGACTAAACGCTCCTGCCTTATCTCTTGACACTCCAACCCGTGTCTGACACACGCTTAGTTTGAACACAACCATTTGTAGTTGCCCAAAACCAGGCGTCCCTGGTTAGCCTTCAGAACTGCGCACTCCCTGGGAAACAGCCTCTCCCCTTTTCTTCGGAAAACTCATTGAGAAAATAGAAACTGTCAGATAGGAACTCCTTGATCATGCCACGGCTAAATCTACAAAACTTCTAGCCGGGCATGGTGGCTCACGCCTGTAATCCCAGCACTTCCGGAGGCTGAGGCGGGAGGACCACGAGGTCAGCAGTTCAAGACCAGCCTGGCCAACATGGTGAAACCCCGTCTCTACTAAAAATACAAAAATCAGTCTCAAAAAAATAAATAAATAAATTCTGCAAAACTTCTGATATCTGAACCACTCTTCATAACCTCTTTCCACTTTTTTTCAATAGCAGACAAAGTGTTCTGGTTAAAGGGCAATTGCTCCACTTGCACTTGGCATCCCAGGGCTTCAAACATTCTCAAGGGCATCGCTTCTTCAATTATTGCCTCATTCTCTTGTATCATCGGCCTCACCCTCACTATTGGATTGAGCCTCTAATATGGCCTGGTGTCTCCCATTTTTAAAAGATGTTTCCTTGCTGGGCGCGGTGGTATGCACCGATTTTTCATATTTATATACTTCTCTGTTCTGGAGGCATCGACTAGAACATCCAGAGCCATGTTAAATATCAGTGGTATAACGGTTATCCTTATTTTTGTTATTCATTTTTTAAATGGACAAAAGGGGCCCCATGCGGTGGCTCAGGCCTGTAATCCCAACACCTTGGGAGGCTGAGGTGGGTGATCACTTGAGGTCAGGAGGTCAAGACCAGCCTGGCCAACATGGTGAAACCCAGTCTCTACTAAAATATAAAAATTAGCCGGGTGTGATGGTGCACACCTGTAATCCCAGCTACTCAGGAGACCGAGGCAGGAGAATCACTTGAGCCTGAGAGGCGGAGGTTGCAGTGAGCTGAGATGACACCAGCCTGGGTGAAAGAGTGACTCGGTCTGGAAAAAAAAAAAAAAAATTGGCAAAAGGTTAATATATTTATCATGTACATGGGCTTTCAAATATGTACACACTGGAATGGGAGTTATTCTATTAGTATTTGTCCCTGATATCAACAGAAATACCTCTACTGTCTCAATACCTGTGGTACAATGTTTTATGAGCTGTTTCAACAAAACAAGGTGTAGCCTGTAGTCCCAGCTACTCGGGAGGCTGAGGCAAAGAACTCCTGGGCTCAAGAAATCTGCCATCCTCGGCTTTCCAAAGTGCTGGGATGAACAGTGTGAGCCTCCACACTCGGCCCATCCTTTTTTCTCTTGTGTGTGTGTTTGTGTGTGTGTGTGTGAAACGGGGTCTCACAGGTTGGAGTGCAGTGGCGCAAACTCAGCTCACTGCAATCTCCACCTCCTGGGTTCAGGCAATTCTCCTGCCTCATCCTCCCCAGTAGCTAGGATTACAGGCACTTGCCACCACACCGGCTAATTTTTTTGTATTGTTAATAGACATGAGGTTTTGCCATGTTGGCCAGGCTGCTCTCAAACTCCTAACCTCAGGTGATCCACCCACCTCAGCCTCCCAAAGTGCTGGGATTACAGGCTTGAGCCACCGCACCTGGCCTCATTTTGCTATCTTTGACTTATCACTTCATGAATATTTATGTCATGCTAATCTTTTCTGCATTGTTCCAATTTTAGTGTATGTGCTGCCATAGCAAGCACCACCTATAATTTCTAATAGTTGGTTTGTAGATCCATTAAGACTTTCTGTGCCGGGCGCGGTGGCTCAAGCCTGTAATCCCAGCACTTTGGGAGGCCGAGACGGGCGGATCACAAGGTCAGGAGATCGAGACCATCCTGGCTAACATGGTGAAACCCCGTCTCTACTAAAAATACAAAAAACTAGCTGGGCGAGGTGGCGGGCGCCTGTAGTCCCAGCTACTGGGAGGCTGAGGCAGGAGAATGGCGTAAACCCGGGAGGCGGAGCTTGCAGTGAGCTGAGATCCGGCCACTGCACTCCAGCCTGGGCGACAGAGCGAGACTCCGTCTCAAAAAAAAAAAAAAAAAAGACTTTCTGTGTAAATAATTGTGTCATCTGTGAAAAGAAGCAGTTTTACTTTTTCATTTTTAAATTTTATTTTCTATTTAGTTTTACAGTTTTATTTGAATAAAATTTATAAAATTTGTTTCCACTTATCTTTATATTTTTATTTTTATTTTATTTTATTTTGCCTAGGTTCACTGGTTAAATAGAAGTTGTAACACTGGACATCCTTACTTTCTACATGACCTTAGGAAGAATTCATTATTACAACAATAAGTATGATGCTAGCTGAAGGTTTTTCATGGATGCCTTTTATGGTTACCCAATGCTTTATAAAAACAAAAGCAAAACTAACAACACAACAGGCTGGGCACGGTGGCTCACACCTGTAATCCCAGCACTTTGGGAGGCTGAGGTGGGTGGATCACCAGGTCAGGGGATCAAGACCATCCTGGCTAACACGGTGAAACCCCGTCTCTACTAAAAATACAAAAAATTAGCAGGGTGTGGTGGTGGGCGCCTGTAATCCCAGCTCCTCGGGAGGATAAGGCAAGAGAATGGGGTGAACCCGGGAGGCGGAGCTTGCAGTGAGCCAAGATTGTGCCACTGCACTCTAGCCTGGGCAACAGAGCAAGACTCCATTTCAAAAAACAAAACAAAACAAAAAAAACAGAACACAACAAAACTCAAAAATTTAGTGACTTAAAATAACAATCATTCATTTAGCTTATGAATCTGCAATATAGGCAAGACTCAGTGGGGAAGGCTGGTCTCTGTTCCATGAAGCAAGTTTAAGGGTTGAAGGATCTAATTTGAAGATGATTTACTCAGATGGCTAGCAAGTTGATAATTCCTGTATAGGAGCTGCTTGGTGTTCTTACAGCATGTTATCTGGATTCCAAGAGCAAGTGTTCCAAGAAAACCACGTGGACCTTGTTTTAGCTTTATGACCTACCTTTGCAAGTGACATAACATCACAGTAGTCACAGGCCCACTCAGTCAGATTCAAGGGAAGGGAGACACAGTTCCTACCTCTTGATGGGATGAGTGTCAATGACACATAAGAAAAGCATATGGGGCCTGGTGGCTCACACCTGAAATCCCATCACTTTGGGAGGCTGCGGCAGATGGATCATCTGAGGTCAGGAGTTTGAGACTAGCCTGGCCAACATGGCGAAACCCCATCTCTACTAAAAATACAAAAATTAGCCAGGCGTGGTAGCACACGCCTGTGATCTCAGCTACTTGGGAAGCTGAGGCAGGAGAATCGCTTGAACCTGGGAGGCAGAGGTTACAGTGAGCCAAGATTGTGCCACTGCACTCCAGCCTGGGCAACAGCGAAACTCCCATCTCAAAATAAAATAAAACCATATGAATTGGGATGTGTTCTGGTCACTGTTGGAAAGTATAAAGATATAATCTGCCAATATGTCCTTTATTAGATTAAGAAAGACCTCTTCTGTTCTAAATATGATTCATTTTGATAACGAATCAATGCTGGATTTTGTCAAGCAGTTATTGCATCTATAGAAGGACTGTATGGTTTTTCTCCTTTATTCTGCTATTATGAGAAGCTTTACCGTTGATTTCACAATGTTAAAAAAAACTTTCCATTCCTAAGATAAACCCAAATTGGTCATACAATAAATGTTTTGGGTATTGCTGGATTTGATTTGCTCTGCTGTTAAGAATTTTTCCATCTATGTTGGTTTTTTGGTTGTTTTGTTTTTGCTTCTAGAGACGGGATCCTGCTCTGTCACCCAGGCTGTAGTGCATTGGCACAATGACAGCTCACTGCAGCCTCAATCTGCCAGGCTCAAGTGATTCTCCTGTATCAGCCTCTCAAGTAGCTGGGACTACAGGAGTGTGCCATCACACCCAGTTAATATATGTATTTTTTTATTTCTAGTAGACACAAGTTCTTGCTGTGTTGCCCAAACTGGTTTTGAACTCCTAAGCTCAAGCAATCCTCTCAACTCAGCCTCCCAAAGTGCTGGGATTATGGCTGTGAACCACCAAACCCAGCCCATCTATGTTCTTGAAGGATACTGATTTGTAATTTTCTGTTTTGTAACAACATTGTCAGGTTTGGGTATCAGGGTTATACTGGCATCATAAAATGAGTTGGGAAGTGCTCTCTTCTAATTTCTAGAAGTTTGTGAGATTATTCCTTAGCTATTTAGTACAATACACTACCTAGCCCTGGAGTTTTCTTCATGAAAACGTTTTTTTGTTTGTTTGTTTGAGACGGAGTCTTGCTCTGTCGCCCAGGCTGGAGTGCAGTGGCGCTATCTCGGCTCACCGCAAGCTCCCCTCCTGGGTTCACCCCATTCTCCTGCCTCAGCCTCCCAAGTCGCTGGGACTGCAGGCACCCACCACCACACCCAGCTAATTTTTTGTATTTTTAGTAGAGATGGGGTTTCACCATATTAGCCAGGATGGTCTCAATCTCCTGACCTTGAGATCCACCCGCCTCGACCTCCCAAAGTGCTGGGATTACAGGCGTGCGCCACCGTGCCCAGCCCTGTGGAAAGGTTTTTGATTACGATTTTTTTTTTTTTTGACGGATTTTTGGGCTTGTTGCCCAGGTTGGAGTGCAATGGCACGATCACGGCTTACCACAACATCTGCCTCCCAGGTTCAAGCAATTCTCCTACCTCAGCCTCTCAAGTAGCTGGGATTACAGGCAAGTGCCACCACGCCCGGCTAACTTTGTATTTTTAGTAGAGACGAGGTTTCTCCATGTTGGTCAGACTGCTGTCAAACTCCCAACCTCAGGTGATCCACCTGCCTCAGCCTCCCAAAGTGCTGGGATTACAGGTGTGAGCCACCACGCCCAGCACTCAATTTCTTAATTTTTTGAAACAGGGTCTCACTCTGTCACCCAGACTGGAGTGCAGTACTGCGATCACAACTCACTGTAGCCTTGACCTCCCTAGACTCAGTTGATCCTCCTACCTCAGCCTCCCAAGTAGCTGAGACTATAGGTGCACATCACTATGCCCAGGTATATTTTTAAAAACAGACACAGGGTCTCACTATGTTGTTTGGGCTGGTCTCAAAATCCTGGGCTCAAGTGATCCTCCCATTTTGGCCTCCCAAAGTGCTGGGATTACAGGCATGAACCACCATGCCTGGCCTCACTTTCTTTAATTGGCTATGCAGATTTTCTGCTTCATCTATGTCAGTCTTGGTTGAATTTTTCAAAGTATTTTTCCATTTCATCTAAATTATCAAATTTCTCTTTTTCCTTTTTTTTTTTCTTTTTTGAGACAGGTTCTGGCTCTACTCTTTAAGCTAGAGTGCAGCCTAATCTTGGCTCACTGCAACTTTCCCCTCCCAGGCTCAAGCCATCCTCCCACCTCAGCCTCCCAGGTAGTTGGGACCACAGGTGCGTGCGAACACACCTAGCTAATTTTTGTATTTTTTGTAGAGATGGCGTTTAGCTATATTGGCCAGGCTGGACTCCAACTCCTGAGCTCAAGCTGCCTACCCACCTTGGCCTCCCAAAATTCTGGGATTACAGGCATAAGCCACCACACACGCCTGGCCCTTAATATCTTTTAAACATCTGTAGAATCCACAATGATGTCCTCTTTCTCATTCTTGAGATTTGGGGTTTATTTTCTCTATTGTCTTTTTTATTTTCATTTCTGGTTTTGTTTGTTTGTTTTTGAGACAGAGTTTCGTTCTTATTGCCCAGGCTGCAGTGAAATGGTGCAATATCGGCTCGCCGCAAACTTCACCTCTTGGGTTCAAGGAATTCTCCTGCCTCAGCCTCCTGAGTAGCTGGAATAACAGGCATGCACTACCGCACCTGGCTAATTTTTGTATTTTCAGTAGAGATGGGTTTCTCCATGTTGGTCAGGCTGGTCTTGAACTCCCAACCTCGGGTGATCCACCTGCCTCGGCCTCCCAAAGTGCTGGGATTACAGGTGTGAGCCACCACACCCGGCCTTTTATTTCTGTTTTAACTGCAAACCATCACTGACAAAGCAGTGATCTTTGTAAAAACATAATCAGACAATGATACTCACCAGCTGAAAATCTTCAATAGTTTCCCATTGTATTCTTTTTTTTTCTTTCTTTTTTTTTTTTTTTTTTTGATACGGAGTCTCACTCTGTTACTCAGTCTGGAGTACAGTGGCGTGATCTCAGCTCACTGCAACCTCCGCCTCCTGGGTTCAAGCAATTGTCCTCCCTCGGCCTCCCAAGTAGCTGGGATTATAGACATGCACCACCATGCCCAGCTATTTTTTGTATTTTAAGTAGAGATGGGGTTTCACCATATTGGCCAGTCTGGTATCAAACTCCTGACTTTAGGTGATTCACCCGCTTTAGCCTCCCAAAATGCTGGGATTACAGGCGTGAGCCACTGCACCCGGCCTTCCCATTGCATTTAGAATAAAAGACAAAATCATTACCATCTCCTGCAGATGGCTACATGATCTGGCCTTTGTCTATTTCTTTTCTTTTTTTTTTTTTTTTTTTTTTTGAGATGGAGTCTCACTCTGTCACCAGGCTGGAGTGCAGTGGCGCGATCTCAGCTCACTGCAATCTCCGCCTCCTGGGTTCACGCGACTCTCCTGCCTCAGCCTCCCGAATAGCTGGGACTACAAGTGCACACCACCATGCTCAGCTAATTTTTGTATTTTTAGTAGAGACGGGGTTTCACCATGTTAGCCTGGATGGTCGTGATCTTTTTTCTTTTTTTTTTTTTTTTGAGATAAGAGTCTCACTCCGTCACCCAGGCTAAAGTACAATGGCATGGTCTCAGCTCACTGCCACCTCCACCTCCCAGGTTCAAGCGATTTTACTGCCTCAGCCTCCCAAGTAGCTGGGACTACAGGCCCATGCCACCACACCCGGCTAATTTTTGTATTTTTAGTAGAGACGGAGTTTCACTATGTTGGCCAGGCTGGTCTTGAACTCCTGACCTTCTGATCCGCCCACCTTGGCCTCCCAAAGTGCTGGGAATACAGGTGAGCCACCGTGCCTGGCCTGGTCTTGATCTCTTGACCTCGAGATTCGCCTACCTCGGCCTCCCAAAGTGCTGGGATTATAGGTGTGAGCCACCATGCCCCGCCGCCTTTGTCTATTACTTTAACCCCATCTATTGCTACTCCTTCATGCACAATACTTCAGTCACACTGGTCTTTTGGTCATTCCATTGTCAAACCAAAGTTTTTCCTGTTTTGGGGTTTTTGTACCTGGCTTTCTCTTCACCTGGGCCAGTCTTTCCCCAGAACTCTTTGCATGGCTGTTTACTTTTTATCCTCCATGCGTCTGTTGAATGTATATATAGCACATCAAAGAAACCTTTCCTTGACCATTCTCAAGTAGCTTATTTACTGTTTTCATAAGCACTTTCCACAAGCTGTAATTATTTTATTGCTTGGTATGTTTATTGACATGTTCAAATTTAATAACACATTACAGTTTCATTTGAACAGTGTATTACTGTATTAAAGTATAGCATCATACCTAAAAGAATAGGCTCTAGATTCAGACCGGCTGAATTTGAATCCTAGATCCACCACTTACGTGAACCTGGCCAAGTAGTTTAATCTCCCTAGGAATCTCCCTAGGCCTCGATTATTCCCATCTGCCAAAAAGAAATATTAAATGATACTTATATCATAGTATTGTAATAGAGATTGAGTTAAGGCATCAAAAGTGGTTAAAACAAAGAATGCCACATAATTCTTCAGGAAATGTACATAACTGTTATTATTTATCACCGGTTTCTAGTGCCCAATACGGTGTCTGGGATTCAAGGAATAGATGCGAGGAACTGTGTAAAGTGTATGCTTGCTATACAAGTGTGTCAGGTATTATTGATCCAACTCTGCAAGGCAATCCATTAATTGTACGTAGTTTGGGAATAATCCTTGGGAAAAAAATAAATAACTGTATATAGGATTTAAAAAAAAAATTTATATAAAAAAATGAGACAAAGTCTTGCAATGTTGCCCAGGCTGGGCTCAAATGCCTAGGCTCAAGTGATCCTCCCTGCTCAGCCTTCCAAAGGGCTAGAATTACAGACATGAGTCACTTCACCCAGCCATAAAAACTATTCATAGGTTTTCTTATATATATATATATTTTTTTAATGATATATATACACATATATTTTTATTTTATGTATTTTATTTATTTATTTATTTATTTATTTATTTTTGAGACAGAGTCTCACTCTGTCGCCCAGGCTGGAGTGCAGTGGCGCGATCTTGGCTCACTGCAACCTCTGCCTCCTGGGTTCAAGCAATTCTCCTACCTCAGCCTCCCAAGTAGCTGGGACTACAGGTGCCTGCCACCACACCCGGCTAATTTTTGTATTTTTAGAAGAGATGGGGTTTTACCATGTTAGCCAGGATGGTCTTGATCTCCTGACCACGTGACCCGCCCACCTCGGCCTCCCAAAGTGCTGGGATTACAGGCGTGAGCCACCACGCCCGGCCAGGTTTTATTATATATTTGCCACTCAAGCTGGCAAATCAGCAATAAGACATTTCTGCGAAACAAACCAAATGACTTTATTTCTAAATTGTTTATTTCTTGAACTATTTGTGCTTCATTTCTCCCTGCTAGAACATAAAGTCTTCAAAAACAGGGACTAACCCTTCTTTCTACCCACCAGTAAACATCACTGAGTACCACTCTGACACCATACCCAGTGCTCCCTGCCCTTGAAAGAACCAGATGTTGGGAGGTGAGGACATTGATAAACAGGCAGTTATAAAGTATGGCACGTACTCTATTAGAGAAATACCTGGTGTTATATGCTGATTTGGGAATCCAAATCAGATTGCAAGTACAGCTAACAAGCCTACCAAGGGAAGTCCTCCATAATGCTGACACAAGGTCTGGCACACAATTGGTGCTGAATAAATGGATGGTCAGTACCATGGTGAAGAATGGAATGAGAACAGGCTCATGCCTGTAATCCCAGCATTTTGGGAAGCCAAGGTGGGCAGATCACTTGAGGTCAGGTATTCAAGACCAGCCTGGACAACAGGGCAAAACCCAGCTCTACTAAATATACAAAAATTAGCTGGGCGTGGTGGTGGGTGCTTGTAATCCCAGCTACTTGGGAGGTTGAAGCAGGAGAATCGCTAGAACCCAGGAGGTGGAGGTTGCAGTGAGCTGAGATCACACCACTGCACTCAAGCCTGGGCAACAGAGTGAGGCTCTGTCTCAAAAAAAAAAGAAAAGAAAAGAAAGAAAAATACAAAACTTAGCTGGGCATGGTAGCACATGGCTGCAATCCCAGTTACTTGGAAAGATGACTCAGGAGAATCGCTTGAACCCAGAAGTGGAGATTGCAGTGAGCTGAGGTCGCACCACTGCACTCCAGTTTGAGCAACAGAGTTAAGACTCTGTCGTTAAAAAAAAAAAAAAAAAGAGAGAATGTAATGAGATATTATTAAACATATCCAGTAACTTCTCCACCTTCTACAGGTAATCATTGAAGACTAGGAGGTATACCTCACTTATCAATCCGGAAACCAGATCACTGTCCCATTCTACAGACCAGAGAGCTATACCCACTGAGAGGTGGAAGACAGGAACAATAAAGATCAAAAAAGAAATAAAATGTCAATCTTCAAGTGGAAGATAACCTGGCAAGATGCACTTTGGGTAATCTATCTGAAATAAATCAGATATAAACACAGTCATTATTTTAAATATTCTTCCATTCTGACTTATGTTTAGCATTTGTGCTTCAATATGTAAACAATTAAAAGAAAGAAATTGCCAAAACATGGATAAAATTTATTTTTAATATCCTCTGTATTTTATAACATATAGAATGCAAATTTTTATTTAAAAGAATATTTGCAATGCCCTTTTACTGATAACGTAACTGAGGTATCTCTTTTTTTTTTTTGAGATGGAGTCTTGCTCTGTCGCCCAGGCTGGAATGCAGTGGCGCGATCTCGGCTCACTGCAACCTCCACCTCCCAGGTTCAAGCGATTCTCCTGTCTCAGCCTCCTGAGTAGCTGGGACTTACAGGTGCGTGCCACCACACCCGGCTAATTTTTTGTATTTTTAGTAGAGATGTGTTTTCACCGTGTTAGCCAGGATGGTCTCGATCTCCTGACCTCGTGATCTACCCACCTCGGCCTCCCAAAGTGCTGAGATTACAGGTGTGAGCCACTGTGCCCAGCCTGATACTTATTTTATATACTTAAATCTTAAGATTTAATAACAATAATTAGCTACAGTGTGGTCTACAAATGAAAATATACAAATGGTTTTAAGAACACATGTATTTCTTTTCTTTTTCTTTTTTTTTTTTTTATACAGTCTCACTCTGCCGCCCAGGTTGGAGTGCAATGGCGCAGTCTTGGCTCACTGCAACCTGTGCCTCCTGGGTTCAAGCAGTTCTCCCTGCCTCAGCCTCCCAAGTAGCTGGGATTACAGGCACCTGCCACCATGCCTGGCTAATTTTTGTATTTTTAGTAGAGATGGGGTTTCTCCACGTTGGCCAGTTTCGTCTCCAACTCCTGACCTCAGGTGATCCACTCACCTTAGCCTCCCAAAATGCTGGAATTACAGGAGTGCACCACCACATCTGGCCAAGAACACATGTATTTCTACCTACTGGTACACTTATAAATCATACAAAGATACATACTTATTTTTAAAATAAAGAGTTTCAAAATGAAACCAGCTCATCAAATTTTTACCCAGGTATCACAAGAAACCTTTTATGTAAAGAAATAAAAATTGAAGCAAAAATAACACTTTCAACTTAGTTTTCCTTCTTTTGTTTGAAAGAAACGGGGTCTCACTATGTTGCCCAGGCTGGTCTCGAACTCCTGAGGTCAAGATATCCTCCTGCCTCAGCCTCCCAAAGTGCTAGGGTTACAGGCAAGAGCCACCATGCCCGGCCTCAACTTAGTTTTCTAATGTCTTTTATTTATTTATTTATTTTTTTGAGACTGAGTCTCACTCTGTCACCCAGGATGGAGTGCAGTGGTATAATCTCAGCTCACTGCAACCTCCGCTTCCCGGGCTCAAGCAATTCTCATGTCTCAGCCTCGTGAGTAGCTGGGACTACAGGCACGAGCCACCACACTGGCTAATTTTTGTATTTTTAGTAGAGGTGGAGTTTCACCATGTTGATCTTAAACTCCTGATTTCAGGTGATCCACCCAACTCGGCCTCCCAAAGTGCTGGGAATAAAGGCGTGAGCCACCGCGCCTAGACTTCTAATGTCTTTAAAGTCATATCAAAGGGCCGGGCACCATGGCTCATGCCAGTAATCCCAGCACTTTGGGAGACCAAAGTGGGCAGATCATGATGTCAGGAGATCGAGGTCATCCTGGCTAACACAGTGAAATCCCGTCCTACTAAAAACACAAAAATTAGCCTGGCGTGGTGGTGGGCACCTGTAGTCCCAGCTACTTGGGAGACTGAGGCAGGAGAATCACTTGAACCCGGGAAGCAGAGGTTGCAGTGAGCCAAGATCACACCACTGCACTCCAGCCTGGGCAATAAAGCAAGACTCTGTCTCAAAAAAAAAAAAAAGTCACATCAATTCTACAAATTACTGTTTCTGAAGACAGAACTTTAAATATTCCCTTCCCATTTCTGACATGCTTATTTATAATAAATCATAAAAGCACTCTAAAGAGAAAAAATGGAATTCTTACATTTTAAAACATTTTCTTAATATAAAGGATAACAATTCAAATCATATTTTACATTTCTACGTCTTCATATTGCACTAAAATTATTTTACATGGAAGAACTAGTTGATGCATCATAATACCTTAGAAACATTTTTTGATATTCACATCTACATTAATAAATATTTCACAGTCTACTTAAATAAATATTCTAGTATAGAGTGAATTATCTAACAAAAACAAATCTACAGTGCTACTTTGTTTTTGAGAGCAAAGATATTCAGTATTTTTATTTCTGCCTCTGGGAAACACACTGACATTTTCAAACACACGTAAGTCACTCATAGTACCTAGTAATAACAATTGAGCAAGACTTAGTCGTTCATTCATTTATTAAACGGGGTCTCACGATGTTGCACAGGCTGGCATGGAATTCCAGGGCTCAAGTGATCCTCTCACCTCAGCTTCCAGAGTAGCTGGGACCACATGCCCATCCTACCATGCCCAGCTTCTTCATTTATTTTTGTGTCTCTACATGGCTACTTTTTAAATACAACATTAATTTTATTTAAAAAATGAAGGAAAGAAGTGTTTTTCCTATTATCCAGTGGAGCATAATTGTGAGAAGAGAGATAACAAAAATAAAATGTCAATGCTGGCTGTTTTATAGAACTTAAAAATTCAGTTCTCATTGTTCTACTGCAATATAACCAACCCTGCTTATTTTAATAATAATAAACACTGTCAGTCTTTTAAAAACCATGATAACAATTAAAAACTTTGAACAGCAGGACAAAGCTAATGGCAACCTCTTGAACCCCGTTTTAAAGCTAGTTCTACTTCCAAATAAAACTTTAAAGCGGTTTAGCCAGCATCAGCTTAGGAATATTTTTTTCAATGTTCTAAGGTATAATGTTTGGCATCAAAAAGTATGGTAAGCACTTCTGATTTGTGACTAAAGAAAAAATAATCAAGTACTAAAATACCAGTGGCTCCTGTGACAGTGTAAATATCCCCATTCAAGTAATGTTCCCCCAACAATTAAAGTAACGTTTCATTTCTCCCTCTGAGAATGTATTAAGGAAAACCAACCATAATTTTTTTTTTTAGTTGAGGTGAAAAACCTGCTTCATAAGTTCATATGTTGTAAAAGCAACTGCTTGAGAGGGAATACAGCGAATGTAATTAAGAGATAAACCACGATAGAGTCCTTTTCGAATTCCATGGTGTCCATAGACATACTTCATAGTATCCCGCATGGTACTGAAAGACAATGATTAAATGATGACACCTCTATGCCCATTCATGAAGAAACAATTTCAGGATCCATAATATCAATTTTTTTTTTTTTTGAAATGGACTCTTGCTCTGTCACCCAGGTGGGAATGTGGATTGCAGTGGTACGATCTCAGCTCACTGCAGTCTCTGCCTCCCAGGTTCAAGTGATTCTCCTGCCTCAGCCTCCTGAGTAGCTGGGATTACAGGCGCATGCCACCATGCCCAGCTAATTTTTGTAATTTTTAGTAGAGATGGGGTTTCTCCATGTTGCCCAGGGCAATCTCGAACTCCTGACCTCAGGTGATCCACCCACCTCGGCCTCCCAAAGTGCTGGGATTACAGATGTGAGCCATCGCGCCCAGGCCATAATATCAATTTTTAAAGAAGCTTAAATGCCATCTTGAATAGCTTTAGGAAGACAAATGTTATAACAAGCGAAACTTTTTTCATAATAAAAAGGCAAATCATTCCAAACAAGTACAAGCATTATGCATCAAATTTCAGGACTCATTAGCACAACATATTTTGTTTGTACTATGTCTATGACATTTATTGGACAACACTATTTCATACTTATATTTGAAATATTAATGCAATCCTTTTAAAGGATGTATGTCCAGTTGCCCTTTAAGCCTTTATTATAGCTGAAGTTGCACAGTACCAACAGCAGGTGGTTATAGAACTAAAGCTTGAAGGACTATCTTTCAGATTTCAGCCAAGAAGACTTTCCTGTTTCAGAGTTGTTCCTTTCCTTTCAAACCAATAATTTGGGCTTGGCCTTCCCCTTTCAACAGGCAATCTGGACTGAAATCTTTTCAAAAATCTTTTTTTTTAAGACTAAGTCTGGCTCTGTCGCCCAGGCTGGAGTGCAGTGGCCGGATCTCAGCTCACTGCAAGCTCCGCCTCCCGGGTTTACGCCATTCTCCTGCCTCAGCCTCCCGAGTAGCTGGGACCACAGGCGCCCGCCACCTCGCCCGGCTAGTTTTTTGTATTTTTTAGTAGAGATGGGGTTTCACCGGGTTAACCGGGATGGTCTCGATCTCCTGACCTCGTGATCCGCCCGTCTCGGCCTCCCAAAGTGCTGGGATTACAGGCTTGAGCCACCGCGCCCGGCCAGTTTTTTTTTTTTTTTTTTAAAAAGACAGGTTCTCACTCTGTTGCCCAGGCTGGAGTGCAGTGGCAATCGTTGCTCACGACAGCCTCCAACTCTTGGGCACAAGCAATCCTCCCACCTCAGCCTCTTGAGTAGCTGGGACTATAGGCACATACCACCACCATGCCTCGTTAATGTTTTTTTTAGTTAAAAAAAAATTTTTTTAGAGACAAGGTCTTACAATGTTTCCCAAGCTGATCTCAAACTCCTGGCCTCAAGTGAACCTCCCACCTCAGCCTCTCAAGTAGCTGAATACTACAAGCACAGGGCAATGCTCATGGCCAAAAAAATCTTTTGGATAAATAAGGCTATCCAAATTCATGAACAAATGTTCTGCTCTTCCCCTGAGAGACAACATATCACCAATCAAATGGAATGATTTTAAATCACTATAAAGAAAACTCTGGAGCTGTGCTATACAATCACAGCAGCCACTAGCCACATATGGCTATTAAGCACTTGAAATGTGGCAGTCCAAATCAAGATGTGCTGTGAGTGTAAAATACATCCTGGATTTCAAATACTTCATATAAAAAAAAAAGAAACAAAACAACGAAATGTTGAGGTGATAACATTTTAGGTTTAACAAAAAATATTTTTCACAATTTTTTTTTTTCTTCTTTTTCTTTTCTTTTTTTTTTTTTTTTTTTTTTTTTTTTTTTTTTTTTTTGAGACGCAGTCTCGCTGCCAGGCTGGAGTGCAATGGCACGATCTCGGCTCACTGCAACCTCTGCTCCTGGGCTCAAGTGATTCTTGTGCCTCAGCCTCCCGAGTAGCTGCGACTATAGGCACGCCCCACCACACCCAGCTAATTTTTTTGTATTTTTAGTAGAGACAGGGTTTCACCATGTTGACCAGGATGGTCTTGATCTCCTGACCTTGTGATCCTCCCTCCTCGGCCTCCCAAAGTGCTGGGATTACAGGTGTGAGCCACAGCGCCCGGCCCTTTCTCTTTTTTAGACAAGAATCTCGCTCTGTCACCCCGGCTGGAGTGAAGCGGCATGATCTTGGCTAACTGCAACTTCCGCCTCCCGGGTTGAAGCAATTCCCTGCCTCAGCCTCCTGAGTAGCCGGCATGACAGATGCCTGCCACCATGCCCAGCTAATTGTTTTTGTATTTTTAGTAGAGATGGGTTTCACCATCTTGGCCATGTTGGTCTTGAACTCCTGACCTCATGATCCACCCACCTCTGCCTCCCAAAGTGCTGGGATTACAGGTGTGAGCCACTGCTCCAGGCCTCTTTTGTTTTTTTTTTGAGGCAGAGTCTCACTCTGTCACCTAGGCTGGAGTACAGTGGCACCATCTCGGCTCACTGCAACCTCCGCCTCCTGGGTTCAAGCAATTATCGTGCCTCAGCCTCCCGAGCAATATTTCTTTTTATACTTTTTAAAAATTTGGCTACCAAAAATGTTAAACATGTAGCTCACATTATATTACTATTTTTAAAAACTGGCTGGGCATGGAGGCTCACGCCTGTAATCCCAGCACTTTGGGAGGCCAAGGCAGGCAGATCACCTGAGGTCAGGAGTACCAGACCAGCCTGGACAACATGGTGAAACCCTGTCTCTCCTAAAAATAAAAAAATTAGCCAGGCATGGTGGCAGGTACCTATAATCCCAGCTACTAGGGAGGCTGAGGCAGGAGAATCGCTTTAACCCAGGAGGCAGAGGTTGCAGTGAGCTGACATCATGCCATTGCACTCCAGCCTGGGGGACAAAAGTGAGACTTTGTCTCAAAAAAAAAAAAAAAACAGCTCTAAAATATTATTATTTTTTTTAAGAGACAAGGTCTCACTGTGTTGTCTGGGCTGGTCTTGGACTCCTGAGTTCAAGTGATCCTTTCACCCTGGCCTCCCAAATTGCTCAGATTACAGGCATGAGCTACTACGACTAGCCTAAATTTAATCTTTTGTTTTTTTGTTTGTTTGTTTGTTTTGTTGGAGTCTCCGTCTGTCACCTAATTGGCTCACTGCAACCTCCACCTCCCTAGTAGATGGGATTACAGGCACCCGACACCACGTCTGGCTAATTTTTGTATTTTTAGTACAGACGGGATTTCATCATGTTGGCCAGGCTGGTCTCAAACTCCAGACCTCAGGTGATATGCCCTCCTCGGCTTCCCAAAGTGCTAGGATTACAGGCATGAGCTATCGTGCCTGGCCCTAAATTAAATTTTTAACAGGAGGATTAGAACCTGATTATAGACCAGGCACGTAGGCAGATCACTTGAGGTCAGGAGTTCAACACCAGTCTGGCCAACATGGTGAAACCTTGTTTCTACTAAAAATACAAAAATTAGCCAGTCATGGTGGTGGGTGCCTGTAATCCCAGCTGCTTGGAAGACTGAGGCAGGAGAATCACTTGAACCCGGGAGGCAGAGGTTACAGTTAGCCAAGACCATGCCACTACACTCCAGCCCAGATGACAGAGTAAGACTGCATCTCAAAAAAAAAAAAAAAAGAAACTGATTGCCTGATTGTAATCTTATAAAGTTTCCAAAATAAACTTTGGGAGATAAAATGGAAGATACAGACTATTGGTCAAACTAGAGTCATACCTCCTTACTGAGTTTAATGTTACATTTCCTAAAGAAAAAGAACAATGACATATGATGAACTTACAGGCACTTTTCAAATTCTGGCAGAACAGTTCCTAATTGCATTCGCCGACGTGTCACATCAAATGGGTAGCTAAAAGAAGAAAAAAGGCATAAAGAATAAAAATTTTTGGTTTTCTACTCAACAACTATTGAATACAAAGCCCTATAAACTCAAAGAAATAATGTGTTACTGCTCTTATTGTTCTGTCTAACCTACGAGTCAGGATATAGGCATATGAATAAAATCAATTAACAATATAGAGATCTTTGCTTATGTGATCCCTCTGATTAGAGGATTCTTCTCTCCCATCACCGTAATATCAAGTTCTGTTTATTCCTAAAGGCCAAATGAAATGCCAGTTCCTGAAGAAACAAACTGGTTGCTTTTCACTGTTGAACACTAATATATAGTTTCTCAACATTGGCACTACTGACATTTTGGGTTGGATCTTCCTTTGTTGTAGGGAACTGTCCTGTGCACTAGAGATATTTAAGCACTTCCCTGACCTCTGCCTACTAGATGCCGGTAGCACTCTCCCAGCTGTGACAACCAAAAATGTCTCCAGACATTAACAAATGTCCACTGGCGGTAAAACCACCACCAGTTGAGAATTGCTCTACTGTTATGCAGCAAGTCCCCTTGAATACAGTAGACCAATACAAAATTTTCCATAAGGGCTAAAACTAATAATACAGATAACTGCCTGAAATTAAATACACAATATACAAATGCAATCTCTCTTTTTTTTTTTTTTTTTTTTTTTTTTGAGACGGAGTCTGGCTCTGTCGCCCAGGCTGGAGTGTAGTGGCCGGATCTCAGCTCACTGCAAGCTCCGCCTCCCGGGTTTACGCCATTCTCCTGCCTCAGCCTCCCGAGTAGCTGGGACTACAGGCGCCCGCCACCGCGCCCTGCTAGTTTTTTGTATTTTTTTTTTTTTTTAGTAGAGACGGGGTTTCACCGTGTTAGCCAGGATGGTCTCGATCTCCTGACCTCGTGATCCGCCCGTCTCGGCCTCCCAAAGTGCTGGGATTACAGGCTTGAGCCACCGCACCCGGCCTTTTTTTTTTTTTTTGAGACGGAGTCTCACTCTGTCGCCCAGGCTGGAGTGCAGTAATGCAATCTTGGCTCACTGCAACCTCCACCTCCCAGGTTCAAGCAATTCTCTGCCTTGACCTCCCAAGTAGCTGGGATTACAGGGGGCCGCCACCACACCCGGCTAATTTTTTTTTTTTTTTTTTTTTTTTTTGAGACGGAGTCTTGCTCTGTCACCCAGGCTGGAGTGCAGTGGCCGGATCTCAGCTCACTGCAAGCTCCTCCTCTCGGGTTCACACCATTCTCCTGCCTCAGCCTCCCCAGTAGCTGGGACTACAGGCACCCGCCACTTCACCCGGCTAGTTTTTTGTATTTTTTAGTAGAGACGGGGTTTCACCGTGTTAGCCAGGATGGTCTCGATCTCCTGACCTCATGATCCGCCCGTCTCGGCCTCCCAAAGTGCTGGGATTACAGGCTTGAGCCACTGCGCCCGGCCCACCCGGCTAATTTTTGTGTTTTCAGTAAAGACGGGTTTTCACCATGTTGGCCAGATGGTCTCTTGACCTCGTGATCCAACCAACCAGCCTCGGCCTTCCAAACTGCTGGGATTACAGGCGTGAGCCACTGCACCCGCCCTCTGTCTTTTTTTCTTAGGGGCAAGGTCTCGCTATATCTCCCAGACTGGCCTCAAACTCCTGGGCTCAAGCAATCCTCCTGCCACAGTCTCCCAAGTAGTTGAGACAACAGGCAGCACTACTCCATCCGAACATGTAATTATTTATAATATGCTTAAAGTGCACATACATCTGGAAAAATGTATTAAATTGATACTTATATTTTGCAAGGGATCCTCTTTTTGAATAATCTATTAGAAAAAATAAATGATTAACCAATGTTGAAAATCAGGATTGGGTAACCATAATTTGATTAAATTAAGTTGGTGAAGAAACTTACGATATTGTCTGCGCTATTGCTCCAGCAACACCACCACAAAGTAAGTTTACGTGAGTTTTCAACACTAAGACATTAGGATTGTCTGACGAAGGTCTGCCAAGAAGGGTAGGAGCATGGGAAAGACCAACACTCTTTAAGGTACCAAAAGTAAAAAATGAAACACCTGAAAAAAAATAATAAATTCACCATGATGCTTAACGTAACATGAGCTGTGAAAAAGACACCATTCTTAAATAATAAACACATTTCCTAATTTCTGGTGTTTGGCTTAATTTAAAATAGAAAGATTTGTGTACATAAATAGCCGAAAGATGACGAAATTACCACCAATAAAAAATTATAGCTTTGGTTTTCATGCACCACTGCAGTTTACTGCACTGACGGAGGCTATAGTGGATATAATGCCACTTTATATGTGAAAAAAATAACGTTTTCCAAGGTTTCACATGAGAAACATTAAATTCATGACTATTAATTACAAGGAAATGTGACAACTTACATTTAAAATAACAATGATGGCCAGGCACGGTGGCTCACGCCTGTAATCCCAACACTTTGGGAGGCTGAGGTGGGCGGATTACCTGAGGTCAGGAGTTCCAGACCAGCCTGACCAACATGGAGAAACCACGTCTCTACTAAAAATACACAATTAGTCGGGTGTGGTGGTGCATGCCTGTAATCCCAGCTACTTAGGAGGCTGAGGCAGGAGAATCATTTGAACCCAGGAGGCGGAGTTTGCAGTGAGCCGAGATCACACCGTTGCACTCCAGCCTGGGCAACAAGAGCGAAACTCCATCTCAAACACAAAACAAAACAAAACAAAAAAACAGTGATGGTGATAATGTAAGATACAGGCAAAAATTAAGAAGTGAAAAAGCATTTTTATTTTAATTAAGTGTCTAAGTTTGTCTTCAAGGAAGAATTGTGACCATGACAGAAGCGTTTATGTTAATTCACAAAACACGCAGAATCTAATAAAAATAGTATGCAGATAGTGCTTGTTAAACATTACATGATTTTACTAGAATCATTATTTATTAATAAAATTAGGAATGAAATTCAGGGAGGGGAAAAAAGTAAATAGATATGAAATTCAAGCATTCCTCCCAACTAAGCCTTACTCGAGATATTGTGATGTTTATTGAATTGGCCAGGCTCAGTGGCTCATGCCTGTAATCCCAGCACTTTGGGAGGCTGAGGCGGGCGGATCACAAGGTCAGGAGTTTGAGACCAGCCTGGCCAACATGGTGAAACCCCATCTCTACAAAAAATACAAATATTAGCCGGGTGTGTTGGTGTGCGCCTGTAGTCCCAGCTACTCAGGAGGCTGAGACAAGAGAATTGCTTGAACCCAGGAGGCAGAGGATGCAGTGAGCCGAGATTACAACACTGTACTCCAGCCTGTGCAACAGCGAGACTCTGTCTCAAAAAAAAAAAAAAGATTCATAAGGGATTTCTCTTACCAAATATAAAGACTCATTGTGAAACTGCCCTAGCCCAGGCAGCTCATCCTTCTAATCCTAACACTAATGGAGGCTAAGGTGGGAGGACTGCTCAAGCTCCAGAGTTTGAGACCAGCCTGGGTAATATAGTGAGAACTCATCACTGCAAAAAATTTTTAAAAGGAGGTAGATGCAGTGTGTTACATGTCTGTAGTCCCAGTTACTCAGGCCACTGATGTGGGAGGATAACCTGAGCCAAGGGAGGTCAAGGCTGTAGTGAGCCATGATTGCACCACTGCACTCAGCTATGATTGCACCACTGCACTCCAGCCTGGGCAACACAGCAAGACTCTATGTCAAAGAAAAAAAGAAAAAAAAAACAACAACTCTGCATTATGTTATTTTTTTAAGATGACTGGGAAAAGAAGATACTTTTTTTTTTTTTTTTGGAAACATAGTTTTATTCTTGTCACCCAGGCTGGAGTGCAATGGTACGATCTCGGCTCACTGCAACCTCCGCCTTCTGGGTTCAAGCAATTTTCCTGCATCAGCCTCCCAAGTAGCTGGGATTACAGGCATGTGCAACCACGCCCGGCTAATTTTATATTTTTAGTAGAGATGGGATTTTTCCATGTTGGTCAGGCTGGTCTCAAACTCCTGACCTCAGGTGATCTGCCTGCCTTGGCCTCACAAAGTGCTGGGATTACAGGCATGAGTCACCGCACCCGGCCCTTGTTGCTTTTTTGTTTGTTTGATTTTTAGAGACAAGGTCTCACTCTGTCACCCAGGAGAGTGTCCATTCTTTTGGACGAAGCTCCTACACTAGGCCCTAACAGACCAGACTAAAAATCAAAACAGAGTCACCCATGCTTAAGTTCCATACTACCAAACTAAAACTAGTTGTTACCTGACCTCCTGAGAAATTAGGAGAAAGAAGTGACAGCTACTTTCTCTAACAGGCCAGTTTCAATCTTGAATAAGCTTGATAGTAAACTTCTCTCTGCTTGATTGATTGATTGACTGACTGATTTATAAATGGAGTCTCACTCTTTTGCCCAGGCTAGAGTGCAGTGGCGGGATCTTGGCTCACCACAACCTCCGCCTCCTGGGTTCAAATGATTCTCCTGCCTCAACCTCCCGAGTAGCTGGGATTACAGGCACACGCCACCAAGCCAGCTAATTTTTGTATTTTTAGTAGAGACAGGGTTTCACCATGTTGGCCAGGCCAGTCTCGAACTCGTGACTTCAGGTGATCCACCCGCCTTGGCCTCCAAAAGTGCTGGGATTACAGGCTTGAGCCACCACACTCGGCTCCTTTTGCTTTAATACTTACACAAAAAAGGTAGCCTAATATAACCTGAAGTTAACTAGTGATTTTTCTATTTTATTCTTCCTGTCCCCAACTTACAAGGATAGTAACTTTGAACTGAGCAACCTGCTTGTTCATTGTTTCTGCTTTCTTCAACCCTTTCTCTATATAAAATCAACTCCTTCGGGTCTAGTCTTTCCAACTCTTACTCTATTTTTATGAAATGAAGTATTGCCCAATTCTAGAATTGCAAATAAAGCCAACTGAGATGTTTAAACTAAACTGGCTGCAACTTTGTCTTGTAACACAACTGTATGTAAATCCACAATTACCTCAAAATAAAAAGTTTAGTTTAAAAAAAAAACAGGACTGCCGGGCACAGTGGCTCACACCTATAATCCCAGCACTTTGGGAGGCCAAGGCAGGTAGATCACCTGAGGTCAGGAGTTCGAGACCAGCCTGACCATGGGCAAGAGAATCGCTTGAACCCAGCAGGCAGAGGTTGCGGTGAGCTGAGATCACGCCATTGCACTCCAGCTTGGGCAACAAGAGCAAAACTCCGCCTCAAAAAAAAAAAAAAACGGCCGGGCGCGGTGGCTCAAGCCTGTAATCCCAGCACTTTGGGAGGCCGAGACGGGTGGATCACGAGGTCAGGAGATCGAGACCATCCTGGCTAACACGGTGAAACCCCGTCTCTACTAAAAAATACAAAAAACTAGCCGGGCGAGATGGCGGGCGCCTGTAGTCCCAGCTACTCGGGAGGATGAGGCAGGAGAATGGCGTAAACCCCGGAGGCGGAGCTTGCAGTGAGCTGAGATCCGGCCACTGCACTCCAGCCTGGGTGACAGAGCGAGACTCCGTCTCAAAAAAAAAAAAAAAAAAAAAAAAAACACAGGACTGTAAACAAGGTAATAGGCCGGGCGCGGTGGCTCAAGCCTGTAATCCCAGCACTTTGGGAGGCCGAGACGGGCGGATCACGAGGTCAGGAGATCGAGACCATCCTGGCTAACACAATGAAACCCCGTCTCTACTAAAAATACAAAAAAATTAGCCGGGCGTGGTGGCGGCGCCTGTAGTCCCAGCTACTCGGGAGGCTGAGGCAGGAGAATGGCGGGAACCCGGGAGGCGGAGCTTGCAGTGAGCCGAGATCGCGCCACTGCACTCCAGCCTGGGCGACAGAGGGAGACTCGGCCTCAAAAAAAAAAAAAAAAAAAAAAAAAAAAAAAAAAAAAAAAAAAAAAAAAAAACAAGGTAATAATGGAGACTAGAGAACTACAGGTATCCTTATTTTTCTTCTTTCTACTTTTCTATATTGTCAAAATTTCCCATAAGTCTTCATTATTTATAATGAGACAAAAACCACTTTTCAACTCCTTTTTTTTTTTTTTTTTTTTTTTTTTTTGAGACGGAGTCTCGCTCTGTCGCCCAGGCTGGAGTGCAGTGGCGCGATCTCGGCTCACTGCAAGCTCCGCCTCCCGGGTTCACGCCATTCTCCTGCCTCAGCCTCCCGAGTAGCTGGGACTACAGGCGCCCACAACCGCGCCCGGCTAATTTTTTGTATTTTTAGTAGAGACGGGGTTTCACCGTGGTCTCGATCTCCTGACCTTGTGATCCGCCCGCCTCGGCCTCCCAAAGTGCTGGGATTACAGGCGTGAGCCACCGCGCCCGGCTCAACTCCTATTTTTAATTAACATGTTCATAAAAACTAAATGTTTAACATCATCTAACGTAAGTGTGTGTTAATAAGACTACAGCTGGCTCAGATATTAAGAAAAAGATGTAAAATAATTTTCTACTTATCATATACAAATAGTCATCTTTATATCCAAGACATTACTATTATGTGACCATGCATAAATCATTTCCTATTAAAAGTACTTAACAGACAGCATCTTTTTATATTACCATTTCAGAAAAAAAAAGAAAAAAAAGGTAACAAATTTTAAACATGCAAATTAGGATTCTGGCAAATTTGAAACATACCTGCATATGGAGCCATTCCTAAAATAGTAGGCATCAGACCTCTGTAAAATCCAAAGAAACCACCTTCCTTTTGAGTGAAGGAAAATTGCAAGTGAGATTACATTGTGCTCATTATCATAAACATCAAAGAACAAAATCACACTTTATAACAGAAAAATTATTCTGGGATCCACCCTGAAACACAAAGATGTGCTTTCATAATTATTGTTATTAACATCAATAAGTAAAAGAATAATTATTTATATGACATTCAAAATATTTTCCTAAGTATAAAAGGGCATGTTATAGATGAGGAAGGTAAATATGAAATACCTGTGCATAAATTGTTTTGAATGCATGAATAATTCCTGTATAGGTGTGTTCCCCTTTCACCTGGAATGCTAGGCGGACCCTAACCATGTCAAGAGGGTAAGTACAGATAACTGCTGTCATACCTGAAAAGAAAGTAGAAACTTAAAGGTAAAAAAAAAATTTGATGTATACATATATTCCTCTATCATTAGTATTATTCTAAATATTATGGCAATGGTGAAAACCCAATAAAATCAAAGGTGATATTACTGATAGAATTATACCATATCATTAGATGCAAAAACAACCTAGTAAGTGAAGGGTCAGTTTGCAAAAAATATTTTCAAGTTCTCACTGTGAAGTTATACTGTCAGCACCAAAATGGTACAGTGTACAGTATAAGGGAATCATGAGATTTTTTTTAAAACAATTATTCTACTATTTATGTATTCCCAGTTAAGACATCAGAAAGGAAACACAGTAGGTCCTCCTGATCCATGGTTTCCACATCCACGGATTCAAGCAACCATTGATGGAAAATGTAGTGAGGTCTACAATGGTTGCATCTGTACTGAACATGTACAGATTTTTTGGTCACTGTTTCCTAAACCATATAGTATAACAAATATATACATAGCATTTACATTATATTAGGTATTATAAGTAATCTACACCCAGCCCAACTCCATTTCTTAATTCCTTTTCCCATGTTCCAAGTTTTCTGGTTACTGGCTGAAAGGGGTTTAATAGGCCAGGCGTGGTGGCTCACGCCTGTAATCCCAGCACTTTGGGAGGCCAAGGCGGGTTGATTGGTCAAGAGATCGAGACCATCCTGGCCAACACGGTGAAACCCAGTCTCTATTAATAATACAAAAATTAGCTGGGCGTGGCGGCACATGCCTGTAGTGAGGCAGGAGAATCACTTGAGCCCAGGAGGCAGAGGTTGCAGTATGCCAAGATGGCGCCACTACAGTCCAGCCTGGCAACAGAGTGAGAGTCCATGAAAGAAAAGAAAAGAAGAGAGAAGAGAGAAGAAAGGAAGGAAGGAAGGAAGGAAAGGAGAGAGAGAAAGAGAGAAAGAAAGAAAAGAAAGAAAAAAGAAAAGAAAAGAAAGAAAAAAGAAAAGAAAAGGAAAGAAAACAAAGGAAAAGGAGGTTTAATAGCAAATCACTGTGGGAGCTGGGCATGCTCACGCCTGTAGTCCCAGCACTTTGGGAGGCTGAGATGGACAGATCACCTGAGGTCAGGAGTTGAAGACCAGCCTGGCCAAGATGGTGAAACCCCATCTCTACTAAAAATACAAAAATTAGCCGGGTATGGTAGCGAGCACGTGTAATCCAGCAACTTGGGAGGCTGAGGCAAGAGAATCACTTGAACCCAGGAGGCGTAGGTTACAGTGAGCCGAGATCGTGCCATTGCACTCCAGCCTGGGTGACAAGAGTAAAGCTGCATCTAAAAAGGAAAGGAAAGGAAGGGAAGGGAAGGGAAGGAGAGGGGAGGGGAGAGGAGGGGCAGGGGAGGGGGCAGGGGAGGGGAGAGGGGGAGGGGGCAGGGGAGGGGGAGGGGAGGGGAGGGGAGGGGGAGGGGAGGGGAGGGGGAGGGGAGGGGAGGGGGAGGGGAGGGGGGAGGGGGAGGGGGAGGGGAGGGGGAGGGGGAGGGGAGGGGAGGGGAGGTCACTGTGGGAGTTAATGTAGTGGTTAAATAATGAATTGGTAGGAAACAAGAATATCCAGAAATTTGTAAAGGTAAAGGAAGTGGGTGGGTACCATGGCTCAATCCTTTTAATCCCAGCACTTTGGGAGGCTGAGGTAAATGGATCACTTGAGTCCAAAAGTTTGAGAACAGCCTGGGCAACATAGCAAAACTTTGTATTCATTTAAAAAATAGGCCGGGTGCAGTGGCTCACGCCTATAATCCCAGCACTTTGGGAGACTGAGGTAGGAGGATCACTTGAGGTCAGAAGTTCCAGACCAGCCTGGCCAATATGGTGAAACCCCGTCTCTACTAAAAATACAAAAATTAGCCAGGTGTGGTGGTGGGCACCTGTATTCTCAGCTACTCTTCTCGGGAGGCTGAGACAGGAGAATCCTTGAACCTGGAAGGTAGAGGTTGCAGTGAGCCAAGATCATACCACTGCACTCCAGCCTGGGTGACAGGGCCAGACTCTGTCTCAAAAAATAATAATAATAATAAACTATTAACTTTTTACTTATAATCAAAATTGACCAAAATGGTCAAAAGTTAAAAAAGTATGTACTCTAGGGACAGACACGGTGGCTCACGCCTGTAATCCCAGCACTTTGGGAAGCCGACACGGGTGGATCACAAGGTCAGGAGATCGAGCCTGGTTAACACAATGAAACCCTGTCTCTACCAAAAACTGGGGAGGCGAGGTAGGAAAATAGCATGAACCTGGGAGACTGAGCTTGCAGTGAGCCGAGATAACGCCACTGCACTCCAGCCTGGGTGACACAGCAAGACGCCGTCTCAAAAAAAAAAAAAAAATTAGCCAGGCGTGATGGTGGGTACCTGTAATCCCAGCTACTCAGAAGGTTGAGGCAGGGAATCCTTGAACCTGGGAGGCGGAGACTGCAGTGAGCCAAGATCATGCCACTGCACTCCAGCCTAGACAACAGAGTGAGACTATGTCTCAAAAAAAAAGAGAAGAGTATAAACTCTAGAGTGTACCTCCTTGCTTCAAATTAGACTCTACCACTAACTAGATATACGACCCTGATCAAGTTACTTAATCTGGGTTTCAATTCTGTTTTCTGTCAAATGGGTATTATAATAAGTGGGTACCTAAATCAGGGTTTTGTAAAGATTAGGTGAGCTAACATATGTAAATGCTTAAAATAATTCCTGGTACATAGTAAAGGTTACATATAAGTGTTAGCTATTATTCTCCAGTGTATTCTATTGAAACTATGTACTTTTTTATCCTTTCCTTTGAGAACCAATTTATTTGTCTCCTCTTCTTGCATCCCCTTGCCCCCAATCTGTTTCCTGCATATCAAAGCTTACAAATTTGAATTAAAAGGGAAGCACAATCAGAGAATTACTGAAGAAGAATATGTAACAACGTGGGAATTCAGCTTGCCTGGTGCTAGTATTCAGACTGACATCCATAACAATCATTCAGAGGGTGACTGAGGTTTTCAATTCATGAAGCTACAGTCTCCCATTGGGCCTCTTTTCTCCATTCACACACTCCTTACTATTCTATCTAACAGTTCTTTTAAGAAGGCCAAAAAAGCCCTCGATGAACAAATAAGGCAAATCAGAAACTACTTACCTTGAATAGTGATGGTAACAGCTTTCTTCTTCCCTCAGTTTACAACTACAATCCAATACAAATAGTAGAATATCTTTACCTACCAGGAAGCAATGAGACTCAATCAAGCTGAGACTTGCTTTCAATTTTTATGAATGTGCAAACTCTTCTCTTTCCCTCCCTTAAGTCAAGAAACTGAGGACATAAAGATGAATCTAAACAAAGTCAGACTTTTTTCTCTAAATTCTCATCATCTTACTGTCTCTATAGTCTAGAATCCCAGGAGTTATGGGAAACCTGAGAATATATTTTAACCAGCAATTACATTAGGGATCATATTTAGAAAGTATGGTAAATATGAATTATTTATTGCATTCCAGAAAGAAACACAAAACACTTTTTTTCTTCTTTTTGTTGAGATGGTGTCTCGCTCTGTCACCCAGGCTGGAATGCAGTGGTGTGATCACTGCACACTGCAGCCTCAAACTCCTGGGCTCAAATGTTCCTCCTACCTCAGCCTCCCAAGTTGCTGGGATCACAGGTGTGCATCACCCCACCCAGCTACAAAGGATTTCTTAAAAAAGGAACTAACATTACAAAGAGAGAGTAAAAGGAAAGAAGAAATCAATATTAGAAATTGCATAATACAGGACATTTACAGACCCTCATCAATTCATCCTTTTCTGCAACTTCTCAATGAATACGGTAGTAGATTTGTTTTCAAAGATGGCTTCTCACCACCCTCCATCTCCATCTGAGGCTGACATAGTGGGAGCAGCATCCAGAGTCCATGTACATATTCAAAGAGATTAAAGTATAACAAAAATACATAGATTCTAAATACATACTTTAGACAAAAGAAGGGCTCCAAGCATCATAGATACAAAAGCTAAGCCACAAAGCTAAGCAAATTGGTCTGGAGTAGGAGTCCAAGGAAGTCCAATTCTACAATAGTTTGTCCCTTGGAAACACGTTACTACTTTGAGGTTGACTAAATATCAGTTATGAACAACCAAAATACACCTGTCGATAGTTGTGTGCAATCTCTGATGAGTATGACAACTAAAATTATGTTCTTAGAGTAGGTTCTAGGTAGAAAAAATTCAGTTATGACACTCATGAGCCACAATAGAAACCATTATAACACAAAAGAATAACTGTACATCTTTTTCTTCTTACTTCTAACATTTTTTTTTTTTCCCCGAGATGGAGTCTTGTTCTGTTACCCAAGCTGGAATGCAGTGATGTGATCTCGGCTCATTGAAAACTCCACCTCCCAGGTTCAAGCAATTCTCCTGCCTCAGCCTCCCAAGTAGTTGGGATTATAGGCGTGCACCAAGACACCCGGCTAATTTTTGTATTTTTAGTAGAGATGGAGTTTCACCATGTTGGCCAGGCTGGTCTTGAACGCCTGCTCTCATGATCTACCCCACCTTGGCCTCCCAAAGTTATGGGATTACCCATCGTGCCCTGCCTTTATTTTTATTTTTGAGGAAATGGGGTCTCATTGTGTTGCCCAGGCTGGTCTTGAATTCCTGAGCTCAAGTAATCCTCCCTCCTTAGCCTCCCAAAGAACTGGGTTTATAGAGTATATGCCTTTTGTACAGGATTCTCACATAGAAATCACAGATCTCTAATACCTGTACAATGTAAGTCAAAAACCCAAAGGGCTTAAGAGTAGAGGTCTAAGCATCATGCCACTCCCCCACTCCCACAAATCAGGACTCAAATTCTATTAATTGGGACTTACCTACATTCCAATTTTCAAAAATTCAAGAATTGGACTACCAGCTCAGAAGAGCAATTTTTCCAAACATGTAGGAAGCTTGTTGCTTTTGAATTCTGGATCAGAGCTCAAGGGAGATAGAATTCCCCCTTTTTTTTTTTTTAACTTTTTCTTTTTTCTTTTTTTTTTTTTTTTTTGAGACAGTCTCATTTTGTCACTGTGCCCAACCTAGAATTCCCCTTTTTTTTTTTTTTTTTTGAGACCGAGTCTCGCTCTGCCACCCGGGCTGGAGTGCAGTGGCCGGATCTCAGCTCACTGCAAGCTCCGCCTCCCGGGTTCACACCATTCTCCTGCCTCAGCCTCCTGAGTAGCTGAGACTACAGGCGCCCGCCAACTCACCCGGCTAGTTTTTTGTATTTTTTAGTAGAGACGGGGTTTCACCGTGCTAGCCAGGATGGTCTCGATCTCCTGACCTCGTGATCCACCCGTCTCGGCCTCCCAAAGTGCTGAGATTACAGGCTTGAGCCACCGCGTCCGGCTAGAATTCCCTTTTAAATATAAAAGTATTTGGAAGGCCAGGTGCAGTGGCATGTGTCTGTAGTCCTAGCTACTTGGGAGGTTGAGATGGCAGGAATGCTTCAGGTCAGGAGTTCAAGACCAGTGTGAGCCACATAACCTCTTTTTTTTTCTGTCTCTACAAAAAAAGTTAAAATTAGCCAGGCACGATGGCATGTGCCTGCAGTCCCAGCTACCCAGGAGGCTGAGCGGGGAGGACTGCTTGAGCCCAGGAGTTAGAGGTTGCAGTGAACTAGCATCTCACCACTGCACTCCAGCCTGGGCAACAGAGCAAAATCCTGTCTCTGAAAAAAAGAAAACAAAATTTATTTGGGAAAGGTGCCTCCAAGCCTCTTTGAGATTCTCAAAGTCCGGTGAGCATGTGGTTCTAATAATCTTTGGAGTATACCGTACAGTCATCTGATTGCAGATGTCCAGCCTCTGCTGTGATCGGCTACTGCCTTTGCCATAGTCGTTGTTAAATATTTTGAATATCACCATTATTTACAACTAAAATATTCCCTACATTACAAATGAAACGAAAAGGAGAATAAAGAATTCAGGTTGCTGACTTAAAAGCATGCACTGGTATGGAAGGATTAATAACATTCCCTTGTGTTCATGGAGGACTTCAGATCTCTCAGACTGTTTTTACAGCAATTCTTTACACTGACCCTCAGAACAACTGAGATAGAGGAGAAAGATTGGGAAAAAGGAGGGTTGTGGGAAAGAGAGCGAGAGAAACCACAAGCTCCACTTTAACAAACATAGAGGCAAGTTACAGAGGTTTTGGGTGATCTGCCCATGGTCAAAGGGAAGGTGAGTAATGGAGGCCAGGCAGGATCCCAGCAAGTGTTCTGTCCACTCAACCACCAAGCTTTGGACTGGAACATCAAGTAGGAGCAGACCAAAGAGCGCAACAAGCGGAACTCAGCTCATCACTTCTAGGTTGTAACACTTTCCTTCTTTTTTCTCTACTCTTTATCTTGTCACGTTTAGTTCCATGGAAACTGGCAGAGCCAGATGGATTTCAGACAACTAAAACATATGTGGGGAAAGGAGACCTTCCTTAAAAATACAAACCCTTCTCTTCCCTTCTGCAGCCATCACCGAAGCAGGAGCAGCCAAAATGAAATTCAATCCCTCTGTGACTTCCAATCGAGGCAAGAACTGCAAAAGGCATTTCAATGCAACTTCCAACATTAGCAGGAAGATTATGTCTTCCCCTCTTTCCAAAGAGCTGAGACAGAAGTACAATGTGTGATCCACGCCTATCCGAAAGGTTTTGATGAAGGTCAGGTTGTATGAGGACACTATAAAAGTCAGCAAATTGGCAAAGTAGTCCAAGCTTACAGGAAGAAACATGTCATCTACAATGAATGGGTGCAACGGGAAAAGGCTAATGGCACAACTGTCCATGTAGACGTTCACCACAGCAAGATGGTTCTCACTAGGCTAAAACGGGACAAAGATGGCAAAAAGATTCTTGAACAGAAAGCCAAATCTCACCAAGTAGGAAAGGAAAAGGGCAAATACAAGGAAGAAACAATTGAGAAGATGCAGGAATAAAGTAATCTTATATACAAGCTTTGGTAAAAACTTGAAACAAAAAAAAGAAAATACAAACCTTGATCTCAATCTATAGGTTTCCTTTTGCTGGCCAACTGAGATTTAGTATGTATTGGATTGTAGTTGTAGGACGAGGGACAGGAAAAAAGTTTTTAAAAAGCTTTAAAATAAGCTATGTTAAAATGATCATAAAAAACACAACTTTTTACTTTAGCAAATATAAAATTTCCGAAGTTACATTTAGAAGCCTTATCAAAAGTAGAGGAGCAAAGATACCAGACATAAATTAATCATAAGATCCAGTTCAAGCATTTCAATCACAGGAGAAAACTATAAATTGTAATTTATACAAAGTCTAGCTCTGTTGCCAAGGCTGGAGTGCAGTGGCGAGATCTGGGCTCACTGAAACCTCTACCTCCCAGGTTCAAGCGATCCTCCTGCCTCAGCTTACCAAATAGCTGGGATTACAGGCGCCGACCACCATGCCTGGCTAATTTTATTTATTTTTACCACAGACAGGGTTTTACCATGTTGGCTAGGCTGGTCTCAAACTCCTGACCTCAGGTGATTCACCCGCCTTGGTCTCCCAAAGTGTTGGGATTACAAGCAAGAGCTACCATGCCTGGCCCTGAATTAAATTTTTAACAGGAGGATTATAACCTGATTATAGGCCAGGCACCATGGCTCACGCCTGTAATCCTAACACTTTGGGAGGCTGAGGCGGGTGGATCACCTGAGGGCAGAAGTTCGAAACCAGGCCAGGTGCGGAGACTCACACCTGTAATCCAGCACTTTGGGAGGCCGAGGCAGGCAGATCATCTGAGGTCAGGAGTTTGAGACCAGCCTGGCCAACATATTGAAACCCCGTCTCTACTAAAAATACAAAAATTAGCCAGGCATGTGGCACATGCCCGTAATCCCAACTACTCGGGAGGCTGAGGCAGAAGAATCTCATGAACCCAGGAAGCAGAGGTTGCAGTGAGCTGAGATTCCACCACTGCACTCCAGCCTGGGCAACAGAGGGAGACTCCGTCTCAAAAAAAAAACAAGAAAAACGAGAATTGCAAAGCGATATACAGGATGCGCGCGGTGGCTCCTGCCTGTAATCCCAGCACTTTGGAGAGCCAAGGTGGGCAAATCACCTGAGATCAGGAGTTCGAGACCAGCCTGGCCAATATGGTGAAACCCCGTGTCTCTACTAAAAATACAAAAATTAGCCAGGCATGTGGCACGTGCCTGTAATCCCAGCTACTCGGAAAGCTGAGGCTGAAGAATGGCTTGAACCCAGGAGGCGAGGGTTGCAGTGAGCCAAGACTGTGCCACTATACTCCAGCCTGGGCAACAGAGAGGGACTCCATCTCAAAAAAAAAAAAAAGTGATATACAAAATAACACATCGTAAAATTTGGAAACTTTCTAACATTGCTCTTCTGTAAACTGAAGACAAATCATAGAGCTTACCTAATAATGTTGTCCTGTGGACTCCATGTCGAGTGTCCAAATATTATATGTCAAGAGTTCTATCAGCCAGGCTGAGTGCAAACTCATCCCACCACTCAGCCTGGGTGACAGAACAAGAGCCTATCTCAAAAAAAAAAAAAAAAAAAAAAAAGGAAAGAGAGAAAAAGGAGAGAAAGAGGAGAAGGGGAGAGGAGGGAAAGAGGGGAGGGGAGGGGAGGGAAGGGAAGCGAAGGGAAGCGAAGGGAAGTGAAAGGAAGGGGAGGGGAGGGAAGGGAAGCGGAGGGAAGGGAAGCAAAGGGAAGGGAAGGGAAGGTAAAGGAAAGGAAAGGAATGTTGGGAGAATTTGACTCAAAATTTGAATTTTCAAATGGGTGCAGTAGTGTGTGCCTCTAGTCCCAGCACTTTGGGAGGCTGAGGCAGGAAGATCACTTGAATCCAGGAGTTTAAGCCATCCTGGGCAACAGAGCAAGACTCCATCTCTAAAATAACCTTTTTTTGGCAAAAAAGTTATGTGAGTGAATAATGTTGGCACAACTGACAAGTCATATGTAAAACTTATTCCATCCATCCCTCACTCCCTCTATAAAAGTAAACATAAGATCAACATGCCAAAACAAATAGTTTTAGTAAAGAAACATGACTAGGGCTGGGCACAGTGGTTCACACCTATAATCCTACACTTTGGGAGGCCAAAGCGGGTGGATAACCTGAAATCAGGAGTTCGAGACCAGCCTGGCCAACGTGGCGAAACCCCATCTCTACTAAAAATACAAAAATCAGCCAGACATGGTGGCGTGAGCCTGTAATCCCAGCTACTGGGGGGCTGAGGCAGAAGAATCGCTTGAACCTGGGAGTCAGAGGTTGCAGTGAGCTGAGATCGTGCCACTGCACCCCAGCCTGGGCAACATAGTAAGACTCTGTCTCAAAAAAAAAAAGAAAAAGAAAAAGAAAAACATGACTAAATGTCTTTAACTTAGAATGGGGAGGGAATTTCTACACACAACACAAAATTTAGAAGTTTAACAGAGGAAAAAAACTAACATGTTTGGCCATGTAAAACGTCTGTATAGGGAAAAAAATCTTAAATGATTTTTTAAAAAAAATCATAGAACCAAAGGTCAAATCTAAAACTGGGAAATAAAATATTAGCAATATCTCAAAGAAAAAGAACTAACGTCCCACCTCCCAAACTCATAAAAATGAATATTGGCTGGCCGGGCGCGGTGGCTCAAGCCTGTAATCCCAGCACTTTGGGAGGCCGAGACGGGCGGATCATGAGGTCAGGAGATCGAGACCATCCTGGATAACCCAGTGAAACCCCGTCTCTACTAAAAAACCCCGTCTCTAAAAAAAAATTAGCCGGGCGAGGTGGCGGGCGCCTGTAGTCCCAGCTACGCGGGAGGCTGAGGCAGGAGAATGGCGTGAACCCGGGAGGCGGAGCTTGCAGTGAGCTGAGATCCGGCCACTGTACTCCAGCCTGGGCGACAGAGCCAGACTCCGTCTCAAAAAAAAAAAAAAAAAAAAAGAATATTGGCCGGGCGCAGTGGCTCAAGCCTGTAATCCCAGCACTTTGGGAGGCCGAGACGGGTGGATCACGAGGTCAGGAGATCGAGACCATCCTGGCTAACACAGTGAAACCCCATCTCTACTAAAAAATACAAAAAAACTAGCCGGGCGAGGTGGCGGGCGCCTGTAGTCCCAGCTACTCGGGAGGCTGAGGCAGGAGAATGGCCTGAACCCGGGAGGCGAAGCTTGCAGTGAGCTGAGATCCGGCCACTGCACTCCAGCAAGGGGGACAGAGTGAGACTCCGTCTCAAAAAAAAAAAAAAAAAAAAAGAATATTTTAAAAACAGAAATAGGCCAGGTGAGAATTTGAGGAGTTTGAGATCAGCCTGGGCAACATGACAAATGCCCGTCTCTACAGAAAATACAAAAATTGGCCGGGTGCAGTGACTCACGCCTGTAATCCCAGCACTTTGGGAGGCCAAGGCAGGCAGATCACGAGGTCAAGAGATCGAGACCATCCTGGCTAACACGGGAAAACCCCATCTCTACTAAAAATACAAAAAATTAGCCGGTCGTGGTGGCGGGGGCCTGTAGTCCCAGCTACTGGGAGGCTGAGGCAGGAGAATGGCGTGAACCCGGGAGGCGGAGCTTGCAGTGAGCTGAGATCACACCACTGCGCTCCAGCCTGGGTAAGAGCAAGACTAGGTCTCAAAAAAATTAAAAAATAAAAATAAAGAAAATACAAAAGGGCCAGGCGTGGTGGCTCAAGCCTGTAATCCCAGCACTTTGGGAGGCCGAGACGGGCGGATCACGAGGTCAGGAGATCGAGACCATCCCGGCTAACACGATGAAACCCCGTCTCTACTAAAAAATACAAAAAACTAGCCGGGCGAGGTGGCGGGCGTCTGTAGTCCCAGCTACTCGGGAGGCTGAGGCAGGAGAATGGCGTAAACCCAGGAGGCGGAGCTTGCAATAAGCGAGATCCGGCCACTGCACTCCAGCCTGGGCGACAGAGCGAGACTCCGTCTCAAAAAAAAAAAAAAAAAAGAAAATACAAAAATTAGCTGGATATGGTGCCATGTGCCTGTAGTCCCAGCTACTTTTGGGAGGCTGAGAGAGGAGGATGCCTTGAGCCTAGAAGGTGAAGGCTGCAGTGAGTTGTGATCACGCCACTGTACTCCAGCCTGGGAGACAGAGCCAGACCCTGTCTCAAAAAAAGAGAAGAGGAGAGGAGGGGAGGGGAGGGGAGGGGAGGGGAGGGGAGGGGGAGGGGAAGGGGAGGGGAAGGGGAGGGGAAGGGGAGGGGATAAGAGAAGGGAGAGGAGAGGGAAGAAGAGAGGGAAGAGAAGGAAAGGAAAGGAGAAAGAAAGGAATTGCTAATCATGGTTGTCTCTAGGGAATGCAACTATTTTTACTGTATAGGAGTAGTTATTACTATAGTCATAATTCGTTACAATTTTTTTAAAGAAAAAAGATAAATTTTGAAAAGTAATGGCTGGTCCAAGTGAAGTGCAGTGATGTTTAAAACTCACTGATCACAATCAGTTACAGTTTTCTTTGTTTTTTCTCCATTCACACTGTATTACATGACTAGCCTTCAAAAAATTTTTTTAAAATTTTTAAACATTTCCAAAAGTAGAACTGTCAAAGAGAATGCAAGCTTTTCACATAGTTATAAGTTGAGACTACTCCTTATCCTCTACTGTAAAAGGACTATTTTTCAGTTGGCGTATGGTAATTTCATATATATAACTGAATATAGAAAAACAACAAATGTGTGCTACTAAATCAATGTCACACTTTTTATTTTAATACATAACTTTTTTTGAGGATGCACCCAGGAAAAAATACAAGTCACAGGACACCTGCAACCTGTGCTTTCCTCAATGCCACTCATATAATCTAAACCAAATTAAGTATTTTAACAGAAAATTAATTTGTCAGAAATAAAATATACCTAACTCCTCTTACCTGCCATAGATCCAGCCATTAATCTGTGCACATGACCCGAAATTCCCAGCTTCGTAGTAATTAACTAGAAAACAAGAACACTGAATTAAATGAGATATTTTTTAAATGCTGCCCATTTTACTGTTTAATAATGAAGATTTATTTCAAGAGTTACAGGACTAATAAAAAGAAAATTAATAATAAATGTGAACGAAATGAGCACAATTAAATACAGCTTGGCAGTATTATATCACAGCAAAGGGGATGTTTCCTCTGCAGTCTCTGCTTTAATTTTTTGTGTTTCTGCAGAAGCAAACTAGCTTAGAATTGCTAAATATATGATACTGTGTATTAAGGAACACAGGCCCTTAACAAGTGACTGAGGGTAGTAGGAATAAATTGTTACTTTTTTTTTTTTTTTTTTTTTTTTTGAGACGGAGTCTTGCTCTGTGTCCCAGGCTGGATTGCAGTGGTGCAATCTCAGCTCACTGCAACCTTCGCCTCCTAGGTTCAAGAGATTCTCCTGCCTCAGCCTCTCAAGCAGCTGGGACTACAGCCACATGCCACTACGCCTGGCTAATTTTTTATTTTTTAGTAGAGACGAGGTTTCACCATATTGGTCAGGCTGGTCTTGAACTCCTGACCTCAGGTGATCCACCCACCTCGGCCTCCCAAAGTGCTGGGATTATAGGCGTAAGCCACCACACCTGGCCTAATTTTTTATTTTTATTTTTTTTAATGCTCTATAGACAATGAAGTCCTGATATACAAATGGTATCAATTCTCTCTGGCTGACTAGCTTAGAATGTTGCTCCGATCTCTGCTGCTTGTTCTTTTTTTTTTTTTTTTTTTGAGATGGAGTCTGGCTCCGTCGCCCAGGCTGGAGTGCAGTGGCGGGATCTCCACTCACTGCAAGCTCCGCCTCCTGGGTTCACACCATTCTCCTGCCTCAGCCTCCTGAGTAGCTGGGTTCCACCATGTTAGCCAGGATGGTCTCGATCTCCTGACCTCGTGATGCACCCAGGCTGGAGTGCAATGGCACAATCTTGGCTCACTGCAACTTCCATATCCTGGGTTCAAGCGATTCTCCTGCCTCAGCCTCCTGAGTAGCTGAGATTACAGGCATGTGCCACCACATCTGGCTAATTTTGTATTTTTAGTAGAGAAGGGGTTTCTCCATATTGGTCAGGCTGGTCTCGAACTTCTGACCTCAGCTGATCCTCCCACCTCAGCCTCCCAAAGTGCTATGATTACAAGTGTGAGCCACTGCGCCCAGCCAGTTTCACTATTTTATTTAATAAGAAAATCCAAAGTCACAGTGTTCCTCTCCTACAATTGAGTAACAAAAAGCACACTAAAGGCTGGAGCCCACGGATAGCTTGGGCCCAGGAGTTCCAGATTAGCATGGGCAACACAGTGAGACCCCACCTCTACAAAATGTTTTTTAAAAAATTAGCCAGGCCGGGCGCGGTGGCTCAAGCCTGTAATCCCAGCACTTTGGGAGGCCGAGACGGGCAGATCACGAGGTCAGGAGATCGAGACCATCCTGGCTAACACAGTGAAACCCCGTCTCTACTAAAAAATACAAAAAACTAGCCGGGCGAGGTGGCGGGCGCCTGTAGTCCCAGCTACTCGGGAGGCTGAGGCCGGAGAATGGCGTAAACCCGGGAGGCGGAGCTTGCAGTGAGCCGAGATCGCGCCACTGCACTCCAGCCTGGGTGACAGAGCCAGACTCCGTCTCAAAAAAAAAAAAATTAGCCAGGCCTCCTCTCCACCACTGAAAAAGAAAGAAAGAAAGAAAAAAAAATTAGCTGGGGGTGGTGGCACATGCCTCTAGTGCCAGTTACTTAGGAGGCTGAAGTGGGAGAACTGCTTGAGCCCATGAGGTTGAGGCTGCAGTAAGCCATGACCACATCACTGCACTCCAGTCTAGGAGACAGAGAAACTATCTCAAAAAAGAAAGAAAGAATAGAATAGAATAGAATAGAATAGAATAGAATAGAATAGAATAGAATAGAATAGAGGGAAGGAGGGAAGGGAAACACATTAAAAATATATTAATATTTTATGGATTTATTATCTTCTTTAAAGATACTCTAGCTTTCATTCATTAGGAGTGAACATAAAGAATTTACTTGGCCGGGTGCAGTGGCTATGCCTGTAATCCCAAGACTTTGGGAGGCCAAGGCGGGGGATCACGTGACATCAGGAGTTCCAGACCAGCCTGACCAACATGGTGAAACCCCACCTCTACTAAAAATAAAAAATTAGCCAGGCATGGTGGTGCATGCCTGTAAGAATGTAGGAGGCAGAGATTGCAGTGAGCCAAGATCATGTCATTGCACTCCAGCCTAGGGAACAAAAGTGAAACTCCGTCTCAAAAAATAAATAAATAAATAACTCATAACTGACTAACAATTCTGGAATCAGTAACTCCAAAGACAATTTATATTTAAGAGCTTAAGCTATCACAAGTCTTATTCCTTTAAAAAGGCATTGCTATATCAAAAGTAACTTTTTGGCCCGGTATCATGGCTCATGCCTGCAAGACCAACACTTTGGGAGGCCAGGAGTTCGAGACAAGCCTGGCTAAAATGGCAAAGTCCTGTCTCTACTAAAAATACAAGAATTGGCCAGGCATGGTGGCACAGGCCTGTAATCCCAGCCACTCAGGAGGCTGAGGCAGGAGAACTGCTTGAACCTAGGAGGTGGAGGTTGCAGTGAGCCTTTCAAAATAGTGTCACTGTACTCCAGCCTGGGCAGCGAGACTCTGTCTCAAAAATTAAAAAAAAAAAAAAAGTTAAAATTTTAAAATATGAAACTTTTACATATTTTTAAATGTCCAAAGCAAATGCCTGGTCAAGCATGCACAATATTCAAGAATGCAAAAGAGAAAAGATCAAAGTTTCACTACCGTTTTATAATGCTCAAATGCCATAAACTGGATTGCACCATAGGGAAAGATTCGAATCATCATTGCACCATTTCCTTTATACAATCCAAGGAATCCTTCTTTTTGAGGAACAGCACGCAATGCAGAAAATACTCCTATTTTTAGAGGAAAAATGCTGTTAAAACAGAGAAAATTACCTAAATCTAAATTTTCATGACAACCACAGATAAAGATTAATGTGCCATCACTTGGGATATAATTTTGCTTAAGGGATTACATGAATAGTAATTTCTTTTTTTTTTTTTTTTTTTTTTTTTTTTTTTGAGACGGAGTCTCGCTCTGTCGCCCAGGCTGGAGTGCAGTGGCCGGATCTCAGCTCACTGCAAGCTCCGCCTCCCGGGTTCACGCCATTCTCCGGCCTCAGCCTCCCGAGTAGCTGGGACTACAGGCGCCCGCCACCTCGCCCGGCTAGTTTTTTGTATTTCTTAATAGAGACGGGGTTTCACCGTGTTAGCCAGGATGGTTTCGATCTCCTGACCTCGTGATCCACCCGTCTCGGCCTCCCAAAGTGCTGGGATTACAGGCTTGAGCCACCGCGCCCGGCCAGTAATTTCTATAAAACAGCTAAACCTACTAAAAATACAAAATATATCCAAATAATATAAATAAGCACACCCCATATAATATAAAACCTACTGTAGAAACAGCTACAAATTACAACAAATTCTATTTATAATAATAGCAAATTATATTAAACTATAGCAATCTAAAAAATATTAACAATAGAAATATATGCAAGGTCTAGGTTTGCACTAAAGATGATCTACTCTTTTTTTTTTTTTTTTTGAGACAGAGTTTCATTCATGTTGCCCCAGCTGGAGTGCAGTGGTGTGATCTGGGCTCCCTGCAACCTCCGCCTCCCTGCACTCTCCGCCTCCCAGGTTCAAATGATTCTCCTGCCTCAGCCTCCCAAGTAGCTGGGATTACAGGTGCCCGCCACCACGCCCAGCTAATTTTTGCATTTTTAGTAGAAACGGGGTTTCACCATGTTGGCCAGGCTGGTCTCAAACTCCTGACCTCGTGATCCACCCGTCTCGGTCTCCCAAAGTGCTGGGATTACAGGCGTGACCCACCATGCCTGGCCCTGAAGATGATCTACTCTTATCTGGAAGGATGAAGGCAGGTTTCAGAGGCCTACCCAGATACATGTGTTTTGTTTGTTTACATAAAGAGACTTTTAAATAAAACAAGCAAATAAAAAGATTACCTATTAATACTCTGTAAGTGTGGGGGCAAATTTTCATTGTTAGGACACTTTAGGAATAATGATAAACAAAGGGCTCAGTTGTAATCTATATACAGTGATATTCTGAGCTTTCTAACTGACAAGTAAAAAATATAGATATAGATACATCTATATATAGTGATATCTTTATTACTTTATTAACATCGGTCACTAATCCTACAAGCAGTATACAGACTTCTCAAAAACACATGACTACTTCCATTATTCAACAATTTAAATTCAAGTTCCCTTTCAAATTTTTCAAGCAAACTTTTGATCAAATATGAAAGTAAATCACCAGGCTCATTTCAAATTTTAGACTGCAAATAACCTTTTCAGCCCTTCTCAGTAATTAAAATTGTAGGTACTTATTAACATCCAAAAGATATATCCCAAAAGTATCTCACAATAAGCAGATATCTAAATGTACTAACATTCTGTTAAGAAGAATCCTGGCGTTGCTTGGTGGCTCATGCCTGTAATCCCAGCACTTTGGGAAGACAAGGCAGGTGGATCACCTGAGGTCAGGAGTTTGAGATCAGCCTGGGCAATATGGTGAAACCTCGTCTCTACTAAAAATACAAAAATTAGGCAGGCATGGTGTCCTGCGCCTGTAATCCCAGGTACTCAGGAGGCTAAGGCAGTCTGATCTACATGATGAAACTCTGTCTCTACTAAAAATACAAAAATTAGCTGGAAGTGGTGGCAGGTGCCTGTAATCCAAGCTACTAGGGAGTCTGAAGCAGGAGAACTTTTTGAACCCGGGAGGCGGAGGTTGCAGTGAGCCAAGATTGTGACACTGCACTCCAGCCTGGGCAATCAGTGAAACTCTGTCTCAAAAAAACAAAACAAATTGGGATAAGGAGAAATTTTAAATATACTCCTTCCTTATAATTTGAGGAAAATAATTTTAATTTAAAATAAGAAGTACAACCAGGCACAGTGGCTCATGCCAATAGTCTGAGCACTTTGTGGGGCCAAGGTGAGAGGATCGCTTGAGCCCAGGAATTTGACACCAACCAGCCTGACTCAGCCTCCCAAAGTGCTGGGATTACAGGCGTGAGCCACTGCACCTGGCCTTTGTCTTTTTTTTTTTTTTTTTTTTTTGAGACGGAGTCTCGCTCTGTCACCCAGGCTGGAGTGCAGTGGCCGGATCTCAGCTCACTGCAAGCTCCGCCTCCCGGGTTTACGCCATTCTCCTGCCTCAGCCTCCCGAGTAGCTGGGACTACAGGCGCCTGCCACCTCGCCCGGCTAAGTTTTTGTATTTTTAGTAGAGACGGGGTTTCACTGTGTTAGCCAGGATGGTCTCGATCTCCTGACCTCGTGATCCGCCCGTCTCGGCCTCCCAAAGTGCTGGGATTACAGGCTTGAGCCACCGCGCCCGGCCGTCTTTTTTTAATACAGTTTTTTTTTTTTTTTTTTTGAGACATGGTCTTATTCTGTCACCCAGGCTGGAGTGCAGTGGTGTGATCACAGCTTACAGCAGCCTCTACCTCCTGGGCCCAAGCAATCTTCCTGCCTCAGCCTCCTGAATTGCTGGGACTAAAGGCAAGCGCCACCATGAGACCAGCCTGACCAACATGATGAAACCTCGTCACTACTAAAAATACAAAAATTAGCCCAGCATGGTGGCACGCACCTATAATCCCAGCTACCTGGGAGGCTAAGGTTGAAACCAGGAGGCAGAGGTTGCAGTGAGCCAAGATCGCACTACTGCTCTCTAGCCTGGGTAACAGAGCAAGACTCCATCTCAAAAAATAATAAATACATAAATAAAAGACATATAAAATAAAAACACGTCTTTGATGCCTTGGAAGTAATGTCACACTTTTTATAAGAAGTTGGAGTAGAAGTAATAGTTTTGTCCAATAACATATCTTAATCATCTGTGAAAAATTATGTTTAAAAAAGCAAAATTTTAGGGGCTAGGTACAGCTGGGGCTGCTCACGCCTGTAATCCCAGCACTTTGGGAGGCCAAAGTGGGTGGATCATCTGAGGTCAGGAGTTCGAGACCAGTCTGGCTAACATGATGAAACCCTGTCTCTACTAAAAATACAAAAAAAAAAAAAAAAAAAATTAGCCAGGTGTGGTGGTGAGCACCTATACTCCCAGCTACTCGGGAGGCTGAGGCAGGAGAATTGCTTGAACCTGGAAGGCCAAGGTTACAGTGAGCCAGATCGCACCGTTGCACTCCAGCCTGGGTGACAAGAGTAAAACTACATCTCAAAAAATTAAAAAATGGACAGGGCGCAATGGCTCACGCCTGTAATTCCAATACTTTGGGAGGCCGAAGTGGGCAGATCACCAGGTCAGGAGATCGAGACCATCCTGGCTAACACAGTGAAACTCCATCTCTACTAAAAACACAAAAGATCAGCCAGGCGTGGTGGCATGTGCCTGTAGTCCTAGCTACTTGAGAGGCTGAGGCAGGAGAATTGCTTGAATCCGGGAGGCAGAGGTTGCAGTGAGCCGGTATCATGCCACTGCACTCCAGCCTGGGCGACAGAGCAAGACTCCGTCTCAAAATAAATAAACACATGAAAAAAATTTTCGAAAAAAGCAAAATTTTAAAAAACTATCTTATACCTACAAAAAGTGGAGAGGTACCTGGAATAAAATGCTTAAAAGCATTAAAAAAAAAAAAAAAAAAAAGGTTGGGTGCAGTGGCTCACTCCTGTAATCCCAGCACTTTGCGAGACCGAAGCCGGCAGATCATGAGGTCAGGAAGTTGAGACCAGCCTGGTCAACATAGTGAAACCCCATCTGTACAAAACATACTAGGGCTTGGTGGCAGGCACTTGTAATTTGAGCTACTTGGGAGACTGAGGCAGGAGAATCTGGCCTTGAACCTGGGAGGCAGAGGTTGCAGTAAGCCAAGATTATGTCATTGAACTCCAGCCTGGGCAACAAGAGTGAAACTCTGTTTCAAAAAAGAAAAATTAAATTACATTAAAAGCCACCAAAACAGATTTATTTTTTTGAGGGGGCTTGTATATATTAAAAATAGAGGACATTCCAAAGACTACTATAATAGTTCACTGTTGCACTCCAGGAATTCACTCCAAATTTTATATGCCTTGTAGGGTATACTGTAACCAGGGTACACTGTAACCCACAGCATGTAGCCCTATAGAGCGTGAAATCTAATATGAATATGTAACCTAATGACTGCAAATCAGGAAACAAAACAACACACATCAGCACAGGGAGGAGGTTAAAGGAATAAAAGAATCCTGTTCAGACACTGATACGCAGGGTCATTGTAAAACACCCCAAGACACTGGGTAATATCATTCTTCTCCATTTTATCCTCAATCTAGACAACAAAAGAAAATAATTTCCTTCCTTTCCAGTTTTTTATAATCTCTCAACAAGTTCACAGGTCTAATTCTTTCTTTCTTTTTTGGAGACAGAGTCTCACTCTGTTGCCCAGGCTGGAGTGCAGTGGCACAATCACAGCTCACCGCAGCCTCAAATGCTTGGGATCAAGCAAGCCTCCCACCTCAGCCTCCCAAGAGTACTGGGACTACAGGCACATGCAACCACACACATTTAATTTTTTTTTTTTTTTTTAAGATGGGGTCTCACTCTATCGCCCAGGCTGGAGTACAGTGGCACAATCTTGGCTCACTGCAACCTCTACCTCCTGGGTTCAAGCAATTCTCCTGCCTCAGCCTCCTCAGTAGCTGGGATTACAGGTCTGCGCCACCATGCCTGGACAATTTTTGTATTTTTAGTAGAGACGGAGTTTCACTGTATTGGCTAGGCTTACACATATTTAATTTTGATTCTTTGTATACATGAGCAATAAACTGTGTGAGGAAGAATTCATTGCAGAGGCAGGGCACAGTGGCTCATGCCAGTAATCAAAGCACTTTGGGAGGCCAAGGCAGGTGGGTCAAACATCTTAAGCCCAGAAGTTTGAGACCAGCCTTGGCAATATAGAGAGACCTTGTCTCTACAAAAAATTTAAGACATCCTGTCGCAAATAAATACATACATACATATATAAATACATAAATAAGTCTAATAAAAACTAAATTAAAGATAAATGATAATTCACTCCTGGATATGAAGATAGTTGCAATTTTCCTATTTCAAAGTACAGACTTCCTCAGTATTAAAAATGTCAGCTGGGGCTGGAAGTGGTGACTCATGCCTGTAATCCCAGCACTTTGGGAGGCCGAGGCAGGTGGATCGACTGAGATCAGGAGTTCAAGACCAGCCTGACCAACATAGTGAAGCCCCATCTCTACTAACTATACAAAAAATTAGCTGGGCATGGTGGCAGGTGCCTATAATCCCAGCTATTCGGGAGGCTGAGGCAGGAGAATCGCTTGAACCTGGGAGGCGGAGTTTGCAGCGAGCTGAGATCACGCCATTGCACTCCAGCCTAGGCAACAAGAGCGAGACTCCGTCTCAAAAAAAAATTTTTTTGGCTGGGCAGTAAGGTCCCACGCAGTAATCCTAGCACTTTGGGAGGCCAAGGCAGGAGGATCACTTGAAGTCATGAGTTGAAGACCAGCCTGGGGAACAAGTGAGACCTACTCTCTTTTTTTTTTTTTAAATAAAAAATAAGAAACCAGCCTGGTCAAACATAATGAAACCCTGTCTTTACCAAAAATACAAAAATTAGCTGGGCACAGTGGTGCATGCCTGTAATCCCAGATACATAGGAGGCTGACACAGGAGAACTGCTTGAACCCAGGAGGCAGACGATACCATGAGCTGAGACCGCGCCACTGCCCTCCAGCCTGGGCAATAGAGCAAGACCATCTCAAAAAAAGAAAAAAAAGAAGAGAGAGAGAAAAAAAGAAAAGAAAAAATATTGACAAGAAAATGAGTTACAATTAATATACTACATAAATATCCATTCAGGATTGTAAGAATGACACTTTTAAAATGCAGTTGGGGCCGGGCGCGGTGGCTCAAGCCTGTAATCCCAGCACTTTGGGAGGCCGAGACGGGCGGATCACGAGGTCAGGAGATCGAGACCATCCTGGCTAACACGGTGAAAGCCCGTCTCTACTAAAAAGTACAAAAAAACTAGCCGGGCGAGGTGGCGAGCGCCTGTAGTCCCAGCTACTCGGGAGGCTGAGCCAGGAGAATGGCGTAAACCCGGGAAGCGGAGCTTGCACTGAGCAGAGATCCGGCCACCGCACTCCAGCCTGGGTGACAGAGCGAGACTCCGTCTCAAAAAAAAAAATAAAATAAAATAAAATAAAATAAAATGCAGTTGGAAAAATAACTGATTGTTATTCACCCTGTTAAACATCTTTCTATAAAACGATATTATAAAAATCAAGCACAGTGGCCACGCATGGTGACTCATGCCTTTAATCCCAGTACTTAGGGAGGACAAGGCGGGCAGATCACCTGAGGTTGGGAATTCGAGACCAGCCTGGTAAACACAGTGAAATCCCATCTCTAGTAAAAATACAAAAATTAACCGGACATGGTGGCACACGCCTGTAATCCCAGCTAGTCAGGAGGCTGAGGCAGGAGAATAGCTTGAACCCAGGAGGCAGAGGTTGCAGTAAGCTGAGACTGAGCCAGCCTGGGCAACAGAACAAGACTCCATCTCAGAAAGAAAGAAAAAAACTAACACAAATAATGTTTTGGCCGGGAGCAGTGGCGTATGCCTATAATTTCAATACTTTGGGAGGCCAAGACAGGCAGATTATTTGAGGTTAGGGGTTCGAGGCCAGCCAACATGGCGAAACCCTGTCTCTACTGAAAATACAAAAATTAGCCAGTCATGGTGGCGGGTACCTGTAATCCCAGCTACTCGTGAGGCTGAGGCATGAGAATGGCTTGAACCCTGGAGGAGGAAGTTTCAGTGAGCCAAGATCATGCCACAGTACTCCAGCCTCTGGGCAACAGAGCAAGACTTTGTCTCAAAAAAATAGTAATAATAATAAGCTGGGTGTGGTGGCTTACACCCAGCACTTTGAGAGGCTGAGATGGGCAGATCATGAGGTCACGAGTTCCGGACCAGCCTGGCCAATAGGGTGAAACCCCATACCTACTAAAAAATACAAAAGTTAGCCGGGCATGGTGGCGCACACCTGTAATCCCAGCCACTCAGGAGGCTGAGGCAGGAGAATCACTTGAACCTGGGAGGCAGAGGTTGCAGTGAGCCGAGGTCACGCCATTGCACTCCAGCCTGGGCAACAAGAGCAAAACTCCGTCTCAATAAATAAATAAATAAATAAATAAATAATAAAAAATCAGACTGAGTTGTTATGTGTGCCTGTGAACAATGTGACTAATTAATCCCAATAAACACGTAACATTTACTTCAATTATTCCAAGATTTGGGCTAGGAAAATATCAGCATCCTAAAATGATAATATATATAACCACTACTGCAAATGAAAGGATTATAATGGATAAGAAAAATATTCTTTGGAAAATTTGCCCCCTTTCCTTTTTTTTTTAATTGCCCCCTTTCAAGTTCCTGAATCTACAGAGAAAAAACAAAGAGCAAATTTGCCCGTTTGAAATGCTTGTTTCCTGGTGCCGTAAAGAAACAGTACTTGAACATATATTTAAAGTACTTAGCAAGGTCATTTTTATTTTTCGCAGAAAGGGTACCCTCGCCAGCAGTTTTGCCATGAGAGTACACCGAACAAAGGAGAAACAGGGTCATTTATAACCTGACTTGTCCACCCTACTGTTGTGTCCTGTTTCCATTGGCTGGAATGGGACCTCACATCCTATATTTGTCCCGATTGGCTAGCAATTTAGAACTTTTTAAAAGAGGCAAAGGAGAACAAAGGAAGGAGAAATTAACGTGTGGAATCCTGTGAAAGGTCAAAAAACACCTTTAAATAAGGAAGAGGAACAGGCTGTGACTCATGCTTGCAAAACACCTTCAAATAAGGAAGAGGAACAGGCTATGACCTAATGCTTGCTTGGAGCAGAATAAGCATGCCAGGGCAAATATTTACACTAAATTGTGGGAGCTAAGAAAATAAAGTACTTTGATTTTTTTTTATCATGGCTAGCAGATATTTAAGAATGTTAGCACAAGTCTTTGAATAAATTTTGCTTTTTAAAAGAAGTTAGTATGTATTCCTAATTAAATGGGGAAAAAGTCTTTAAAGAGGAACCTCTACTTTACTTTTTGCATCCCCAAACTTAAATTCCCTTTTTTGCCCACTTTCCACAATATTTTCATTCATTTTTATCTTTAGCATCTATTAACTCACCGAAATGCTTGTAATGGCGATTGTGAGCTTGTAATAAAACCTTTACTCGATCCAATGGAGCAACTGTTGTTTTGGCACAGCATCCAGCAATACCTAAAAATTTTTCAAAAGGTCAGGAAGAAATTGCGTACCATTTCTTTCCAGATAGAAATCATTAGTTGTTCAGCCAGCAAACCCTCTAATCTCTAATTTAGTCTCCATGAGTAAATCTGCCTACAGCATGGACATGCAGATGCCTGGTCCCCATTCCCTGTAACTTAATAAGTGAGCATGATTACACTACTTTAGTAAGTTTTATTGTGTAAATCAGCATCTAATACCTGAGGAACACTGGGAATCTTGCTAAAATGTGATTATGGAGACAGACACTTGAAGGTATTTATCCAACTGCCAGGTCCTGTTTGAAGTAACCTCCTCTTCTTCTGGAAGATTTTTATGGAGACAGACACTTGAAGGTATTTATCCGATTGCCAGGTTCTGTTTGAAGTAACCTCCTCTTCTTCTGGATCATTTTTTCATTGAAACAACCAACTTTTACCCATAAAATTAGTCATTCATTTATACATTCAGCAAATATGTATTTTGACCCTACCATGTGCCACTGGGAAAAAGTATAGATGAAAGTAGAATAAAGTGCATACATGGGCTTTAGCATAGGTCAGAGTCCAGGCCAGCCCCTCGAGCTTGGCATGCTTCTAAATCAACTATATAGACTTCTCTACAATATTGTACATCTAGTAATGACTTGATAAAATGGGTGGCTCCTCTTATAAAAAGGTGAAAAATAAGCCAGGCACAGTAGCTCACACCTGTAATCCCAGCACTTTGGGAGGTCAAGGTGGAAAAATTACTTGAGACTAGGCGTTTGAGACCAGCTTGGGAAACACAGTGAGACCTCATCTCTATAAAAAAAATGTTAAAAATCGGCCGGGTGCAGTGGTTCATGCCTGTAATCCCAGCACTTTGGCAGGTTGGGGCGGGCAGATCTCCTGGGGTCAGGAGCTCGATACCAGCCTGGCCAACATGGTAAAATCCCATCTCTATTAAATATACAAAAAAAATTAGCGAGGCATGGTGGCAGGCACCTGTAGTCTCAGCTATTTGGGAGGTTAAGGCAGGAGAATCCCTTGAACCCAGGAGGCTGAGGTTGCAGTGCGCCGAGATCACGCCATTGCACTCCAGTCTGGGCAACAAAGTGAGACTGTCTCGAAGAAGAAAAAAAAAAATTAGCGAGACATGGTGGTATGCCTCAATACTCAGAGGCTAAGGCTGGAGGATCACTTGAGCCCATAGCTGGAAGTCGCAGAGAGCTATAATTGCGCGGCTTCGCTCCAGCCTGGGTAACAGAGCAAGACCCGGTCTTTAAAAAACAACAAGTCCAGGCACGGTGGCTCATGCCTGTAATCCAGCAATTTGGGAGGCCAACGCAGGCGGATCACTTGAGGTCAGGAATTCGAAACCAGCCTGGCCGACATGGTGAAACCCCATCTCTACTAAAAATACAAAAATTAGCCAGGCATGGTGGGGGCTGCCTGTAATCCCAACTACTCGGGAGGCTGAGGCAGGAGAATCTCTTGAACCCGGGAGGTGGAGGTTGCAGTGAGCTGAGATCACGCCATTGCACTCCAGCCTGGGTTACAGAGACTATATCTTAAAAAAAGGAAAAAAAAAAAAAAACCACACACACACACACACACACACACACACACACACACACACACAAATAAAACTTTAACTTTAAAAATCCACATTCTGAGATATCCAAAAATAAATTGTGGCTGGGAGCGGTGGCTCACGCCTGTAATTGCAGCAGTTTGGAAGGCTGAGGCGGGCAGATCACAAGGTCTGGAGTTCAAGACCAGCCTGGCCAACATGGTAAAACCCCATCTCTACTAAAAACACAAAAATTAGCCGGGCATGGTGGTGCATGCCTGTAATCCCAGCTACTTGCGAGGCTGAGGCAGGAGAATTGCGTGAACCCAGGAGGCAGAGGTAACAGTGAGCTGAGATCACACCATTGCACTCCAGCCTGAGCAACAGAGTGGGTCTCTGTCTAAAAAAACAAACAAAATAAATAAATAAATAAAATGTATATTTATACTCAAATATTATATCTACTATGTTTCCATATCAAAGCTCTCTTATCCGAACTAATGAAAATAATAGCTGGCCAGGCGCAGTGACTCATACCTGTAATCCCAGCACTTTGGGAGGCCGAGGCGGGCGGATCACCTGAAGTCAGGAGTTCGAGACCAGCCCTACCAACATGGAGAAACCCTGTCTCTACTAAAAATACAAAATTAGCCCGGCGTGGTGGCGCATGCCTGTAATCCCTGCTACTCGGAAGGGTGAGGCAGGATAATCACTTGAACCTGGGAGGCAGAGGTTGTGGTGAGCCGAGATCACGCCATTGCACTCCAGCCTGGGCAACAAGAGCGAAACTCCGTCTCAAAAAACAAAAAAAGGCTGGGTGCAGTGGCTCATGCCTGTAATCCCAGCACTTTGGGAGGCTGAGGCAGGTGGATCACAAGGTCAGAAGTTCAAGACCAGCCTGGCCATAATGGTGAAACCTTGTCTCTACTAAAAATACAAAAATTAGCCAGGTGTGGTGGTGGGCACCTGTAATCCCAGCTATTCAGGAGACTGAGGCAGAAAATTGCTTGAACTCAGGAGGCAGAGGTCTCAGTGAGCTCAGATTGCGCCACTGCACTCCAGCCTGGGTGACAGAGTGAGACTCCGTCTCAAAAAAAAAGAGTAAATCATAATAATGGCTATCCAAAATTATGGATAAACTAAAAATAATATGCATTTGGTTTTAGAATATTGTATATTATCTTCTCAGTTGTGTACGAATTAACTGTATAATGAATTATTTAGGCCAGGTGCAGTAGCTCACGCCTGTACTCCCAGCACTTTGGGAGGCCGAGGCAGGCAGATCACCTGAGGTCAGGAGTTCAAGACCAGCCTAGCCAACATGGTGAAACCCCATCTCTACTAAAAATACAAAAATTAGCTGGGTGTAGTGGCACATGCTTATAATCTCAGATACTTGGAAAGCTGGGGCAGGAGAATCGCTTGAACCCGGGAGGCATAGGTCACAGTGAGCCGAGATCACACCACTGCACTCCAGCCTAGGTGACAAGAATGAAACTCCGTCTCAAAAAAAAAAAAAAGAGAGAGAGAAATTGTTTAGAATGTATTCAATAAGTAGTTTTATTTAATAGTATCTTTTTTTTTTTTTTTTCCAGGCTGGAGTGCAATGGCATGATCTCGGCTCACTACCACCTCCGCCTCCCAGGTTCAAGTGATTCTCCTGCCCCAGCCTCCTGAGTAGGTGGGATTACAGGAACCCGCTGCCACGCCCAGCTAATTTTTTTTTTTTTTGTACCTTTCGTAGAGACGAGGTTTCACCATGTTGGCCAGGCTGTTCTTGAACTCCTGACCTCGTGATCTGCCCGCCTCGGCCTCCCAAAGTACTGGGATTACAGGCATGAGCCACCACAACCAGCCTATTTAATAGTGTCTTACCTTGCTTTCACACTACAGTAGTCCCCCCTTATCTGCAATTTCACTTTCTGCAGTTTCAGTTACCACCAGTCATCCATGTTCAAAAAATATTAGATAGACAATCTGTAATAAGCAATTCACCCGGGCACAATGGCTCACGCCTATAATCCCAGCACTTTGGGAGGCCTAGGTGGGAGGATCACTTGAGGTAAGGATTTCAAGACCAGCCTGGCCAACTTGGCGAAACCCTGTCTCTACTAAAAATAGAAAAATTAGGCTGGGCGCAGTGGCCCACACCTGTAATTCCAGCACTTTGGGAGTCCGAGACAGGCGGATCACCTGAGGTCGGAAGTTCGAAACCAGCCTAACCAACATGGAGAAACACCATCTCTACTAAAAATACAAAAATTAGCTGGGCGTGGTGGCGAATGCCTGTAGTCCCAGCTACTCGGGAGGCTGAGGTAGGAGAATCGCTTGAATCCGGGAGGCAGAGGTTGCAGTGATTCAAGATCGCACAATTGCACTCCAGCCTGGGTGACAAGAGCAAAACTCTGTCTCAAAAAAAAAAAAAAAAAAAAAAGGTCGGGCGAGGTGGCTCACGCCTGTAATCCCAGCACTTTGGGAGGCTGAGGCGGGCGGATCATGAGGTCAGGAGATCGAGACCATCCTGGCTAATACAGTGAAACCCCCTCTACTAAAAACTTCAAAAAATTAGCCGGGCGCGGTGGTGGGTGCCTGTAGTCCCAGCTACTCGTGAGGCGGAGGCAGGAGAATGGCGTGAACCCGGAAGGCAGAGCTTGCAGTGAGCAGTGAGCTGAGATCGCGCCACTGCACTCCAGCCTAGGAGACAGAGGGAGACTCAGTCTCAAAAAAAAAAAAAAAAAAATTAGCCAGGCGAAGGGCCAGGCATGGTGCCTCACATCTGTAATCCCAGCACTTTGGGAGGTTGAGGCGGGCTGATGGTGAGGCCAGGAGATTGAGACCATCCTGGCTAACAAGGTGAAACCCTGTCTCCACTAAAAATACAAAAAATTAGCCAGCGTGGTAGCACGTGCCTGCAGTCCTTGCTACTCGGGAGGCTGAGCCAGGAGAATCGCTTGAACTTGGGAGGCAGAGGTTGCAGTGAGCCAAGATCATGCCACTGCACTTCAGCCTGGTGACAAAGTGAGACTCCGTCTTCAAACAAAAAAAAAAAACAAAAAGGAACACACAGACACACACATACTCACATTTAATATCAAGTGCCAATAAGGCAGTGGGGATACAAAATGGAATAGACACTTTAGAAATACTTTGACAGTTTCTAATTAAAACACAAAAAATTAGCCGGGAGTGGTGACGGGCACCTGTAGTCCCGGCTACTTGGGAGGCGGAGGCAGGAGAATGGCGTGAACTCGGGAGACGGAGCTTGCAGTGAGGCGAAGCTTGCAGTGAGGCGAGATAGCACAACTGCACTCCAGCCTGGACAATGTGAATGAATCTTAAATGCATTAAGGTAAGTGATGGAAGTCAAACTCAAAAGGCTACATACTGTATGACTCTATTTATATATCTTTCTGGAAAAGTCAAGACTATAGAGATAGAAAAACAGATCAGTGGTTGACAGGGGTTGCAGATGAGAGGAGAGGAATGTCAAAGAAAAGTGGAAATAAAGCCCGGCACAGTGGCTCATGCCTGTAATTCTAACACATTGGGACGCCAAGGCAGGTGGATCACTTGAAGTCAGGAATTTGAGTCTGGCCAGAATGGTGAAACCCAGTCTCCACTGAAAATACAAAAATTAGGCCAGGCACGGTGGCTCACACCTGTAATCCCAGCACTTTGGGAGGCCGAGGCGGGCAGATCACAAGGTCAGGAGATCAAGACCATCCTGGCTAACACGGTGAAACCCCATCTTTACTAAAAATACAAAAAATTAGCCGGGTGTGGTGACAAATGCCTATAGTCCCAGCTACTTGGGAGGCTGAGGCAGGAGAATCGCTTGAACCTGGGTGGTGGAGGTTGCAGTGAGCCAAGATTGCACCACTGCACTCCCGCCTGGGCAACAGAGTGAGACTCCTTCTCAAAAAAAAAAAAAAAAAAAAAAATTGCCAGAAGTGGTGGCACCCACCTGTAGTCCCAGCTACTCTGGAAGCTGAGACAGGAGATCACTTGAACATGAGAGGTGGAGGTTGCAGTGATATCAGGCCACTGCACTCCAGGTTAGGCAACAAAGCGAGAATGTCTCAAAAAAAAAAAAAAAAAGAAAAGTGGAAATATTTTGGAACTACTCTATATCTTGACTGTGGTGGTCATTACACAACATGTTTGTCAAAGTGCATTTTACTTAGCCAACAATGATAGCTCTTTTTTTTCCCCTTTCATGGAATCTGGCTCTGTTGCCCAGACTGAGTGCAGCGGTGCGATCTGGGCTTACTGCAACCTCCGCCTCCCGCGTTCAAGTAATTCTCCTTCCTCAGTCTCCCAAGTAGCTGGGACTACAACAGGTGGGCACCACCATGCCCGGCTAATTTTTGTATTTTTTGTACAGACTGGGTATCACCATGTTGCCCAGGCTGGTCTCCAACTCCTTAGCTCAAGCTATCCACCCGATTCAGCCTCCCCAAGTGCTGGATATAGAGGCCTGAACCACTGCACCCAGCGATAGATCTTTTGTTCTCTGATTTATACCAAGCAAGTTGGAGGCACATAGCTGGGACTCATTTCCATGTGAATAAATGTCATTTCTTTTTTTTTTTCTTTTAATTGAGAGGGAGTCTCGCTCTGTTGCCCAGGCTGGAGTGCAGTGGAGCAATCTCGGCTCACAGCAACCTCCACCACCCAGGTTGAAGCAATTCTCATGCCTCAGCTTCCTAGGTAGCGGGGACTACAGGCATGTGCCACCACGCCTGGCCTTTTTTTTTTTGTATTTTTAGTAGACATGGGGTTTCACCATGTTGGCCAGGCTGGTCTTGAACTCCTGACCTCAGGTGATCTCCCCACCTGAGCCTCCTGAAGTGCTGGGATTACAGGCGTGAGACACCTCACCTGGCCTAAATGTCATTTTATCAGCAGAAGAACAAAATAATTAAATTCTGAGGCCTGGATTGGTGGCTCACGCCTTTAATCCCAGCACTTTGGGAGGCAGAGGTGAGCAGATTGCTTGAGGCCAAGAGTTCGAGACCAGCCTGGCCAACACGGTAAAACCCTGTTTCTACTAAAAATATAAAAATTAGGGCCAGGCGCGGTGGCTCACACCTGTAATCCCACCACTCTGGGAGACCAAGGCGGGTGGATCTCGAAGTCAAAAGATCGAGACAATCCTGGCCAACATGGTAAAACTCCATCTCTACTAAAAATACACAATTAGCTGGGTGTGGTGGCACACACCTATGGTCCTAGATACTCGGGAAGCTGAGGCAGGAGAATCGCTTGAACCCAGGAGGCAGAGGTTGCAGTGAGCTGAGAGGGCACCACTGCACTCCAGTCTGGGTGACAGAGTGAGACACCGTCTCAAAAATAAATAAATAAATAAATGAGCCAGGCATGGTGGTGCATGCCTCTAATCCCAGCTACTTGGAAGGCAGAAGCAGGTAAATCACTTGAACCTGGATGCAGAGGTTACAGTGAGCAGAGATCGTGCCGCTGCACTCCAGCCTGGCTGACAGAGTGAGACTCCATCTGGAAAAAGAAAAAGAAAAAGAAAAAGAAAATAGCCGGGCCTGGTGGCATTCCCCAGTAATCCCAGCTACTTGGGAAGGTGAGTGAGGAGAATCACTTGAACCCAGGATGCAGAGGTTACAGTGAGCCGAGATCATGCCACTGCACTCCAGCCTGGGTGTGGGAGTGAGACTCTGTCTCAAAACAACAACAACAACAACAAAAACTTAATACTGCTGCAGTCTTCAGAAATGATCTTTCTACAAATCCTCATGTGAGTGTTTGCTTTGTTTTGTTTTGTTTTTGAGATGGAGTGTGGCTCTGTTGCCCAGACTGGAGTGCATGGCAGGATCTCAGCTCACTGCAACCTCCACCTCCCCAGTTTAGGTGATTCTCCTGCCTCAGTCTCCTGAGTAGTTGAGTGCCACCACGCCTGACAAATTTTTGTAGTTTTAGTAGAGACAGGGTTTCACCATGTTGGACGGGCTGGTCTCAAACTCTTGACTTCAAGTGATCTGCCCACTTCAGTCTCCCAAAGTGCTGGGATTACAGGTGTGAGCCACTCTGCCCAGCAAATTTTTATCTTTTGTTTGTTTGTTTGTTTGTTTTCTTCTTTTAGGAGAGGGTCTTTCTCTGTAGGTCAGGCTGGAGTATAGTGGTATGATCATGGCTTACTGGAGCCTCAATCTCCTGGGCTCAAGCAGTCTTCCTGCCTCAGCTTCCCTAGTAACTGGGACTACAGTAGTGCACCACTGCACACAACCTCAATGTGGAATTTTTAAATTTATGAATCTTAAATAAGTAATGACAACCCAGAGAAGTAATTAAAGAAGGGTAGAGCTTGAAGGCCCAGGAAATTCCTAAGCGACAATATGAACTTTTTGATCCCAAAGTCACACCAATAATAGGGCTTGTCAAGTACTGTGGCACAGTTTACTAGAATCACTGGAACCAGTTTTGGCTCTAGATAGTTTTGCACAATTTTCCAGTCGTCATTAAAAAGCTGATCTCCAATATTTGTTTTCCTTTAAGCAAACAGCAAAATCCAAGTCTACACTGGGTCACTCATGGTTTTTATAAAAGAAAGGAGTGCCCCGCATGTTTCACTAAAACCCCAGGGTCTCTGTAAGGGATCCTCCTCTTTTCCCTGTTATCCAGCCCTGAAAAATGGGTACCTGATTCAGACCTTCCACCTCCCCAGCCTTTGCCGGAGAGCCAAAGGTTCCACTCCCCATTATCTGACTGTCATTAGTCAAGTGATTACTAGAAAGAGGTTACAGCAGGTCAGGGCAGACGTCTAGCAGAGCATTGAAGCAGCCAGAGTCCAGGAATGTCATAAAGGCCGCTTGCATCCCACTTGCCCACAATCCTGACCCCGCCACCCAGAGCGCGGCTGGCTCTTCGTGGCATGGACCCACCTCCGGCCAGAAAGGAGCGCAGCCAGTAGAAGTCTCTGCGGGCTGTGGGCCCTCCGGCCCCTGCCGCCTGCGGCATTGCAGGAGGGGGATCGGCCGCCGCCAGGGCTGCCGCGGCCGCCGCCGCCATCAGGACCAGAGTCGCGTCAGCAGCCGAGGTTGCCAACTTACAAAACACCGGACGGGACCATAGCCCGAACAGGCGGTGACAGGACGCTGACCGCCCCGCCGGCGGGGCAGAGTGACACCCGGCGGCACGGCGCGAGCTGATGGCGTACAGCAGGGGCGGGACCTGAGTCACGCGCCAAGGGGCTCAAGCGGGAGGGGCGGGGCCAGGACGCGGAAGGGGGCATCACCCAGGCTCGTAAACTTCCCCATAGCGCCTCACCCGGCATAGCTTCTGTCAGTTTACTGCTCAGGCCCCTTCTGTTCGGACGGAAAAAGGGAACGGTAGGCAGTGAGACCGTCCCATTAAAACCCACAACCTGGCCGGGCGCAGTGGCTCACGCCTGTAATCCCAGCACTTTGGAAGGCCCAGGCGGACGGATCACGTGAGGTCAAGAGTTCAAGACTAGCCTGGTGAACGTGGTGAAACCCCGTCTCTACTAAAAATACAAAAAATTAGCCTGGCGTTGGGTGGGCGCCCGTAATCCCAGATACTGGGGAGACTGAGGCAGGAGAATTGCTTGAACCCAGGAGGCAGAGGTTGCAGTAAGCCGAGATCACACCATTGCACTCCAGCCTGGGCGACACAGCGAGTACGCCTCGGAAAAAAAAAAAAAAAAGAAGCAGCAGCAGCAGCAGCCAGGCGCGGTGGCTCCCGCCTGTAATCCCAGCACTTTGGGAGGCCGAGGCCGATGGATCACGAGGTCAGGAGATAGAGACCATCCTGGCTAACACGGTGAAACCCTGTCTCTACTAAAAATGCAAAAAATTCGCTGGGCGTGGCGGCGGGCGCCTGTAGTCCCAGCTACTCAGGAGGCTGAGTCAGGAGAATAGCATGAACCTGAGAAGCGGAGCTTGCAAGTGAGCCAAGATCGCGCCACTGCACTCCAGCCTGGACTACAAAGCAAGACTCCGTCTCAGGGAAAAAAAAAAAAAAAAAAGCCCACAACTTTTTTTAGAAAGTTCTCTCCCATCTCTTCCCTTGACCTATATTGACCACTGACCAGTAATCCAGTAATCGCCTATCGCGCTTTTTTTTTTTTTTTTTTTTTTTTTTTTTTTTTGAGACAGAGTCTCGTTCTATTGCCCAGGTTGGAGTACAGTGGCGAGATCTCCGCTCACTGCAACCTCCACCACCTGGGTTCAAGCAATTCTCTCGCCTCAGCCTCCCTAGTAGGTGGGATTACAGGCATGCGATACCACCCCTGGCTAATTTTTGTATGTTTAATAGAGAAGGGGTTTTGACGTATTGGCCAAGGCTGGTCTCAAACTCCTGACCTCATGGGATCCGCCCTCCTCGGCCTCCCAAAGTGCTGGGATTACAGGCGTGAGCCTCTGCGCCCGCCTCTCCGAGCTGTATTCTGACCTCCCTAGGATACAGCCTTTCTAACCTGCGGCTTCTCGCTTTTTCAGGCATGTTTGAACTTGCTTTCATCTCCCACCAAATCAGCTCTGCTTTGTCAGAGCTCCTCACTGAACATCAGTTTCTGCCCTCCCTAAGTCCCCACTAAGCTTCCATTCCACCCCTACCACCTCTACAAAATATTTTAAAAAATATATCACAACCAGGCCTGGAGCGGTGGCTCACACAGTAATCCCAGCACTTTGGGAGGCCAAGGCTGGCAGACCACCAGGAGTTCGAGACCAGCCTGGCCAACATGGTGAAACCCTGTCTCTACTAAAAATACAAAAATTAGCCGGGTGTGGTTGTAGGTGCCTGTGGGTGCCAGTAATCCCAGCTACTTGGGAGCCTGAGGCAGGAGAATCGCTTGAACCTGGGAGGTGGAGGTTGCAGTGAGCTGAGATCCCACCGTTGCACTCCAGCCTGGGCGACAAGAGAAAAACTCTGTCTCAAAAAAAAAATATATATATATATATATGTATATAATATCTTGCTAAAGCAGGTGATTCTTTCTTTTTGGCTCTATACATTTCACAAATAGTTCTGCCTTTTCAGGCAATCCTGAATCTGTCTTCCACTTAGTTCTCCAATTTGTTTGAAATGTTTGTTTTTTGGTGCCGTAAATAAATAGCACTTGAATATAAATTTAATTTATTTAGTAAGGCCATTTTTACTTTTTGCAGAAAGGGTACACTCGCCAGCAGTGTACAGGGTCATTTATGACCTGTCATGTCTACCTTACTGCTGTGTCTAGTTTCCATTGACTGGAACAGGACCTCACATTTTGTATTTGTTTCAATTGGCTAGTAACTTAGAACTTTTTAAAAGAGGCATAGGTAGAGAGGAACAAAGGAAGGAGTAAGTAACTTGTGGAATGTTGAGAAAGGTAAAAACACTTTTAAATAAGGAAGAGGAACATGTAGTCCCAGCTACTCGGGAGGCTGAGGCAGGAGAATGTTGAGAACCCAGGAGACGGAGCTTGCAGTGAGCCGAGATCACGCCACTGCACTCCAGCCTGGGCGACAGAGTGAGACTCTGTCTCAAAATAAAGAAAGAGAAGTTATTATTTATTCCTAATTAGACGGGGAAGAAAGTCATTGAAGAGGAACCTCTATTTTACTTTTTACAAATTCCACTGAGCTCTGCTTCCTACCAACGTCAAGTCTCTGCCCTAAACTCTGAGGAAACTTCCAGGTTCATCTCCCTGGTCCCACTGCATCCAAGACTCTATTTATTAACCACCATTTACAAGCATTTCTCTCTCACTGTGGACCCCACATCAGTTCCAGCCTGGACAAAACTCATTCCCAATCTTTGTGACCAAAGTTGTACTGAACTTTTATCTTCCCTTTCAGAAATTACCTATTATATTTTTACTAAATACTTCAGCCTTCCCTTTACAGACACTGATCTCTGTCTTTTTCTGTGCATGTGCCTCTGCAAAATGTGCATTTGCAGATGTTCCAGTGTTCCAGAGCTTAATCTATGCATCTCTTCTCTTCTATGATTATATTTGCTCTTAGAGATCTCACCCAAGCTCGTGGCTTTTTTCTTTCCTTTTTTCGATGAAGTTTCCCTCGTGTTGCCCAGGCTGGAGTTCAATGACACAGTCTCAGCTCACTGCAATCACCACTTCCCAGGTTCAAGCAATTCTCCTGCCTCAGCCTCCCAAGTAGCTGGGATTACAGGCATGCGCCACCACGCCTGGCTAATTTTGTTTGTTGGTTTTTTTTTTTTTTTTGAGACGGAGTCTCGCTCTGTCACCCAGGCTGGAGTGCAGTGGCCGGATCTCAGCTCACTGCAAGCTCCGCCTCCCAGGTTCACACCATTCTCCTGGCTCAGCCTCCCAAGTAGCTGGGACTACAGGCGCCCGCCACCTTGCCCGGCTAGTTTTTTGTATTTTTTAGTAGAGACGGGGTTTCACCGTGTTAGTCAGGATGGTCTCGATCTCCTGACCTCGTGATCCACCTGTCTCAGCCTCCCAAAGTGCTGGGATTACAGGCTTGAGCCACCATGCCCGACCAATTTTGTATTTTTAGTAGAGATGGGGTTTCACTATGTTGGTCAGGCTGGTTTCAAACTCCTGACCTCAAGTGATCCTTAGCCTCCCAAAGTTCTGTGATTACAGGTATGAGTCACTGCCCCCGACCCCACCCGACCCCTCTTTTTTTATTTTTTATTTTTTAAATTTATTTATTTCTTTTTTTTTGAGGCAAGGTCTTTTGCTCAGGCTGAAGTACAGTGGCGAGATCTCAGTTCCCTGCAACCTCAAACTCCAGAACTCAAGTGATCCTCTCACTTTAGCCTCTCAAGTAGCTAGGACTAGTGGCGTGCACCACTATGCCTGGCTAATTTGTTTTTAAATTTCTTTTTTTTTTTTTTTTCAGACAGAGTTTCACTCTTGTCACCCAGGCTGGAGTGCAATGGCATGATCTCAACTCACTGCAACCTCTGCCTCCTGAGTTCAAGCGATTCTCCTGCCTCAGCCTCCCAAGTAGCTGGGATTACAGGCGCCCACCACCAGGCCCAGCTAATTTTTGTATTTTTAGTAGAGACGGGGTTTCACCATGTTGGCCAGGCTGGTCTTGAACTTCTGACCTCAGGTGATCTGCCCACCTTGGCCTCCTAAAATGCTGGGATTACACGTGTGAGCCACTGCACCCAGCCTGTTTTTTAATTTTTGTGTAGAGACAAGGTCTCACTCTGTTGCCCAGACTGGTCTTGAACTCCTAGCTTCAAGTAATACCACCTCAGCCTCCCAAAGTGCTAGGATAACAGGTGTGAGCCACTGTGCCCGGTCTCCAACTATAGCTTTTTTTTTTTTTTTTTTTTTTGGTTTTTTTGTTTGTTTGTTTTTGTTTTTCTGAGACAGAGTCTTGCTCAGTTGCCCAGGCTGGAATGCAGTGGCGCAATCTCTGCTCACTGCAACCTCTGCCTCCCGGAGTCAAGCGATTCTCCTACCTCAGCCTCAGGAGTAACTGGGATTACAGGCATGTGCCACCATGCCATACTAATTGTATTTTCAGTAGAGGCAGCGTTTCACCATGTTGGCCAGGCTAGTCTTGAACTCCTGACCTCATGATCTGCCTGCCTCGGCCTCCCAAAGTCCTGGGATTACAAGCATGAGCCACAATCATGGTTTTAAATAACATCCATATCATGAGAACTCCCATATCTCTAGTCCTTCTCACTCTATTCCCCAAATCCATTGATTCATATCTCCACAATCTTCATCTGTATATCTAACTGGCATCTATTTACCACATCCAAAACTAATTTTTTTAATTAAAAAATTTTTTTGAGACAGTGTCTTGCTCTGTCACCCAGGCTGGAGTGCAGTGACAAGATCACGGCTCACTGCAGACTCCTCCTCCTGGTGCCCGTGATTCTCCCATGTCAGCCTCCCGAGTAGCTGGGACTACAGGCAGGCGCCATCAAGCCTGGCTAATTTTTGTACTTTTTGTAGAGACAGTGTTTCATCATGTTACCCAGGCTGGTCTCAAACTCCTGGGCTCAGACTATCTGCCTGGGTAGGCCTCCCAAAGTGTTTGGATTACAGACACAAGCTGCTGTGCCAGACCTCAAAGCAATTCTCCAAAACTTGAACCAAATTTCATCACTCCTCATCCCAAAACCCCCTGATGGCGGCCAGGCCCAGTGGCTTACGCCTGTAATCCCAGTACTTTGGGAGGCTGAGGCAGGCGGATCACCTGAGGTCGGGAATTGGAGACCAGCTTGACCAACATGGAGAAACCCCATCTCTACTAAAAATACAAAATTAGCCAGGCCTGGCGGTGCATATCTGTAATCCCAGCTACTCGGGAGGCTGAGGCAGGAGAATTGCTTGAACCCCAGAGGTTGCTATGAACCGAGATCATGCCATGGCACTCCAGCCTGGGCAACAAGACCGAAATTCTGTCTCAAACAAACAAACAAAAATAAACAAACAAAAAAACCCTCTGATGGCTTCCCATTCTACATAGAGGAAGCTGAAATCCTTACAATGACTTTGTGAATTCCTACTAAATCTCTGACCTCCACAACTAGGACTCCTCTCAGTCATGCTGGTCTCTTTGTTGTTTTTCAAAAACACCAAACATGCTTCCTTCAGGGCCTATGCATGTGCTATGTCTTCTGCCTGTACTGCTAGATATTCCTTGTAACTTCTTCTCTCCCCTCCAAGTATTTATACAAAATGACACCTGAAATAGACCTTGCCTAACTACGATATTTAAAATTACCAATCCCGGCCGGGCGCGGTGGCTCAAGCCTGTAATCCCAGCACTTTGGGAGGCCGAGACGGGCGGATCATGAGGTCAGGAGATCGAGACCATCCTGGCTAACACGGTGAAACCCCGTCTCTACTAAAGAATACAAAAAAATAGCAGGGCGAGGTGGCGGGTGCCTGTAGTCCCAGCTACTCGGGAGGCTGAGGCAGGAGAATGGTGTGAACCCGGGAGGCGGAGCTTGCAGTGAACTGAGATCCAGCCACTGCACTCCAGCCTGGGCGACAGAGCGAGACTCCGTCTCAAAAAAAAAAAAAAAAAAAAAAAAAAATTACCAATCCCGGCTGGGCGCGGTGGCTCAAGCCTGTAATCCCAGCACTTTGGGAGGCCGAGACGGGCGGATCACGAGGTCAGGAGATCGAGACCATCCTGGCTAACCCGGTGAAACCCCGTCTCTAGTAAAAAAATACAAAAAAACAGCTGGGCGAGGTGGCGAGCGTCTGTAGTCCCAGCTACTCGGGAGGCTGAGGCAGGAGAATGGCGTAAACCCGGGAGGCGGAGCTTGCAGTGAGCCGAGATCTGGCCACTGCACTCCAGGTTGGGTGACAGAGCGAGACTCCGTCTCAAAAAAAAAACAAACAAAAAAATAAATAAATAAAATAAAATAAAATTACCAATCCCTACCATAATTCACTATCTCTTTTCTGTCCTTTATTATTATTATTGTTGTTGTTGTTGTTGTTGTTGTTTGAGAAGGAGTCTCGCTCTGTCACCAGGCTAGCGTGCATGGCGCGATCTCCACTCACTGCACCCTCCGCCTCCTGGATTCAAGCAACTGTTTCGCCTCAGCCTCCCGAGTAGCTGAGATTACAGGCACAAGCCACCATACTCAGCTAATTTTCTTGTATGTGTATATATATGTGTGTGTGTATACACACAGACACACACATACATATATATATACACACACACACACACTTTTTTTGTGTGTGTATTTTTTTTTTAGATGGAGTCTCGCTCTTGTCACCCAGGCTGGAGTGCAAAGGCACAATCTCAGCTCACTGCAACCTCCGCCTCCCGGGTTCAAGCAATTCTCCTATCTCAGGCTCCCGGGTAACTGGGACTACAGGCACACGCCATCATCCCCTAATTTTTTTTTTTTTTTTGAGACAGAGTCTCGCTCTGTCGCCCAGGCTGGAGTGCAGTGGCATGATCTCGGCTCACTGCAAGTTCCGCCTCCCAGGTTCATGCCATTCTCCTGCCTCAGCCTCCCAAGTAGCTGGGACTACAGGCACCCGCCACTACGCCTGGCTAATTTTTTGTATTTTTTTTTTTTTTTAGTAGAGACAGGGTTTCACTGTGTTAGCCAGGATGGTCTTGATCTCCTGACCTCATGATCCGCCCGTCTTGGCCTCCCAAAGTGCTGGGATTACAGGCGTAAGCCACTGCACCTGGCCAAAATAAAATCACTCTTGTCCCCACACTCTACCCCTCTAATGCATCTATTATAATCTGATGCACCTACTTCTTCTGCAATGGCCCCTGAGCTTTGTGGGAGACACTGAAGTTATTTCCATGGCGTGGGTGACATGTTGCCTCAGTTTGTTTTCTAGTTGTAAGCAGAGACTGCAGCAACAATACAACAGACAAGATATCATAGGTTAAATATAAGGCACAGAATTAAAAATGCCTTTGTCACCACGTTTACCCGTAGCCAAACCAGGAGGAGAGCCACTGGGAGAAAGAAAGGGTAGAGAAACACACTCTAGAAAGAGGTTCATTTCTCCTTCTGTAGGGCAGAGCACCAGGAGGAACAGAAGACTATGAGTGGAAATACAAATGCTTAGTAGATACTTGGTGGGAGAGTTCTTCTCCATCAAGCAGAATGACTGTGGTAGTTTCATCTCTGTTAGTGAGGACACAGGCAGCCTGAGGATTATGGGCTGGGGGTGCATACCAAACATGTTGCCCAAGGGACGAAGGTGCCAGTATTATGTGTAAGGCTACAGGAGCAGCAAAAGACCATGTCAGACGGCTGACCGAGGTTCTCTTTAAAAGAAGCCTTGTTCCAATGTATTGGCATGTGGAGCATTTTGGCCCAGACTCCAACAGGATCAATGCAGACCACTTACACTGGCCAGGAAATCCCTTGCTCTTTGGCAAGAAAGGCCCTATTCAACCTGGGGTAAGTTGCCAGTCCAACCCTCATTCAAGTGTCTCCTCCCCTTGCCGGGCGCTGTGGCTAACACCTGTAATCCCAGGACTTCGGGAGGCCAAGGCGGGCAGATCACCTGAGGTCAGGAGTTCAAGACCAGCCTGACGAACATGGAGAAACCCCATCTCTACTAAAAATACAGAATTTGTTGGGGTGGTGGCACATGCCTGTAATCCCAGCTACTTGGGAGGCTGAGGCAGGAGAATAGCTTGAACCCAGGAGGCGGAGGTTGCCGTGAGCCAAGATCATGCCATTGCACTCCAGCCTGGACAACAAGAGCGAAACTCCGTCTTAAAAAAAAAAGAGGCTGGGCACGGTGGCTCAAGCCTGTAATCCCAGCACTTTGGGAGGCCGAGACGGGCGGATCACAAGGTCAGGAGATCGAGACCACCCTGGCTAACATGGTGAAACCCTGTCTCTACTAAAAAATACAAAAAACTAGCCGGGCGAGATGGCGGGCGCCTGTAGTCCCAGCTACTTGGGAGGCTGAGGCAGGAGAATGGCGTGAACCCAGGAGGCGGAGCTTGCAGTGAGCTGAGATCCGGCCACTGCACTCCAGCCTGGGTGACAGAGCGAGATCCGTCTCAAAAAAAAAAAAAAAGAAAAAAAATTGTCTCCTCCTCTGGATCAAGGTCTCGGGGAGTCCTAAATAACATTTGCTGTTGGCCTGTTATCAACACTGGTAGACATGCATCTGGTCAGACTTTTTTTTTTTTTTTTTTTTGAGACAGAGTCTCACTCTGTCGCCCAGGATGGAGTGCAGTGGCACGATCTCAGCTCACTGCAACCTCCGCCTCCCAGGTTGAAGTGATTTTCCTGCCTCAGCCTCCCGAGTAACTGGGACTGCAGGTGTGTACTACCATGCCCAGCTAAATTTTCTGTTTTTAGTACAGACAGGGTTTCACCATGTCGGCCAAGATGGTCTTGATCTCTTGACATTGTGATCTGCCTGCCTTGGCCTCCCAAAGTGCTGGGATTACAGGCATGAGCCACCACGTCCAGCCCAGACTTTTTTTGTAAGTGTGGTCAATAGACCCTCCCCAGTGGTGGTACTGAGTCCATGGTATGATACCAGCACAGAATGTATTTCAACCAAATTAAGATTTCTTTTTTTTTTTTCTTTATTTTTTGGAAATAGGGTCTTGTTCTGTGGCCCAAGCTGGAGTGCAGTGGTGCCATTATAGCTAACTGCAGCCTAGACCTCACGGGTTCAAGTGATGCTCCTGCCTCAGCCTCATAAGTAGCTGGGACTCCAGTTGCGTGCCACCACCATGCCCAGCTCGCTCTCTCTCTCTCTCTTTTTTGTTTTTTTTTTTTGTGGTAGAGACAGGATTGCACTATGTTGCCCAGCAGGCTGGTCTCCAATTCCTGGCCTCAAACAATTTTCCCACCTTGGCCTCCCAAAGCATCGGGATTGCAGATGTGAACCACCACCCCTGGCCCAAATTAAGGTTTCTTTTATTTTTTTGAGATGTTGTCTCCCTCTACCTCCCAGGCTGGAGTGCAGTGGCACGATCTCGGTTCACTACAACCTCCCCCTCCCAGATTCAAGCAGTTCTCCTGCCTCAGCCTCCTGAGTAGCTAGGATTACAGGCACACACTACCATGCCCGGGTAATTTTTGTATTTTTTAGTAGAGACGGGGTTTCACCTTGTTGGCCAGGCTGGTCTCGAACTCCTGACCTCAAGTTATCCGCCTGCCTTGGCCTCCCAAAGTGCTGGGATTACAGGCATAAGCCATCTTACCCGGCCCTAATTAAGGTTTCTAATTAAGGCCAAATTAAGATTTGCCTGAAGCAAAACCTTCTCCCACCCATGCAATGTTCTGGGTTGCAAAAATATTCACTGTGTGCCTTCAAATTGCTATTTTTTGTTTCAATAAACGTTGCCACTTGTGGATTTTATGGCAAATGAAATCTCTGGTCTATATCCCTTTCAAGTGCCCAATCTTGGACATCATGCCCAGTAAAATGTGTGCCTACATCACTACAAATGCATCAAGAGTATCCATATATTACACTGAGTTGTTCCAAGCCCTTAATGGTGGCTATTTGGTTTGCCCTTTTACAAGGGAAGGCCTGTAACCACCCTGTGGTGGTGTCTCCATGTTAGTATGTACTTCTATCCCAACCTTACTGGTGGAGGTCCATTGTAGTCTATCTGAAGCCTCTCACAGGAGTGGCTGTCCCATATATGTGTCCAGATCTATGTGGAATGCAGCGGGGGCACAGGTGGGAGCAAACTGAACAGTGTGGTACTGCTGCTGCTAAATCTGCATAGCAGAGGGGCAATCCTGCTCCCTTTGCTATTCGCCATTCCACTCATACACTGTGATGCCCACTGTATTTATGTGCCAATCAGCTAGCTCAGAGAATTGCAAGGGAGCCAGGGTTCTAATTTTTGCCATGGTACCAGCCTCCATGTTACAGGGGTGGGGGATGGGGGTTGGATCTGACCGGTGTGCAGAAACGTGATACATAGTTAGATTTGCAGTGAGTTCTTGTAGCTTTTCCCAAATATCTTTCCACATGGCAGCTTCCCACAGTATGTGCCAGTCATTCCAACCAACCGGGCAAGCCAAGTTATAAGGTCCTTTTTTTTTTTTTTTTTTTTTAACTGAGACAGGGTCTTGCTCTGTCACCCAGGCTAGAGTCCACTGGCACAATAATGTCTCACTGCAGCCTCAACTTCCTGGGCTCAAGCAGTCCTCCTGCCTCAGTCTCCCTAGTAGCTGGAACTACAAGTATGCACCACAACACCGAGCCAATTTTTTTTTTTTTTTGAAACAGAGTTTCGCTCTGTCACCCAGGCTGGAATGCAGAGGCATGACTTGGCTCACTGCAACCTCCACCTCCCAGGTTCACGCCATTCTCCTGCCTCAGCCTCCCGAGTAGCTGGGACTATAGGCGCCCATCACCACGCCTGGCGAATTTTTGTATTTTTAGTAGAGACGTGGTTTCACTATGTTGGTCAGGCTGGTCTCGAACTCCTGACCTCTTGATCCACCCACCTCTGCCTCCCAAAGTGCTGGGATTACAGGCTTGAGCCACTGCGCCTGGCCAACACAGAGCCAATTTTTAATCTTTTTGTAGAGACGAGGGCCTCACTATCTTGCTCAGGCTGGTCTCAATCTCCTGAGCTCAAGTGATCTTGGCTCACAAAGTGCTGGTATTATAGACATGAACCACCACTCCTGGCAAAGATCACTGAATACTGCGCAACTATTTGTACAGAGAACTATAGGCCATCGCTCATGGCCATCGTACAAACCAATTGTGCAGCTCAAAGTTCTGCCTATTGACTGCTTTGCTGCATTCTCAAACCATAAGGTATCTGCCTGTGTATGGGCAGCTGCAGCTACTGTGTGTCCATCCATACAGGTTACCTCTGCTCAACCCATCTCAGTACCAAGTGTTTTCAAGAATGAGGGTCATGCCTCCATGTACACACTCTGCAATAGGGGCAGCCCTGGTCTCATAGTGTACTAGCTTTAAGATAGCATGCACAGCCGTGCACAGTGGCTCACGCCTGTAATCCCAGCATTTTGGGAGGCCAAGGCGGGTGGATCACCTGAGGTCGGGAGTCTGAGACCAGCCTGACCAGCATGGTGAAACCCCGTCTCTACCAAAAAAAACAAAAACAAAAACAAAATTAGCCGGCTGTGGTAGCTCATGCCTGTAATCCCAGCTACTCAGGAGGAGAATCACTTGAACCTGGGAGGCAGAGGTTGCGGTGAGTCAAGATCTTACCATTGCGCTCCAGCCTGGGCAACAAGAGCAAAATTCCGTCTCAAAAAAAAAAAATGATAGCATGCAATTCGTCTCTCAACGGACTCATGGAGAGGGCACTACCTTGTTGCAGGTATGCATGCCACTTTTGTAAAGTGGAGGCCTGGGCAATAGCTGAGGCAGTCCTGGCAAACAACACTTCCATCCAGCCTTTGATAGGGAAACCTGTTTGTGTGTGTGTGTGTGTGTGTGTGTGTGTGTGTGTGTGTGTGTGTGTTTTGTTTTTGTTTTTGTTTTTGTTTTTTGAGACATGGTCTTGCTCTGTCGCCTAGGCTGGAGTGCAGTGGCACCATCAAAGCTCTCTGCAGCCTGGAACTCACAGCCTCGAGTGATCCTTCCCCTTCAGCCTCCCAAAGTGCTAGGGTTACAGGTTTCAGCTACCATGACTGGCGAGGAGACTCGGCCTTACTATTATTGGCAAAGCAGCAGTTCTGGGTTTCACTTGCTACATCCCCCAGGATCTGTTGTTCAAGTGGGGAATTAGTGGGTTTCAGCACTATTGGTCCAGAGCTGTGACCAAAATCCTAGAGGAACTGCTTTCCCATGTTGGACTTGCCAGAGGGCCCAACTGGTCCCCTCAGCATTTATGGTCACATCTAAAGACATCGCCATCCTGGAAAAGGGGAACCTAAGGCTTTTACCTGAACCACTAGCATTTTAGCCTTCTCAAATGTTTCCTCTTGTTTTCTATACCAGCACTAACTGGATACCTTCTTTACTAGTCAGTGTAGGGAATATAAACATTAAGCTAAATGTGGAATGATGTCTGCTAGTATCCCAAAAGACTGAGGAAATTTTGTAACTGTTTCCCTGTTTTAGGCATGGAAAATTTTTATATTTTGCCAATGATTGTGCCTGGGATAAGGTGTGTCTTAACCGATCAACTGACACTCTAAAGACTTTACAGATGGTCCTGGCCCTTGTATATTTTGCAAGTTGATGGCCCATCCTCTGGATTGGAGAAGGGTGCACAAGTGTCAAGCTGTTGCTGTAACACTGACAAATCTTCAGAGGTTAGCGTAATATTACCAACGTAATGAATCCATCTGACAGCAAGTGGTGGTGGAGATAGAGTCAAACCTCTAACAATCACACCATGACAAATAGTGAGTCTATGTAAATAACCTTGGGGCAACACTTGAAATGTCCATCTCGGCTGTCCCAAGTAAAAGCAAATTGGCCAGGCATGGAGGCTCATGCCTGTAATCCCAGCACTTTGGAAGGCCAAAGGCCAGAGGATCACTTGAGGTCAGCAGTTCGAGACCAGGCTGGCCAACATGGTGAAACCCTGTCTCTACTAAAATACAAAAATTAGCTGGGCATGGTGGCACACACCTGTAATCCCAGCTACGCAGGAGGCTGAGGCAGGAGAATCACTTGAACAAGGGAGGTGGAGGTTACAGTGAGCTGAGATCACGCCACTGCACTTTACCATGGGCCACAAAGGGAGACTCTATCTCAAAAAACAAAACACGAAAACAGCCAGGCTTCGGTGGCTCACACCTGTAATCCCAGCACTTTGGGAGGCCAAGATGGGTGGATCAACTGAGGTCAGGAGTTCCAGAACAGCCTGGCCAGCGTGGTGAAACCCCACCTCTAAAAATCAAGCATTAGCCAGGTGTGGTGGCGCCTGCCTGTAGTCCCAGCTACTCAGGAGGCTGAGACAGGAAAATTGCTTGAACCCGAGAGGTGGAGGTTTCAGTGAGCCAAGATCACGCCACTATACTCCAGCCTAGGCGACAGAATGAGACTCTGTCTCAAAACAACCAACCAACCAACAACAACAACAAACAACAAAAAAACCCTAGCAAATTGGTCCTGTGAGTCAGGATGCAAAGGGATGCTAAAGAAGACATTAATGGCCAGGTGTGGTGGCTCACGCCTGTAATCCCAGGACTTTGGGAGGCCGAAGTGGGCAGATCACCTGAGGTCAGGAGTTCAAGACCAGCCTGGCCAACATCATGAAACCCCGTCTCTACTAAAACTACAAAAAATTAGCTGGGCGTGGTGACAGTGCCTATAATCCCAGCTACTCAGGAGGCTGAGGCATTAGAATCGCTTGAACCCAGGAGGCAGAGGTTGCAGTGAGTTGAGATTGTACCATTGAACTCCAGCTTGGGCAACAACTCAAAAAAAAAAAAAAAAAGAAGAAGGAGAAGAAGACATTAGCATCTGGGTGCATTGGCTCACGCCTGTAATCCCAGAACTTTGGGAGGCCAAGGCAGGCAAATCACCTGAGGTCAGGAGTTCGAGACCAGCCTGACCAACATGGAGAAACCCCGTTTCTACTAAAAATACAAAATTAGCCAGGCGTGGTGGCGCATGCCTGTAATCCCAGCTATTCGGGAGGCTGAGGCAGGAGAATTGCTTGAACCCAGGAGGCAGAGGTTGTGGCGAGCCAAGATCATGCCATTGCACTCCAGCCTGTGCAACAAGAGTGAAACTCTGTCTCAAAGAAAAAAAAAGACATTAGGGAAATCTAACATGACATGGGTTTAGTTGCATTCTGCACCTGTGTCCACTAAAGTCAAGGTTCTCTGTGTGTTTTTTGGAATCTAATAGATTGTGAGCTCCACATGGGACCTATGGCTGCCCCCTACTGCTTGTAGGTGGAGGTAACCTTGGCCCCATCCCTGGTCTTCAGGCTGGAGAGGAGTCCACCTTTGGAATCTTGGAATGCAGAGTTTAGGATTTTCTTTTTCTTTTTCTTTTTTTTGAGGCGGATTCTCCCTCTGTCACCCAGGCTGGAGTGCAGTGGCATGATCTCGGCTCACTGCAACCTACATCTCCCGGGTTCAAGCAATTCTCCTGCCTCAGCCTCCCAAGTAGTTGAGACTACAGGCGTGTGCCACCACGCCTGGCTAATTTTTTGTATTTTTAGTAGAGACGGGGTTTCACTGTGTTAGCCAGGATGGTTCTTTTTTTGTTTGTTTATTTTGTTTTGAGACAGAGTCTCACTCTGTTGCCCAGGCTGGAGTGCAGTGGCACAACCTCGGCTCACCGCAGCCTCCACCTCCTAGGTTCAGTCAATTCTTCTGCCTCAGCCTCCAGAGTAGCTGGGACTATAGGTGCATGCCACCATGCTGTTTTTTGTATTTATAGTAGAGTCAGGGTTTCACCGTGTTGGCCAGGGTGGTCTCGAGCTCCTAACCTCAGGTGATTTGCTCGCCTCGACCTCCCAAAGTGCTGGAATTACAAGCATGAACTACTGCGACTGACCAAGTTTAGGGTTTTTTACATGGAGTTTCTTTTGTTACTTTCCCCTTTCCTGGTGGGGCACTAGGGAGGGGCCTAATTTGTTGGTCAAGAGTCAGGTCTTTCCAAAGGCCCACCAACATTGCATTTGGCTGTGGATCTGTTTTCTCTTTTTCTTTTTTCCCTTTTTTTGTCTTGTCTTTGTCTCACTCTGTCACCTAGGCTGGAGTGCAGTGGCCTGATCTCGGGTCACTGCAGTCTCTGTCTCCCGGGTTCAAGTGATTCTCCTGCCTCAGCCTCCTGAGTAGCTGGGATTACAGGCACCTGCCACCGTGCCCAGCTAATTTTTGTATTTTTAGTAGAGATGGGATTCACGATCTTGGCCAGGCTAGTTGAACTCCTGACCTCATGATCCACCCACCTCGGCCTCCCAAAGTGCTGGAATTACAGGCATGCACCACTGTGCCCAGCCTATTTTCTCTTTTTCTATCTTGGGTGAAATCAAATTATACCACATTTGTTTCCTGGTAATCCTAATTGGGCTTTTTTGGCTTCCCTTTTTGGTCTAGCAGACTTGGTTTTTAAATTAAATTAAATTAAATTTTCTAGTAACCAATCTGACTTTATCTTTTCCTTGTTCTGTCTCTCCAAGATTAGCTATGGTTTATCGCACATTATATATATCTTGTCCCATAAGGGGGCTCAAGAGGGATAAGAGAAGGCCATGCCACTCTTGGGAAGCATTCTGTAACAATTTTCTTTTCACGCCTGTGGTAAGCACAGTCTTTTCTGGTCCTTCAAATTGTCGGGGCTGGACCCAGTGGCTGACTGAGCAAGGTGGTTCATGCCTGTAATCCCAGCACTTTGGGAAGCAGAGGCAGGAGGACCACTTGAGGTCAGGAGTTTGGGACCAACCTGGCCAACATGGTGAAACCCATCTCCACTAAAAATACAAAAATTAGCAGGGCATGGTGGTGGGCACCTGTAATCCCAGCTACTTGGGAGGCTGAAGCAGGAGAATCTCTTGAACCAGGGAGGCAAGAGGCTGCAGTGAGCTGAGATCACACCACTGCACTCCATCCTGGGTGACAGAGTGAGACTCCATCTCAGGGAAAAAAAAAAAAATGTGTTGGGCCTACTGCATGCCCCACTCTCTTAAAGTGCTCTGTGCTTCTTCCAAAGATTCCCATGGTGAGCTGTGTCCAGAGAAGTCTCTTTTATTTGACTGAGCCTCTCTCATGGTCCACAAGTCTACGAGTTACCCAAGTCCACAAGTCCACCCAATCCCAGTCCACAAGTCTACGGTTACCCAAGACAGTTCTAGCATAATACAAACACTGTCTCAAAGTGAGATGAGTTGGTTATATTAATCATTTTTTTCAGCTTCGTTCTCTGCTAGAGAAATGCCATCCCTACCAGTGTCCCATAGCTGCACCATCCATGTGGCTGAGCTTTCTCTCAGCAGCTGTTTGGAAATTTTTGCTAGCTCTAATAATTCTTCTGAGGAGTAATCTTGGATCATCGAAGATTCCTGCAAAGGCTGTTGCTTATGGCCAGGATGTACATATTGGGCTTTTGCTTTCTGCTGCATGCCTTCAAAAGGGGATGATAATTATCCTCCACCTCCCAGATAACCTCTGTGTCTTTATCTGGCTCACTAGCTGGTTCCCAACAATTCCAAATATTTGCATCCCAGTCTGGTTTGGCAAGGGCAGCCTGCATTAGCACAGCTTTTTCCCTCCCAACTGTACAAAGTGTCAAGCTAAGGTTTCCAACTGTGCCTCCTGTGTTTCAAGCTTATCTGCCAAACCAGAAACTAACACAGATGTGGAAGTCTTTTTTCTTTTTTTTTTTTTTTGTGACGGAGTTTCACTCTTGTTGCCCAGACTGGAGTGCAATGGCGCAATGGTGGTTCAATGCAACCTCCGCCTCCCGGGTTCAAGCGATTCTACTGCCTCAGCCTCCTGAGTAGCTGGGATAACAGGCTCACACCACCACGCCTGGCTAATTTTTTTTTGTTGTTGTTGTTGTTGTTGTTTTTTGTTTTGTTTTGTTTTGTTTTTTTTGAGACGGAGTCTCACTCTGCTGCCCAGGCTGGGGTGCAGTGGCCGGATCTCAGCTCACTGCAAGCTCCGCCTCCCGGGTTTACGTCATTCTCCTGCCTCAGCCTCCCGAGTAGCTGGGACTACAGGCGCCTGCCACCTCGCCCGGCTAGTTTTTTGTAATTTTTAGTAGAGACGGGGTTTCACCATGTTAGCCAGGATGGTCTCGATCTCCTGACCTCGTGATCCGCCCGCCTCGGCCTCCCAAAGTGCTGGGATTATAGGTTTGAGCCACCGCGCCCGGCCAATTTTTTTGTATTTTTAGTAGAGATGAGGTTTCACCAGGTTGGCCAGGCTGGTCTCAAACTCCTAATCTCAGGTGACCCACCCACCTCAGCCTCCCGAAGTGCTGGGATTACAGGCAGGAGCCACTGTGCCTGGCGTGGAAGTTCTTATATCCCTTTCTAATTGCAATTCTTCTAACTTTCAGATATTTGCTGTAGCTGCTCCCTGTACTTCTATGGTCGCTGAAATAGACCATAACAGTGGCCAAGTCACTGTCATAGCAGCTCACTGACCTTTCTCACCACAGTGAGTCATATGGCTTTTTACAAATCCCCAGGATTTCCCCAGGGATGCTTCTTTCTTCTTGCTCATGCTTTGGTTTCCTGGCTCCTGGCTGGATCACCACTTGTTTCATGTAAGGGCTGTATATGCAAAGCCACCCTCAAATGCAGAAGAACTGAGAAATTAAAGAAGGGGGCAGATAAATCCAGTTTGTCAGTACGGGATGACTTATTGGGAGAATTTACAGACAGAAGCATGGTCTTGGGCAGCTACAGACAGGTAGAGCTCTTCACCTCAAACCCCCAGGTCCAGGGCTTAGATCTTGGGGAAAGGTAACTGTGCTCTGGAAGGAATTCGTAGGTGGCTACGATGTACCAAGGGTTGCTTTGAAGGAAAGGTGAAACTTACAATGAATAGGTATCCTATATAAAGAGTAATACATCACCTAGACATTTTGGAGGCATTCCCAGACTCGGGGTTAGTCAGCGAATTAGCATTTCAAATAAAGTTATTCTTATCCCCAAAATGACAAACGACTTTTGAGTACAGACAACATAAAATTACCATACAGGCCATATAAAACAATAACTACCTAAGGCCGGGCGCGGTGGCTCAAGCCTGTAATCTCAGCACTTTGGGAGGCCGAGGCGGGCAGATCACAAGGTCAGGAGATCGAGACCATCCTGGCTAATCTGGTGAAACTCCGTCTCTACTAAAAAATACAAAAAACTAGCCGGGCGAGGTGGTGGTGCCTGTGGTTCCAGCTACTCGGGAGGCTGAGGCAGGAGAATGGCGTGAACCCGGGAGGCGGAGCTTGCAGTGAGCTGAGATCCGGCCACTGCACTCCAGCCTGGGCGACAGAGCAAGACTCCGTCTCAAAAAAAAAAAAAAAAAAAAAACTACCTAAAAAGCCTTCTTTGAAAGCTTTTCCTCATTTGACACGTACCCCAACATGTTATGAAATGGGGGGAAATTGTGTATCTTTTAATAAGTATTATCTTGCACCTTAGCTATCTTTTTTGTTTGTTTGTTATTTATTTGCGACAGAGTTTCGCTCTTGTTGCCCAGGCTGGAGTACAATGGCGCGATCTGGCTCACTGCAACCTCCACCTCCCAGGTTCAAGAGATTCTCCTGCCTCAGCCTCCTGAGTAGATGGGATTACAGGCATGTGCCACCATGCCCGGCTAATTTTGTATATTTAGTAGAGACGGGGTTTCTCCATGTTAGTCAGACTGGTCTCGAACTCCCAACCTCAGGTGATCCACCCTTCTCGGCCTCCCAAAGTTCTGGGATTACAGGCATGAGCCACCACATCAGCCTGTTTTTGTTTTTTTTAATTGAAATGGAGTCTTGCTCTGGTGCCCAGGCTGGAGTTCAGTGACACAATCTCAGCTCATTGCAACCTCTGCCGCCCGGGATCAAGCGATTCTCCTGCCTCAACCTCCTGAGTAGCTAGGATTACAGGCACCCACCAACACGCCTGGCTAATTTTTGTATTTTTAGTAGAGACTGGGTTTTGCCATGTTGGCTAGGCTGGTCTCGAACTCCTGACCTCAGGTGATCCGCCCGCCTCAGCCTCTCAAAATGCTGGGATTACAGGCGTGAGCCACCGCACCTGGCCGGATCTTAGCTATCTTTGTCTTCTATTATGCAGTCTCTTTTAGACCACAGATCATTAATTTTTCTTTTATTTTGTTTTCTTCTGAAACAGTCTTGCTCTGCCACCCAGGCTGGAGTGCAGTGGCACAATCTCAACTCACAGCAATCTCCGTGTCCTGGGTTCAGGCAATTCAACTGCCACAGCCTCATGAGTAGCTTCTCCTGCTACAACCTCATGAGTAGCTGGGATTACCGGTGTGCGACAGCACACCCAGCTAATTTTTTAATTTTTAGTAGACATGGGGTTTCCCCATGTTGGCCAGGTTGGTCTCGAACTCCTGACCTCAAATTATCCACCCAGCTTGGCCTCCCAAATTACTGTGATTATACGCATGAGCCACCACACCCAGCCAATTCATTTTCTTTAATATAAAACTTAGAGGCGGGCGCAGTGCCTCACGCCTGTAATCCCAGCATTTTGGGAGGCTGATGTGGGCGGATCAGGAAGTCAGGAGTTCGAGACCAGCCTGACCAACATGGTAAAACCCCATCTCAAAAAAAAAAAACAAATTTAAAAATTAGCTGGGCGCAGTGGTGCATGCCTGTAGTCCCAGGTACTCAGAAGACTGAGGCTGGAGAATCGCTTGAACCCAGGAAGCAGAGGTTGTGGTGAGCTGAGATTGCACCACTGCACTCCAGCCTGGGTGACAGAGTGAGACTCTGTCTTTTTTTTTTTTTTTTTTTTTTTTTTGAGACGGAGTATCGCTCTGTCGCCCAGGCTGGAGTGCAGTGGCCGGATCTCAGCTCACTGCAAGCTCCGCCTCCCGGGTTCACGCCATTCTCCTGCCTCAGCCTCCCGAGTAGCCGGGACTACAGGCGCCCGCCACTGCGCCCGGCTAATTTTTTGTATTTTTTTGGTAGAGACGGGGTTTCACCGTGTTAGCCAGGATGGTCTCGATCTCCTGACCTCGTAATCCGCCCGTCTTGGCCTCCCAAAGTGCTGGGATTACTGGCTTGAACCACCGCGCCTGGCCAACTCTGTCTTAAAAAATAAATAAAAATAAGCCGATCGGGCAAAGTGGCTCATACCTGTAATCCCAACACTTTGGAAGGCCGAGGCAGGCAGATCACCTGAGGTCAGGAGTTCAAGACCAGCCTGGCTAACATGGTGAAACCCCATGTCTACCGAAAATACAAAAAATTAGCCAGGCATAATGGCACGTGCCTGTAATCCCAGCTACTCGAGAGGCTGAGGCAGGAGAATCGCTTGAACCCGGGAGGTGGAGGTTGCAGTGAGCCGAGATTGTGTCATTGCACTCTAGCTTGAGCAACAAGAGCGAAACTCTGCCTAAATAAATAAATAAAAATTAGAGACATTGTCTTTCTATGTCACCCAGGTTAGTTTAAAACTCCTGGGCTCAATCAATCCTCCTGTCTCAGCCATCCAAAGTGATGGAATCACAGGTGTGAGACACCATGCTCGGCTCATTATTAACTTTTTTTTTTTTTTTTTTTTTTTTTTTGAGACGGAGTCTCGCTCTGTCGCCCAGGCTGGAGTGCAGTGGCCGGATCTCAGCTCACTGCAAGCTCCGCCTCCCGGGTTCACGCCATTCTCCTGCCTCAGCCTCCCGAGTAGCTGGGACTACAGGCGCCCGCCACCTCGCCTGGCTAGTTTTTTGTATTTTTTAGTAGAGACGGGGTTTCACCATGTTAGCCAGGATAGTCTCGATCTCCTGACCTCGTGATCCGCCCGTCTCGGCCTCCCAAAGTGCTGGGATTACAGGCTTGAGCCACCGCGCCCGGCCTCATTATTAACTTTTATTTATTTATATTTATCAGAAATAAGCATCATATATTACAGATGCCTTATTCATTTAAAAAACTTTAGGGAACAGCCAGGCACGGTGGCTCACACCTGTAATCCCAGCACTTTGGGAGGTCAAGGCGGGCGGATCACAAGGTCTGGAGTTCGAGACCAGCCTGGCCAACATGGTGAAACCCCGTCTACTAAAGATATAAAAAATTATCTGGGTATGGTGCTGCCTGCCTGTAATCCCAGCTACTGGAGAGGCTGGGGCAGAATTGCTTGAACCTGGGAAGTGGAGGTTGCAGTGAGCTGAATTCGCACCATTGCACCTCAGCCTGGGCAACACGGCAAGACTCTGTCTCAAAAAAAAAAAAAAAAAAAATTGGGGATCTGCTGGGCACAGTGGCTCATGCCTGTAATCCCAGCACTTTGGGAGGCTGAGGTAGGTGGATTACCTGAGGTGAGGAGTTCGACACCACCCTGGCCAAATGGGGAAATCCCATCTCTAGTTTAAAAAAATAATAATAATACAAAAAAAAAAAAAAAAAAAAAAAAAAAAAAAGCCAGTCTTGGAGGCAAGTGCCTGTAATCCCAGCTACTCAGGAGGATGAGGCAGGAGAATCACTTGAACCTGGGAAGCAGAGGGTGCAGTGAGCCAAGATCCTGCCATTCCACTCCTGCCTGGGCAACAAGAGGGAAACTCCGTTTTAGCTGGGCATGGTGGTGGGCGCCTGTAATCCCAGCTACTCAGGAGGCTGAGGCAGGAGAATCGCTTGAACCCAGGAGGCAGAGGTTGCAGTGAGCTGAGATCGTACCACTGCACTCCAACCTGGGTGACAGAGCGAGACTTTTTGTCTCAATAATAATAATAAAGAAACAGGATGTCTTCATTCTCTTTTATAGCCACATAAAGTACAGGATTTTAGTATATCAGAAGAAATGACATGACAAATCCCAGAAGCATACACAAGAATTTGTCAGCCATCATGACCTCTGAGGAGGGGGATGAATGAAAGATGAGGAACTGCACATTGTTTGTTTTTGAGACAGAGTCTCATTATGTTGCCCTGGCTTGAGTGTAGTGGCGTGATCTTGGCTCAGTGCAACCTTCGCCTCCTGTGTTCAAATGATTCTTCTGCCTCAGCCTCCTGAGTAACTATGACTACAGGCGTGCACCACCACACCCAGCTAATTTTTGTATTTTTAGTAGAGACGGGGTCTCACCATCATGGCTTGGCTGCTCTGGAACTCCTGACCTTGTTCATGATCCACCTGCCTCGGCCTCCCAAAGTGCTGGGATTACAGGCGTGAGCCATCATGGCCAGCCAATTTTTTATTTTTAGTAGAGCCGGGGTTTCACCATGTTGGCCCGGCTGGTCTTGAATCCCTGACTTCAAGTGACCCACTTGCCTTGGCCTTCCAAATTGCTGGGATTACAGCTGTGAGCCACTGCACCCAGCCCCAACTCCTTTTTTGTTTTGTAGAGAGGAGGGCTCACTATATTACCCAGGTGGGTTCAATCTCCTGGGCTCAAGCAATCCACATGCCTTTAGTTTCCCAAAGTGCTGGGATTACAGGCATGAGCCACTGCACCCAGTTGAAAGCTGGGACTTAAAAAAAAAGTTTCAGATTTATCTTTTTTTTTTTTTTTTTTGAGACGGAGTCTCGCTCTGTCGCCCAGGCTGGAGTGCAGTGGCCGGATCTCAGCTCACTGCAAGCTCCGCCTCCCGGGTTCGGGCCATTCTCCTGTCTCAGCCTCCTGAGTAGCTGGGACTACAGGCGCCCGCCACCTCGCCCGGCTAGTTTTTTGTATTTTTTAGTAGAGACGGGTTTTCACCGTGTTAGCCAGGATGGTCTCGATCTCCTGACCTAGTGATCCGCCCGTCTCGGCCTCCCAAAGTGCTGGGATTACAGGCTTGAGCCACCGCGCCCGGCCTCAGATTTATCTTTTATTTTGGCTTGAGTAATATGGTTATTATTATATTTTTTTCATGAAAATTGCCCCGGCCAGGCGCAGTGCCTCACGCCTATAATCCCAGCAACTTGGGAGGCTAAGGCGGGTGGATCATGAGGTCCAGAGATCAAGACCATCCTGGCCAACATGGTGAAACCCTGTCTCTACTAAAAGTACAAAATAATTAGCTGGGTGTGGTGGTGCGTGCCTGTAGTCCCAGCTACTTGGGAGGCTGAAGCAGGAGAATCGTTTGAACACAGGAGGCGGAGATTGCAGTGAGCCGAGATCACACCACTGTACTCCAGCCTGGCAACAGAGCAAGACTCCGTCTCAGAAAAAAAAAAAAAAAAAACACAGAAAACTGCCCAGGCACGGTGGCTTATGCATGTAATCCCAAAACCTTGGAGGCTAAGGTAGGGGTATCCCTTGAGGGCAGATGTTCAAGACTGACCTAGGCAACATATTGAGATCCCATCTCTGCAAAAAAAAAAAAAAAAAAAAAAAAAAAAAACTTGGGCGTGGTGGCATGTGCTTGTAGTCCCGGCTACTTGGGAGGCTGAGTAGGAGGGGATGGCTTAAGCCCATGAATTCAAGATTGCAGTGAACTAAGATTGCACCACTGCACTCCAGCTTGGGTGACAGAGCAAGACCCTGCCTCAAATAAAATAAAATGAAATGAAAACGGGACATGTTTTGGTTAAGTCTTTTTCTACAGCCCACCAGATCTATACATTAAATATCTAACACCACAAATGGGCATGGTGACTCATGCCTTTAATCTCAGCACTTTGGGAGGCTGAGTCAGGAGGGTTGCTTGAGTCCAGGAGTTTGAGACCAATCTGAGCAACATAGTGAGATCCATGGTGAGCCTGGCCAAGCTGGTGAAACCCTGTCTCCACTAAAAATATGAAAATTAGCTTGGCGTGATGGCATGTACATGTAATCCCTATTACTGGGAAGGCTGAGGCAGGAGGATTGCTTGAACCTGGGAGGTGGAGGTTACAGGGAGCCAAGGTGATGGAGTAAGACTCCATCTTAAAAAAAAAAAAAGACAACCCCATGCAACGTATACAATTTGGTGAGTAACTGGAGTAGAATGTGTGAGAATTGCAATGAGAGAGACATAGAAATGTTGCAGAAGCAGCTCAGAGATCCATAAGGCTATGGAGCTCCTAATTCTGCCTCAGTAATTATATAAGGTTTCACAGACTTGGAGCTCTGTGAGTCGGGTTTTGAGGAATAAGGACAAGTTTTCCAGGTTGATAAGAACGAAAATTAGTCTGGACATGGTGGATCACGCCTGTAGCGCTAGCAAATTTGGGAGGCTGAGGCTGGCAGATTGCCTGAGCTCAGGAGTTCGAGACCAGCCTGGGCAACATGGTGAAACCGTGTCTGTACTACAAATACAAAAAATAGGCTGGACATGGTGGCTTATACTGTAATCCCAGCTCTATGGGAGGCCGAGGCAGGTGGATCATGAGGTCAGGAGTTCAAGACCAGCCTTGCCAACATGGTGAAACCTCGTCTCTATTAAAAACACAAAAATGGCCGGGCGCGGTGGCTCAAGCCTGTAATCCCAGCACTTTGGGAGGCCGAGACGGGCGGATCACGAGGTCAGGAGATCGAGACCATCCTGGCTAACACGGTGAAACCCCGTCTCTACTAAAAGATACAAAAAACTAGCCCGGCGAGGTGGTAGGCGTCTGTGGCCCCAGCTACTCGGGAGGCTGAGGCAGGAGAATGGCGGGAACCCGGGAGGCGGAGCTTGCAGTGAGCTGAGATCTGGCCACTGCACTCCAGCCTGGGCGACAGAGCGAGACTCCGTCTCAAAGAAAAAATAAAAAAAATAAAAATAAAAACACAAAAATTAGCTGGGTACAGTGGTACGTGCCTGTAATCGTAGCTACTCAGGAGGCTGAGGCAGGAGAATCACTTCAACTGGGGAGGCGGAGGTTTCCGTGAGCTGAGATTGTGTCATTGCATTCCAGCCTAGATAACAAAGCAAGACTCTGTCTCAAAAAAAAAAAAAAAAAAGAAAAGAAAGAAGAAGAAGATGAAGACTGGGCGTGGTGGCGTAATCCCAGTGCTTTCAGAGGCCAAAGCAGGTGGATCAAGAGGTCAGGAGTTCGAGATTAGCCATTAGCTTGACCAACACGGTGAAACCCCATCTCTACTAAAAATACAGAGATTAGCCAGGCATGGTGGTACATGCCTGTAATCCCAGCTACTCAGGAGGCTGAGGCAGGAGAATCACTTGAATCTGGGAGGTGGAAGTTGCAGTGAGCCAAGATCGCACCACTGCACTCCAGCCCCGGCGACAGAGCGAGACTCTGTCTCAAAAAAAAAAAAAAAAAAAAAAAGATACAAAAAAAAGAAAGTTAGATAAGGGAAGAAGAGGACAGGCAGGAGGAAGAAGGACATTCTAGGCAGATCTGCATCCGTCCCTCTGTCCCAACATTTCCATCATCTCCATTCACAAAGCCGGAGAAAATGTTAGGAGAAACTCATGAGGTAACTAAGATAGGTTTTATTAAGATAACTTTTTTTTTTTTTTGAGACAGGGTCTTGTCAAGGTCTGTCTCCCAGGCTGGAATGCGGTACCATGATCTTGGCTCACTGCCACTTCTGCCTCCTGGGTTCAAGTGATTCTCCTGCCTCAGCCTACCAAGTAGCTGGGATTACAAGCGCCTGTCACCATATCCAACTACTTTTGTATTTTTAGTAGAGGAAGGGTTTCACCATGTTGGCCAGTCTGGTCTAGAACTCCTGTGCTTATGCGATCCATCCACCTGGACCTCCCAAAGTGCTGGAATTTCAGCCGTGAGCCATTGCTTGGCCACTCATTCAGTCATTTTTAGTGCCTGAATAGGCATGTGTGGAGGTTACGACATACAACATAAATGAAGCGTCAGAGGGGAGGAAGTCTCAGCAACACTCAGGTGAAAATGAATGGAAAATAGAGCAGGAACACAAAACGTGGCTTCAGAGGTTAGTGGTAATACCAGAGCTACAAACCAGGACTAGAAATTCAGCTTCAGAAGTCTTCTGAGACCAGTACTCTTGAAGGGCTTGCAGTACCAGGAAGTCTCCAAAGGAGGGAGCAGGTAGAGAGAGAAGATGGTGAAGACAATTTGGTTGGACATGTAGGTGGCCTATTAGCTGTCACAGAGATCCAGGGAGGAAGCATTTTTAAACAAAGGAGAATGAAGATGTGGTGACTATAGCCTTAGGAGAGTGCAACAGTGGACTCAGGAATAAATGAGTATTGTAGAAAAAAGAAGCAGCAAATAGAAATTCTTGGCCGGTCATAATGGCTTCATGGCTGTAAATCCCAGCACTTTGGGAGTCTGAGGTGGAAGGATCACCTGGGGCTGGGAGTTCATGACCAGCCTGGGCAACAGAGCAAGATCCCATCTCTAAAAAAAAAAATTTTTTTTTTTGAGATAGAGTCTGGCTCTGTCAGACGCCGGGTGTGGTGGCTAACACCTCTAATCCCAGCACTTTGGGAGGCTGAGGCGGGCAGATCATGAGGTCAGAAGTTCAAGATGAGCCTGGCCAACATGGTGAAACCCTGGAAACCCCGTCTCTTTTTTTTGTTTGTTTGTTTTTTTGGTTATGAGTCTCACTCTTTTTGCCCAGGCTGGAGTCCAGTGGTGCAATCTTGGCTCACTTCAACCTCTGCCTCCTGGTTTCAAGCGATTCTCCTGCCTCAGGTTTCAGAGTAGCTGGGTGGGGAGGTGGCAGCTACAGGCACCCCCCACCATGCCAGGCTAGTTTTGTATTTTTGGTAGAGACGGGGTTTCACCATGTGGGCCAGGCTGGTCTTGAATTCCTGACCTGATGATCGCCTGCCTTGGCCTCCCAAAGTGTTGGGATTACAGGTGTGAGCCACCTCGCCCTGCTGAAACCCTGTCTCTACTAAAAAGTACAAACATTAGGCTGGGCATTAGCCTTGCCTGTAGTCCTAGCTACTTGGGAGGCTGAGGCGGGGGATCACTTGAAACTGGGAGGGAGGCTGAGGCTGCAATAAGCTGTGATCATACCAGTCCACTCCAGCCTGGGCTACAAAAGAGACCTTGTCAAAGAGAGAGAAGGGAAGGGGAGGGGTGGGGAGAGGAGCTGCGGGAGAGATTCTCAGGGAAAGAAATAAGAAAACAAGGTCAAGTAAAGGGACCACCTGGGAATGGTAAGCACAAAAGACCTATAAACAGCAGAGGAGAAGGAATTAATGAAGAGGAGACTGTGACAATGCTAGAAAGACAGGGACTCATTAATGGAGTAAGAGGTGCTTAGATAAAGTAACATAGAAGCTATGGGTTCAAGGATACAAGCTAATGGGCAGCCACATAACATAGAGAAGAAACTTCAAGTAAGAAAAGAAATTGCACGCTGAGGAAAGGAAAGAAAGGTAAGTAAGAAATCTCTGTCATCCCACTACTCAGGAGGCTGAGGCAGGAGGATCACTGGCGTCTAGGAGGTGGAGATTGCAGTGAGCTATAATCACACACGGTACTTCAGCCTGGATGACAGCTAGAAACTATTGCTTTTTCTTGAGACAGAGTCTTGCTCTGTTGCCCAGGCCGGAGTGCAGTGGCCAGATCTCAGCTCACCACAACCTCCGCCTCCCAGGTTCAAGCGATTCTCCTGCCTAAGCCTCCCCAGTAGCTGGGACTACAGGCACCCACCACCACACCTGGCTAATTTTTTTTTTTTTTTTTTGAGACGGAGTCTTGCTCTGTCGCCCAGGCTGGAGTGCAGTGGCCCGATCTCGGCTCACTGCAACCTCTACCTCCTAGGTTCAAGCAATTCTCCTGCCTCAGCCTCCTGAGGAGCTGGGATTACAGGCATGCACCACCACGCCTGGCTAATTTTTGTATTTTTTTTTTTTAGTAGAGATGGGGTTTCACCATGTTGGTCAGGCTGGTCTTGAACTCCTGATCTCGTGATCTGCCTGCCTCAGCCTCCCAAAGTGCTGAGATTACAGGCGTGAGCCACCATGCCCGGCCACACCCAGTTATTTTTTTGTATTTTTAGGTGTGAGCCACTTCACCTGGCCGAAACTTGATTTTTAGCAATTTTTATTTTATTTTATTTAAAATTTATTTTATTATTTAATAAGATAAAATAAGTATTTTAAAACCTATTGCTGGCCAGGCATAGTGGTTCACGCCTGTAATCCCAGCACTTTGGGGGGCCCAGGCAGGTGTATCGTGAAGTCAGGAGTTCGAGACCAGCCTGGCCAAGATAGTGAAACCCCTTCTCTACTAAAACTACAAAAATAAAATAAAATAAAATTAGCCAGGCGGGGTGGCAGGCCCCTGTAATCCCAGCTACTCGAGAGGCTGAGGCAGGAGATCACTTGAACCAGGGTGGCAGAGGTTGCAGTGAGCCAAGATCGCGCCACTGCACTCCATCCTGGACAACAGAGTGAGACTCCGTCTCAAAAAAAAAAAAAAAAAAAAAAAATATATATATATATATATATATATATATATATATATAGTTTATTTCTTCAATTTTCCATGGAATCTTTTTTTTTTTTTTTTTTTTTTTGAGACGGAGTCTCGCTCTGTCGCCCAGGCTGGAGTGCAGTGGCGCGATCTCGGCTCACTGCAAGCTCCGCCTCCCGGGTTCACGCCATTCTCCTGCCTCAGCCTCCCGAGTAGCTGGGACTACAGGCGCCCACAACCGCGCCCGGCTAATTTTTTGTATTTTTAGTAGAGACGGGGTTTCACCGTGGTCTCGATCTCCTGACCTTGTGATCCGCCCGCCTCGGCCTCCCAAAGCGCTGGGATTACAGGCGTGAGCCACCGTGCCCGGCCTCCATGGAATCTTATGAGACCACTGACGACCTCTGGTAAGGAGTGAACTACTGTGATATGAAATACATTTAGTCTGAGTCCCCAGCTCCTGTCACACAGCTCCTAAAACCGTAGGAATTTCCTGAGTGCTAGGAATGTCTTAGCAAACCCCTTCATCACACCAGAGTTTATGCTAAAGAAGTGATTCAGGGTGGGGTCCCAAGGTAGCCTTAGGCTGGGGCTGCTCAACGGGTGATTAGAGGATTGGAAAGGCGGAGGGGGTGGGGAAGGGAGGGGTTCCGGAGAGGACGCTCTATAAAGACTTTTGAACAGGGAGTCGCTGAACATTTGGAGTTGCTAGGAGGTTGTTGTTCGCAGTCAGGGTTCGGAAGCTTTGTGACACCTCCTACAATCATGCCCTTTGCATGTCTTCTTGGAGTGATCATCTGTGTCCTTCATAATACATTGGTAAACGTAAGTAGAGCATTTCCCCTGAGTTCTGTGAACCATCCTAGCAAATTATCAAACTCGAGGAGCAGGGTAGTGGGACCCCTGATTTATAGGCAGTCAGAAGCACAGGTCACTGTCTGGGACATGTAATTGGTGTCTCAAAATGGCGGCAGTCTTGTGGGACTGAGCCCCTATCTGCGGGCTCCAGATAGCATCAGAATTGAATTGAGTTAGAGGATACCCAGTTGGCATCTGCTGGAGAGTTTTGGTGTGTGTGTGTGTGAAAACCCCCATACATTTGATAAATATTCTGAGCTGCATTCAGTGCGAGTAGAGAGAAAAAACTTTTTTCCCTTAATTTGTGACCAATAAATGCCAATTCTTAAACATCTGCTCAGTGCAAGTTCTCTCCTCTGGTAGTTCTCTGGTCATTCCCTTGGGTCCTTTCTTCCCCCCCGCCCCACCCCAAGATGGAGTTTCACTCTGTTGCCCAGGATGGAGTACAATGGTGCGATCTTGGCTCACTGCAACATTCACCTCCTGGATTCAAGCGATTCTCTTGCCTCAGCCTCCCGAGTAGCTAGAATTACAGGCATCCACCACCATGCCCGGGTAATAGTTTGTATTTTTAGTAGAGACGGGGTTTCACCATGTTGGCCCGGCTGGTCTTGAACTCCTGACCTCAGGTGAGCAACTGGCCTCAGCCTCCCAGAGTGCTGGGATTATAGGCCTGAGCCACCACGCATGGCCTCTTTTCTAAGAATTATTTCATTTTATTTTATTTTTTTGGCAGAGTCATGCTCTGTCACCCAGTCTGGAGCCCACTGGTGCACTTATAGCTCACTGCAGCCGTCAACTCCTGGGCTTAAGCAATCCTCCCGCCTCAGCCGCCTGGATAACTGGGACTACAGGTGTAAGCCACAGCGCCCGGCCTCCTTGAGTTTTTTCTACTTGAAATTTTTCTTTCTCCTTTGGATTCTTAGCCGATCTGACAGCATTAGATCTTTACCAATGCTACTGCTGGCTTCTGCTGCTTCTTTATTCTTGGTCTCAAACTCCTGACCTCGTGGCCAGGCGCTGTGGCTCACGCCTGTAATCCTAGCACTTTGGGAGGCTGAAGTGGGTGGATTGCCTGAGCTCAGGGGTTTGAGACCAGCCTGGACAACATGGTGAAATCCCGTCTCTACTAAAATACAAAAAAAATTAGCTGGGCGTGGGGATGTGCGCCTGTAGTCCCAGCTACTCTTGAGGCTGACGCAGGAGAATGCTTGAATCTGGGAGGCGGAGATTGTAATGAGCTGAGATCACGCCACTGCACTCAAGCCTGGGCGACTGAGGGAGATTCCGTCTCAAAACAAAACAAAACAAAACACAAAACTCCTGACCTCGTGATCCACCCGCCTCAGCCCCCTAAAGTGCTAGGATTACAGGCATGAGCCATGGCGCCCAGCCTATTTTATTTTTTATTTTATTTATTTATTTACTGAGTTAGGGTCTTCCTATGTTGCTCAGGTTGGTCTCAAACTCCTCCCATGTCAGCATCCTAAGTAGCTGGTCCCCAGGCATGGGCCATCTAGCCCCAATTCATTTCTCTCTCTCTCTCTCTCTCTCTCTCTCTCTCTCTCTATCTAATCAGACCCTGATCACCTTATAGGAAATAATGAGTCTGTCTTCCTTAGTTACTATATAATTTATACTACTAGGACCATATAAGATTCCTAACACTTAGTATTGCCAAATTTTAAAATTTTGTCCAATGGAGATTATATTCTTTTTTTTTGAGACGGAGTCTTGGTCTGTCACCCAGGCTGGAGTGTAGTGGTGTGATCTCAGCTCACTGCAACCTCTGCCTCCCAGGTTCAAACAATTCTCCTGCCTCAGCCTCCCCAGTAGCTGGGATTACAGGCGCCCACCACCATGCCTGGCTAATTTTTGTATTTTTAGTAGAGATAGGGTTGCACCTTCTTGGCCAGGCTGGTCGTGAGCTCCTGACCTCGTGATCCACCTGCCTTGGCCTCCCAAAGTGCTGGGATTACAGGTGTGAGCCACGATACCCCACTGAGGTTATATTCTTTAGGAAAGAAACTCTGTGTGTATATGTGTGTTTGAGGAGGTTATGCTATATTATACATATAATTTCTACCCCTGTCAGGTCACTAACCAAGACAATTTAGTAAGGAGAGTAGCTAAGCTGTTTTAGAGATAGAGCAATAGTAAAATGAGAAATAACTTTAGAGGGAACTTGAGTTAGGTTTGGATGAGTTAGATAAGTGCAGTTCCAATACCCTTATGACATAATTTTCACACCTCTTTTTTTTTTTTTTTTTTTTTTGAGGAGGAGTCTCGCTCTATCACCCGGGCTGGAGTGCAGTGGCCGGATCTCAGCTCACTGCAAGCTCCGCCTTCCGGGTTCACGCCATTCTCCTGCCTCAGCCTCCCGAGTAGCTGGGACTACAGGCGCCTGCCACCTCGCCCGGCTAGTTTTTTGTATTTTTTAGTAGAGACAGGGTTTCACCGTGTTAGCCAGGATGGTCTCGATCTCCTAACCTCGTGATCTGCCCGTCTCGGCCTCCCAAAGTGCTGGGATTACAGGCTTGAGCCACCGCGCCCAGCCTCACACCTCTTTTTAAAAGAGGTGACTGGAAAAAAGACATGAATTCTTGCTGTTACTTGGGGGAGAAAATGGAGTAAGTTAATTATAAGGATAGTAGAGGCCGGGCGCGGTGGCTCACGCCTGTAATCCCAGCACTTCGGGAGGCCAAGGCGGATGGATCACAAGGTCAGGAGATCGAGACCATCCTGGCTAACACGGTGAAACCCCGTCTCTACTTAAAAAATACAAAAAATTAGCTGGGCTTGGTGGTGGGCACCTGTAGTCCCAGCTACTTGGGAGGCTGAGGCAAGAGAATGGTGTGAACCCGGGAAGTGGAGGCTGCAGTGAACTGAGATGCACCACTGCACTCCAGTCTGGGTGACAGAGCAAGACTCCATCTCGAAAAAAAAAGATAGTGGAAAATTGCCTAAACATTTATTCTTTGTTATTGATGTCCAGAAAGAATTGCACTTTATTTTTTTCTCCTTGAGTAGACACCTCATGTTATAGTTTAATTTCCCATGACTTGTTAAACCTTTTAGACTTTATGGAAACATCAGGCCCCTTTCCTGATAGAGGAGCCCGATCAGGTTGCTGGCTGCCAAGGTGGTTTTTAATATCATCTACATGCTGAGGACTCTCAGTTTGTTTCTCCAAGATAACTCTTTCCCAAACTCGAAATTGTCCCAGACTTGGCCAGTGGGAGGGACCTGTCCTTTTCTGATGGACATTCAGATGGTTTCCAGTTTTTCACCACTGTGAAACATGATGAAAATATTTTATTTACGCAGACACAATTGAGCCTTCAGAGCTTTTGCACTTGCTTTTTTCCTAAGCCTGAAATCTTCCTCCAGCTTCCTCCCTTACTTTTTACAGATCTACTCAATGTGGTCTTCCTTGATTGCTGAATTCAAAATTACAATCCTGGTCGGGGGCATTGGCTCATGCCTGTGATCACAGCTACTTGGGAGGATGAGATACAAGAATCGCTTGAACTTGGGAAGTGAAGGTTGCAGTGAGACAAGATTGCACTACTGCAATCCAGCCTGGGCCACTGAGTGAGACTCCCTCTCAAAAGCAAACAGGCCAGGTGCATTGGCTCTTTGGGAGGCCAAGGCAAGTGGATCACCTGAGGTCAGGAGTTCAAGACCAGCCTGACCAACAAGGTGAAATCCTGTCTCTGCTAAAAAAAACACAAATTAGCCAGGCGTGGTGGTGCGTGCCTGTAGTCCCAGCTACTGAGGAGGCTAAAGCAGGAGAATTGCTTGAACCTGGGAGGCAAAGGTTGCAGTGAGACGAGATCAGGCCACTGCACTCCAGCCTGGGTGACAGAGCAAGACTCCATCTCGAAAGAAAAACCCAAAACAAAACACACACACACACACACACACACACACACACACACACACACACACGATTCTTTTAGAAGCACACATGCAATTAGAATCCTTTTAGAAGCACTCATTGGGTATTTTATTATTTTATTTTATTTTATTTTATTTTATTTTATTTTGACACAGGGTCTTGATCTTTCTTCCAGGCTGAAATGCAAGCGGTGCGATCTTCGCTCACTGCAACTACCTCCCAGGCTCAGTTGATTCTCCCATCTCAGCTTCCGGAGTAGCTGGGACAACAGGCATGCACCACCATGCCTGGCTAATTTTTATATTTTTAGTAGAGATTTCACTAAGTTGCCCAGGCTGGTCTCGATCTCCTGGGTTCAAGTGATCCTCCCGCCTCTGCCTCCCTAAGTGAGGAAATTACAGGCATGAGCCACTGAGCCCTGAGCCCTGTGTATTGTGTGTGTGTGTGTGTGTGTGTGTGTGTGTGTTTGAGACAGAGTGTTGCTCTGTTACCAGGCTGTAGGCTGGAGGGCAGTGGCACCATCTTGGCTCACTGCAACCTCCGCCTTCCGGGTTCAAGCAATTCTCCTACCTCAGTCTCCCAAGTTCCTGGGATTACAGGTGTGTGTCACCACGCCCAGCTAAGTTTTGTATTTTTAGTAGAAACTGGGTTTCACCATGTTGGTCAGGATGGAGTTGATCTTGACCTCATGATCTGCCCAACTTGGCCTCCCAAAGTGCTGAGATTACAGGCGTGAGCCACCGCACCTGGCTATTTTTTTTTTTAGTTGCAATCTTCCCCAGCATTCCCCGTCCTCTTCCCTGCCTTTCTCCCCCACTTTATCCCGGTGCTATCACTATCTGATAAACTATATATTCTGCTCATTTGTTTTCTTTATTTTCTGTGCCCCAACTCCTACAACACGATGGAATGCAAGCTCTGCAAGGACCGAGGTTTCCTTTTGCTCACTTTTGTTTCCCCGAGTTTGGAACTGTGTCTGGCACTAAGTAGGGACTCAAGGTGCATTAGGGGAATTAGTGTTACCATGGACATCATTCTATGTAGTGGTATGATTTTCGTATTTCAATACATTTTAAAGTTAATCCAGTTATTGACAAAAGCCATGATATCGCTATTTTATGATAGTCCTTTTCCTTTTGTTCTTCATGAAAATTACGTTATGTTGGATTTTTCCTTTTCCTTCCTTTGGGGGCAGGGAGATGGGTCTTGCTATGGTTGCCCAGGATGGCCTCAAACTCTTGGGCTCAAGCAATCCTCTTGCCTCAGCCTCCCAAGTAGCTGGAGTGGTGCGCACTATTATGCCCACCTGAAAGTAAGGATTTTTTTTGAGACAGTGTCTTGCCCTGTCACTCAGGCTGGAGTGCAGTGGCTTTACCAAAGCTCACTGCAACCTGAAACTCCTGGGCTCAAACAGTCCTCCTGCCCCAGCCTCTCAAAGTGTTAGGATTATAGGTGTGTGCCCAGCCTTGAAAATCAAGTTTTTAAGTCAAACTCTCCCTGCATTCCTTTTTTTTTTTTTTAATCTAGGTAGAATATTTCTTTCTTTTTTTTTTTTTTTAAGAGGGAGTCTCCCTCTGTCGCCCAGGCTGGAGTGCTGTGGCACGATCTCCGCTCACTGTAAGCTCCACCTCCCGGGTTCACGCCCTTCTCCTACCTCAGCCTCCTGAGTAGCTGGGACTACAGGCGCCCACCACCGGGCCCAGCTAATTTTTTGAAGTTTTAGTAGAGACGGGGTTTCACCGTTAACCAGGATGGTCTGGATCTCCTGACCTTGTGATCCACCCACCTTGGCCTCCCAAAGTGCTGGGATTACAGGCGTGAGCCACCGTGCCTGGCCTAGGTAGAATGTTTCTAACAAGGTATTAATAAGTAAGCTTTTTGAAGTATTGATTTAGAAGGGTCAATTTTTGTCCATAAGATTTATTTCATGGAAGGCAGCTATGCTAACCACTATACCATCAACAGGTCATATAAAATTTATTTCAGGCCGGGCGCGGTGGTTCAAGCCTGTAATCCCAGCACTTTGGGAGGCCGAGAACGGGCGGATCACCAGGTCAGGAGATCAAGACCATCCTGGTTAACATGGTGAAACTCCGTCTCTATTAAAAAATACAAAAACTAGCCGGGTGAGGCGGCAGGCGCCTGTAGTCCCAGCTACTCCGGAGGCTGAGGCCGGAGAATGGGGTAAACCCGGGAAGCGGAGCTTGCAGTGAGCTGAGATCCGGCCACTGCACTCCAGCCTGGTGACAGAGCCAGACTCCGTCTCAAAAAAAAAAAATTTATTTCAGGCCTGGTGCGGTGGCTCACGCGTGTAATCCCAGTACTTTGGGAGGCCAAGGCAGGCAGATCACCTGAGGTCAGGAGTTTGAGACCAGCCTGACCAACAAGGTGAAACCCTGTCTCTACTAAAAAAAAGAAAAAAATATATATATTAGCTGAGTGTGGTGGCGCACACCTGTAATCCCAACTACTCAGGAGGCTGAGACAGGAGCATCACTTGAACCTGGGAGAGAGGTTGCAGTAAGCCAATATCACGCCATTGCACTTCAGCTTGGGCAACAAGAGTGAAACTCCGTCTCAAGGAAAAAAAAAAAAAAAGATTGATTTCAAATGCCACATTTCTGATTTTATTCAGCCAAGGTACTTTGTCTGATTGTGCCATTGAAAACATGAGTGCAGTCATCAGTTTGCTCTGCCAGCCTGGAATCTCTGTTCTTTCTGTGTAGGAGGTAAATTCTCTTCTATGCCTACATTGTAGTGTAAGAATACATTTGTATGAATCAATCAGTGAAGAAGGTTAAAAGTTTAGGAATCTTTCCGAGAACAGCCTGGTTATGCTTATGTGTATAAGAATAAAATCTAAGTGCAGAATGGGGGTAGAATGGTGTGAAAGGTAATGAGGGACTGAATCCTTTCTCTTCACTTGAAGTTTGACCTGGAAGGAATGAAGATTCCATGAACAGCATTTTCCTTACCACAGTGACCCCATTAAAGTCCTGGATTCCCTTGTCTGTGTCATGACTGCTGGAAGAAGCAATAGCCATCAAACATTTAGAGAAAAATTCAGATGCCCTAGTCAGTCTTAATTCTGGCATAATGCCACTGGTTATTCCTCCTCATTCGGAAAACTTAGCTCTTCTTGCACTTTCATTTCTTCATTCATAAAGTGAATACGACCACCACTGAGGTCCAGGGCCAAATAGCTAACAGAAACATTATGATGAACTTAGCAGACGTCCAGCCCAGAGTCAGGGAACACAGCCCTCATCTGGTTTCTCTCTTTGGTGTTGAGGGCGGTTTTCCGTTGCTGGCGACCTAGATATTGCTCAATGGTGTCATCTCTGACCTGGCACCTTCTTCATACGTTTATAAACATGCAATTTAGAGATCCTAAAAACTTTTTCTAGAGTTCTCCTGGGAAAAAAGGTAATGACAAAATCTTGACACCTCTCTACTACTTCTTCGGAGACAGAGAGAGTGTGTGTGTGTGTTGAGAGAGGTGGAGAACGAGGGGGAGGGGAGGGGGTCGAGAGGGAGTCGAGGAGGGATTCCAGCTCCAGTTTGGGTAAATCCAGCTCGCGTTTTGCCTGTCGCTCAACTGTGCAGGGTCCAGCGAAGGCAGAGCCCCAGCTTCACTCCCTGAGGTCTGTCCTGGGGAGACACTGCTGCTCCGGGGGGCTGACCTGGCGGGGAGTGGCCGCGCAGTCTGCTCCGGCGCCGCTTTGTGCGCGCAGCCGCTGGCCCCTCTACTCCCGGGTCTGCCCCCCGGGACACCCCCCTGCCCCGCCCAAGTCATGCAGCCCTACCTGCCTCTCCACTGTGGACCTTTGGGAACCGACTTTCCACCTCAGGGGCTCCGGCCTTGACTGTACTGGGAGCCAGTAGGCGCCCTCCCCTACCCGCCCGCGCCTCTCGCGCCCGCCGGGGCCCCGGGCTCCAAAGTTGTGGGGAGGAGCGCGAGTTGGAAAGTTTGCCCGAGGGCTGATGCAGGCTTGGAGCTGGGGGCCGTGCGCTGCCCTGGGAGTGTGACCCGGCCAGCGGTGAGTTGGGGCCGGGGCAGAGGGCAGGGGTGCGGGGAGGGAGGACTCCGACGCCGAGGCCCGAGGGGGGTCCGGGAGGCGGCGCTCGGCGCGGGCTGGACTGGCCAGGGCTCTGCGTCCTTGGCTCTCCCGCGGCCGCAGGGGTGGGCTCGTTCCCCGCCTCGACCCCCCACCCCGGGACGCTCGGGGCGCTTTTGTTGCTGGAGGTAAACAATGCCCCCGGCCGGAGGTCTCGGCCACCCGCCCGGGAGGCCCCGACACAGCGCCGGGTGGGGGGCAGCGGGGGCGACTGGGGCTCTGACCCCGGGCTGCGCTGAAAAAGGGCTGGGGGAGGGCAAGTGTGGCTTGGGGGAGACGGCTGAATGTGCCAGTGGTTCCCTGGCCCCTTTGGGGAGTTGGAGGTCCGGGCGCCTCGGGATAAGGAGAGGCTAGAGTCTGTGCAAGTTGTGAGTGGGGAGCCCGGGCTGTCCCGTGCTCAAGCGTACCCCCTAAACAAGTTTTCTTCCTCCCTCCATATTTATATGAGAGACAGGTTGATGGGGAAACGCTTTGGCGCCTGTCTCCCCGAGAGTTGTGGGAGGACGGCTCCAGGGATGAAACGTTTGGAGTGGAGGCAGTGGTGGAGTCTTGCTAGGAGTTGGCTTGGAGTTGTTAAGGATCAGGGAAGCAGGGAATACGGAGTAGAGTGTGTTCTGTCAAAATGGCATTTAAGAAACTCATTTGTGAACACCACTGGGTCGCAGGACGCGCTGGCGTTGCGATCCCATCAGTCCCCGTCTGGCGGGATCCCGGAGCGGGCCCTGAGGGTGGGAGGTGCGCGGAGCTTGGTGCTGGGGCTAGTCGTGCAGCACGTGAGGGGCCTGGTCCTCGCCCGAGGGCTAGGAGGATGCCGCGCAATCTACCGCCCCCAGAGAGAAAATGCTCTTCCCCTCTCTGTGCTTCCCTCCTTCCCTCTCCCCCGCTCCGGTCCCCCCTCGCTCGCCCCGGGCTCTTCTCTCTCTCTCTCTCTCTCTCTGTCTCTCTCTCTCTCTCTCTCTCTCTCTCTCTCTCTCTGTCTCTCTCTCTCTCTCTATATATATATATATATTCTACAAGAAGTGGTCTGGAAGGGGACTGACCGGCGCTGGTAATCTTTCCACGTGAACGAGAAACCCACGCTGGGCATTTCTGATCCACTAAAAACTAAAGTGTCTCCAAAAGAACATTTAAAGGTTCAGCCTCGGAGTCTTTCCCGCGCCCCCAACTCGTCCTTCTCCCAAATTAACCAACCTTTCTGCATACGTCTCTTAGGGTGCCTCTTCCCCTCCGCCCCGGTTCCACTCTGGGGCACTAAACGAGCTGCACAATACGTCCTAGTAATGACCGGTTTTTGAAGAAATGTTTGAAAAGTGCTTTAAGACCTTGGAGCGAGAACAGGATTAGGTACACAGACCTGGGCCGGCGGGGTGAGCCGCGCGCGCCACTGGGAAGAGCGGCGCTGTATAGCAGCAGCCCCAGGTCTCCCCTGGACCTGAGTGTGCTCGGCGTCCCCACCCCCAATATAAAGTAAAATAAAAGCAATGGTTTAATTAGGCCTCAGGATACGAAAAAATATGGAAAAGGAGCTTCTTAACCAGTTACGGCAACGGTTATTTGGAGCATATTACGAATTTATGACTACAATTAAACCAGGGGCAGGGGTACATGTAGATAGGTACGGAAATAAGGAGATTAGTATGAGTTAATAATCAAAAGACTTAGGTGAATCAAACCAAGAATCAAAAGACTTAGGTGGTTTTTGGTGTGTTTCCCGATTTTATCGGTATTGGTCATAGGGGTCCCCCTTTTCCCCAATTAAGGGGTTTTAATTAGCTTGTCAACCTCTCTGTCTTTAAAGCTAAGTTGTAGTTTCAATCAAATTTCAGAATCAAGATATACGGGAAATGGCAGACAGTGTCCTTTTCTCTTTGCAAAGATGAGGAGTCCAGGCTTACAACTCTGGGACTGCCACTTTCCATTTTAATGAGAGTTAACTATCGCTCTCCGGGCTGGTCTTCCAGAATGGATGGGTGGGAGGGTTGGGTCTCCACTGTCCCTGCCCTTTGTTTCTCTTCCTTCTCCCATCTGATTTGTCTCCCCTCCCCCACCTTCTGAGCGTCCGTATCTTTCCTTTCCTGCACACTTGATTTCCCCTCTCCCCTTGGTCTTTTAGTCTTTGGCCTTTTGATCTCAGTTGTCTTTTAATATTCTAGTTTTATTACTATAGATGTAGAACCCCTTCCTCAGTTTTTACTCTAAGTAATTTTTCCCCTTCCTCAGTTTTTTACTATAAAATTCTTTCCCTTCTTTCGTTTTTGGCCTTTTTTGTTTTCTTTTTGGGCACTTTCTTCCTTCTCATGCTTTTTCTTCTACTTCCTCCTAATGTGTTTTATGCCTTTCTTGTCTTTGGAAGGACCGTTCTATGTCCATTCTAACGTCTCCCTTCCCTTTTCTTGGCCCTTTCCCCCCCTTTTCCCCCTTCCTCTCTGCAGGGCAGAGGGGTGTTTTACATATGGAAGGAGCCATTGACTAAATGTGCTGGCATTCTAGTGAGTTTCCCTGAACAGCTTTTACATGTGCCGAGGGCTCTTACACTTCCTGTGGTAGAAAACTATCTAGGAACTGCAAGCAGTTGCCTGCCTACTCTTCGTTTAGAGGTAGAACTTAGTTGCTGGAGGAAACTGAGCCGGGTGCTGCCTTTTTAAAATAAATGTTCTAAATCTTGTTTTTCTCAGCCAAGTGCAAGAGCCTTTAAGTTCTGTGGAGCTGAATGGAGGGACTATGAAATCAGTCTGTTGCAACTAGCTCTATGTGTGCAAATACCACGTTTTTGGCCACTGCTGGTAGTGGAAAGAATTGAAATATGACTTTAAATTAACATGAAGGCTGGATCGTTACATCAATTAAGCATTTTTGCCCAGAGGATTTTGGGGGAATCCAGAAAAAGGACAGATATAGGTGGGAGAGGATCTTTCTGACATGTTGCTATCAATACTAGTTTTTTTGTTTGTTTGTTTTTTGTTGTTTGTTTTTTGTTTGTTTGTTTGTTTTTTGAGTCTCTGTCTCCCAGGCTAGAGTGCAGTGGTGTGATCTTGGCTTACTGCAATCTCTGCCTCCCGGGTTCAAGCAATTCTCCTGCCTCAGCCACCGGAGTAACTGAGATTACAGGCGTGTGCCACCACACCTGACTAATTTTTGTATTTTTAGTAAAGACAGGGTTTCACTGTGTTGGCCAGGCTGGTCTGGAACTCCTGACCTCAGGTGATCCGCCTGCCTCGGCCTCCCAAAATGCTTAGATTACAGACAAGAACCACCACACCCGCCAGTTCTCTACAGAAAACCCTTACACTTTAAGAAGCCAGCTTTTCATTCTCTAAGCAAGGTAATTATTTTAAAAATTTAGTTGGGTTATTATCTCCTGGCCTATAATTTTGGATCGCACACTCTGTAGTTCCCTTGTCACAAAGACATTTTATGGGGGAAAATGTTCTATTGTTTTCCTTTTTTTTTTGTTTTCAGAGTCTCGCTCTGTGGCCCAGGCTGGAGTGCAGTGGTGTGATCTCAGCTCACTGCAACCTTCATCTCCTGGGTT